>NC_080859.1:24359983-24671278 GCF_030435755.1 Ochotona princeps | reverse complement strand
ATATGAAATACATGAAACCAGTTATCATTAAGCAAATCATCAGTAAAATACTCCAAAAACTTACCCCAAAGCTGCAATAATCCAATGTTACAATATTCTTCTGTAAGAATAGACCTTCAGATCAAGTAAGTGGAATTCGGAGTGAAAATGAATCTTCCTATATATGGTCAACTTTTAAAACAATGCCAAAATCTTTCAGTGGTGGACATGGCATTCTTTGAGAGGTAATGCTGGAATGTTCATATGTGAAAGATTGAATCTGAACTCCTGCCTTACCCCATTCACAAAACTAAAAGCAAAGCAGGTCAAAGTTCTAAGAGAAAGAGGTAAAACAGCGAAATTCTCAGAAGTAAGCCTCCGAGCACATCTTGAGCAACAGTTTCTTAGGCATAACACCAAAATCAGAAATATCAAAAAGTGTTTTGAATTTTATTTCATCGAAATTAACAACTTCTGTCTTTCAAAAGACTTTGCTGTGAAAGCGGAAAAACAAATCCCAAAATGGAGCAAGGGACATCTGCAAATTATGAATGTCTGATAAAAACCCTGCATCAGAATAAACAAAGGTCCCTTACAATTCAGAAACATTCTAAGAAATTAAAATATTGCAAAAGATTGAAATGAGCATTTCTCCAAAGGAGATATGAAAATGGCCAATAAGGACATGAGAAGATGGCCAATAGCATTCATAATTAGAAAAATATAATCAAGAAATATAAATACCATATACACATAATCATAAATAACAAATTTGCCAAACAAGTGAAACCCACATATATTACTAACAGAATTGTAGAGTGGTACATTCATCATGCAACAAAAAATTGGAAGTACTCCCGGATGTTCGACAGAGTCACCGTATAGTGCCACCATTATACTCCAAGGTAATGAAAAGGGAGATGTAAACATCATGTATACAGAAATCTCTTCCAAGATACTGAAACAGAGAAGTAGCCTAAATTTCTCCTAATGGATGTGTGAAAAAATTAGCTGTGGCATTTCCATTAAATGGAGTATTATACAGTCTTAATAAGGAATGGATTGCTGGTACATGTTGTGCTGAATCAAAAAGTGTAGTTGCAAAACGCTAAGAATTTGATAATACTTTGAAATGAGCTATATAGACTCATGAAATCCACAGACAGAAAGTGTAGAGCCTTCAGGGATTGAGAGGCAAGAAGGGGGACGGCAGTGATGGCTCGTGGTACAAGGCCATCTTTGAGTGGGAGCTGGAAGTCTTCTAACATCTAATGGTGTTTATGGTTGCGCACTTGAACATACTACGAATCACTGACTTCTACAATTTAAAGGAGTAAATTTTATGGTGTGCTATTTTTATCTTAACAAGGATGTTGCATTGAAAAGTGAGTTTTTATCCTCCTAGATAGAATGGCCATTTTCTCATAGCCTTTCTTGAACGTTATAAATGTGCCTTTTCCATTGGGTTCTTTCATCTGGCTGAAATTGATGTTTGTATTTGGTGTGAACCAGGAGTTAAATTTAAATGCTTTGGGATGCTTCCTTCATATTTCTGTGAAATACTCTCTGTGCTGGAAGTACTTGTCCTACTATCATTTCAAACACTGGGATACCCTCCCTTTCAGCATGGATCCTCCTTCCAGCTAGAATGCAGGCTACAGAAGCATCATAACACCAGCTGCAGCTCTCTGTCTTTGAGTCCATCAGAGTGTTCTAGGGTAACAGTACCCATGCTATGAATGGAGGGTGGGGAGGTCTAGGTACACCTAGGCTTCCTTGGGAAAGGGGGTAATTAAAGCATCTGGCAACAACAACAGACGCTTCCAGAAAAACAATTGCTTTGGGCCACTGTGCAAAACCAAATAAGCTGATAGCATTTTTGCTCTGAGAGTGGCATTTGTTTGTAGAGACCAGCCAGGAAATCACCTCCAGGGCTGTCATATTTTCTTTTAAACCAAGACATTTCTGCCTGAGCACGGCGTGTCCTCCTGCCTGCGTGGTCTGCCTTCTTTTTTTGTCTTGACTGGCTGGCTGTTCTTGCCTTTTCAGAAAGTGCTCCTGCTTCTTCCCTCTGCTTGGGACAAGCTTCGTTCATGTCTGTAGAGAAGTGCTCAGTGTACCATGAGGCGAGAAGTAGCAAAGTCAGAGCTCCTGATGTTTGCAGTGACTTAGGGATGCATGCTTCCCCCACCACCTCCGTTATCTCTCCAGGAGCATCCCCCCAACAGTGGAGATGATGACAGATGATGTGACAGCGCCTCGTGGTGCCCATCCATCACGGGCAAACTCAGTTCAACGCTGTTTCCCTTGTTCTAAATGTGGCCTCTGAGATTTGGAATTTGGCTGCTCTCCAAGACCCCTTTCTGGCTTCTGTCCTGGTGATTTTATGTATGATCTGCAGGTGTTATTGATCTAATTTGCACAGGAGTTACAGATGATGTAATGCCTAGATTCTCCCCATGGTCAGGGCAGCAGAGGAGAGGGGAAAAAATTAAGAAATGGGATGACTGATGATGACATAATAAAACAGCATCCTAGAAATAGCTGTATGTGCCTGCGACCGAGACAAGAACATATGGGTATCACCAATTTAGATTTGTCTTTGAGAATTTTAATTTAAAGTGAGAGATCCAGGCCAATATTTAGCATCAGATGCACGATTATAACTTTAGAATTATAACAAGATGATTTAATCTCTGTGTGCATTTCAGAAGTGAAGTGCTTCAAAGGAAGCCGAAGGAAGTCTTAATAGTCTGGATGAGTAGACATGGAGTGAAGCTGAGGGTAGAATTTAGTGACACGAATGAAAGTGCATTTTCCACAGTCACCCTCTCGACCTTGTGTTCTTAGAACATCAACTCTTCCCAAATGTTCCTCCAAACAATCCTTCTAATGGTGGATGGACCAAACCAAGCTCTAAGTCAGTGAAGAAGAGAGACTTCTAGAAATATGATTGTAGCATGATTTTTGCTGCAATTGTTGGGAAATAACATCACTGTGGATATTTTAAAACGTTTACACAAATGATAAAGACATTCATGATTTGCTTATAACCAAACGAAGAGAAAAGGGTTTTTATGAGTCTGAACTGAAGCGGAGTGTGACAGTGGCTATCTGTTACCTACTCTCTGCCCTTTCCGTAGAGCCATGAGGAGTCTTGGGGAAGATGTAGACACGCTCAACTAAATGCGATGTTCTAGAAAATAAACCCAGGCCTTAGGCTGAATACAGATTCTTTTTGTCTCAAAATAGCTTTTCCTTACACTCCTTTCATTTTCCAGCTAACTTGTAGACAAAAAAGAAAATTTTTTTTTGACACAAATGGCTTCTCTCAGTCCAAATAATTTGAATGTTCCTGGTTGTAATGAAAATAATGGAGTTAGCAATATACAATGCTATTAAGCATTTTTTATAGCCTACAAACTGTAAAAGTAATTTATATGTATATATGTTACTTCTATATAGTGCATACTATAAAATATGATACATGTATACTTTTTCAATCCTTCCCCTAAATCTAAGCCTCAAAGAATTTTGTTCAGGTCGACATATCTGACGAAGCATCAAGTCGAGGTTTGAGTGATGATCTGTTTAGTTGTAGCCCAGTGCTATTTTCACATGCCATACTGCCTTTCATAGCAATATGGCATGATTTTTTACTTTGTCTCTGGTAAACAGCCATGCCATGTAACTCCATTAACACAATCATAATCTACTTGATGCTACTACTGTTTTATTAGGTTGAGGAATTAAGTCACCCATACTAAGGACATTGAGTGATGCATCCAAGTTGATTTAACTAGAAAAAAGCCCAACTTGGACCTGGACATTAGCTATCTTTATCCCCATCCCTGTAGCTTTTTCTTTCCAAGCTCAGCTTGGCTGCAACACTGTTGATTGGCAGGCAACTTCAGATAGGTACGCAATTCTCAAGTAATACGTGTTGGTAATCCTTGATAAATAAGCAAAAAGAAGAAGAGAGAAGAAAGGGAAAAGAAAAAGGGTAATGGAAAAGGAGAGGGGGAGTGAGACAATGTGCCTTCATCTGCCTGCTTCTTCTCAATCGCTCGCAATAGCTCGGGCTAGGCCATGCTGAATTCAGAAGTCCAGAACTCAACCCATGCCTCACATTGCAAGGGAGGGACCCAAGTACTGGAGCCATCTTCTGCTGCCCCTCAGGTTGGACATCTGCCGGAAGCCGTGTTGGAACAGAGCAGCCAGGACTTGATAGAGGATGCAAGATACTCAGGCAGTGTTTTAACTACTGAGAAGAATGTTCACCCCCAAGTGTCTTTTTAAGAAAGATCTTCCCTTAAAGGCTACATTCCTCCAGCAGTGAATTCTCAAAGAAGCCACGAAGAACACAGATGAATTCAAGGTTCTGAAAATAACTATTCTAGGGCACAGTATGTAAAATTTGGAACAAAGACATCTGGGTTTGTCCAATTAACTACCTTGGGTAGACAGCACAACTACACAGTTCTGTACCTGCCAGGATCAATTTTTACTGGTGGAAGAACAGTGGCATGTGCTTTGCATGCTTGTTTGAGAGAATTAACTTGGATGATTGAAGTCAGACACACTCCATTGAGAATCAGCAGGTTGGAGTTCTTAGTTCAAGCGCCAGACCTGACACTAGCAGGTTGAAGACTTGAGCCCCAAACATACACAGGCAATCGCATCTCATTTTCTGCCTCCCAGCTTCAGCCTGGCTCAACTCTGGCACTGGCAAGCATTTAGGGCATCAATAAGAGTGGATAGGTCATATAAGTAAATAAATAAATAAAAATAAAAATGTAAGGTTATTGACAACTTAGTAGTTGTCAACTTCAAATACTGTGTATGTCATTTTGATTTTCCTTACAGTTTCTTGAGCTTGTTACATCTTTTGAACACTTCCCATTGCCTCATTGTCTGCTTTCTTCATGGCTTATCTTTCCACACCTCGTTAATCTTTGTATTCTAAATATATTCTCAAATTCAAAAAACTAAACTGATGATACAACACTGTCTATTTTACTACATAAATAAGTTCAAGTGTCAATTTTAGCAATAAAGGTACAGGACAATAGCTTTTTCATTGAAAGACACAAACTTGTAAAATAAAGCAAAAACATTACAAATAAAGGGAAAGGCAAAGTTGTAGTTAATCAAGTGCTAAAAATGCTTAGGAATTGCTATTCTAGCATAAAAGCAGATTAAAAATATGGGTTATCACAAAATTTACTACAGTGGTTGGGATAAAATGTATGAGCAAAATATGGCACTTTTCAAAAACAAGTGCATTTCTGTGTTTGCTTGCTCATGAGATGCACTGACTGTCTGATTAAAATATGGGTTTCACAATAGCAGGAATGTTGTTGGAAATTGAGAAGGCCATACAGCACAATGGAACAGCACTCTAGTGAAAGATCTTCACTCAGACTTTAAGTAGCTGAGAATGTAGAAATAAAGATTGGATAATATAATGAACAAGCTGGTTTTACCAAATATGTCTGAAATGAGGCCTTGTAACCAAGAGCAGACTGTCTTATTTACCAAGCACTTCGTAGGAACATGCTAGCTCAAGTAAGAAGATATTCAAGGTCCGTAAGGTCCCCAGGTTCTTGGTAATACAAGTTACAGAAGTTGGTTATTGTCATAAGTAAATGCATCGTAGCAGATTCCCACAGTGAAAGCTTCACTTTCTCTAGTTAAAGCAAAATGTGGTTTTTCAGCCCATCTTAAAAGAACTGTGCTGTGTTAGGCTTCATGGCCATGTCATGAGCAATGGGCAGCCAAAAAAAGCACAATCCAGTAAAACGAGTCAATCTAGGGGCCATCATGCTGGCTTGATTAGATAATCCTCTGTCTGCTAAGTACCAACATTCCAAATGGGGACCAGTTCATATCCCGACTGCTCCACGTCCCATCCAGCCTCCTGCTTGTGGCCTGAGAAAGCAACAAAGAATGGACAAAGGCCTTGGGATCCTACACCCACATGGAAGACCTAGAAGAAGTCCCTGGCTTCCAGCTTCGGATCAGTTCAGCTCCAACTGTTTTAGCCATTTGGGGAGTGAATCAACTGATGGAAGATGTTCCTCTGTCTCTCATTCTCCCTGTAAATCTGCCTTTCCAATGAAAATATTTTTTTTTAAGGTAGCTAATCTGTCCTCCTGCAGAGCCCCTGAAACACTGAGCAGCAATGCTGCAGCAATCCTGCAGCCTAGCTGAGCAGTGCGGGGCATGGCTGAGCAGTGCAGGGCATGGCTGAGCAGTGCGGGGCATGGCTGAGCAGCACGGGACATGGATGACCATTTGGGGTGTGTTTTATCAGCACGGGCGTGGCTGACCAGTTTTGGGCGTGGCTGACCAGTGTGGGATGTGGCTGACCATCTTGGGGCGTGACTGAACATCTTGGGGTGTGGCTGACCATTTTGGGGTGTGGCTGACCAGTGTGGGGTATTGCTGACCAGCCTGGGGTATGGCTGGCCATTTTGGGGCATGATTAACCATTTTGGGGTGTGGCTGACCAGCTTTGGGTATGGCTGACCAGCCTGGGGCCTGGTTGACCACTTTGGGGCATAGCTGACCATTATGAGGAATAGCTGATCATTTTTGGGCATTGCTGATGATTTTGGGGTGTAGCTTACCAGCATGGGGCATGGTGACCAGTTTTGGGCATGGCTGACCAGTGTGGGGTGTGGTTGATCAGTTTTGGGCCTGGCTGACCATTTGGGGGCATAACCGACCATTTTGTGGTGTGGCTAAACATCTTGGGGTGTGGCAGACCAGCTTTGGGCATGGCTAACCAGCTTGGGGCATGACTGACCATTTTGGGGTATTGCTTACCAGCATGGGGCATGGTGACCAGTTTTGGGCATGGTTGACCAGCGTGGGGTGTGGCTGACCAGTTTGGGGCCTGGCTGACCATTTTAGGGCATAACTGACCATTTTGGAGCATGGCTAAACATCTTGAGGTGTGGCTGACCAGCTTTAGGCATGGCTAACTAGCTTGGGGCATGGTTAACTAGCTTGGGCCATGACTGACCATCTTGGGGTGTGGCTGACCATTTTGGGGTGTAACTGACCATCTTGGGGTATGGCTGACCATTTGGGGACATGGCGACCAGCTTTGGGCATGGTTGACCATCCTTGGGTGTGGCTAACCATCTTGGAGCATGGCTGACCAGCTTTGGAAATGGCTGACCAAAATACAGTGCGGCTGACCAGCTTTGGACATGGCTGACTAACTTTGGGTCTGGTTGATCATTTGGGGGCATGGCTTAGGCCTGTAGCAGGGCTACCATGAAGACATGCCTTCCTTCTCCCACCTTCTGATCAGCCAATCCCAATCAATCCCCTTCTCTTCAGCCTCAATAGAAACTCTGCATGTCCTCACTAAGCAGGCCAGTAATACCTGAGATATAATCTGCTATTGTCTTCATCTGTCAGTAAGTAGATTAAACTATCTCTTACCTTCCAGCCTTATCCTTGTTATATTGATTGAGTTTTCAATGACATTAATGTATCAGGTACCTTGATTTTCTGTAGAAGAAATTGAACTTTCTATTTTGGGAAATGGCCTGAAGAACATGTTGGTCCCCAAGTAAATAAGGAGGAAAGACTTTAATATGCAGCAAATAATACATACATAATGCCAATATGAAAAGAATATATGGTGGAGTATGTATTTTTAGTTTTATTATTATGTTTTGAAAGATGAGGAGAGAGAGAAGGAAAAAAAACTTTCCTCCAGTGCCTGCGGCAGCCTGACTGGGACAGGCTTGACAACTGGAGCCTAGAACTGGGTCCTGGAACTTGGATCAAGAGCACAGCCAGATCTCAATCCAGGGACTCCCACATGGAATGTGAGCACACCAGGCAACATCATCACTGTTGTAACTGCCGCCCCATCAAGTTTATTTCTATAAATTCAAGGGAGAGACCAAGAACGCTTTATAATTGCTGGCAGCAACTGCTTTGAGGAGAGTGCACTTCCATGCTGTATTGTACATGACAGTTTAAGTGATAGGACTAGATGATCATACACACAATTCCAAGCAGAAGCAAATTCCACTTAATACATGTGCAAGCTCATGAGTGAAGGCAAGTGAAAAATGCAAATACAGATCATGTGAGTTGAAAGGGTGCAATGAAGAAGCCCTGATCCAGGCTACCCTTCACAGGTGGTTTTTTAACAGGCATGCAAATTACCCAGGAATCTTGTTAAACTGCACAGTATGACTCATAGGTCCAGACCCTGGCTTGAAGTCTGCGGTATTAATAAGCTCCCAGCTAATGCCAATACTGCCAATATGGAAGGACTACAACTTGAGGATTACGAAGTCCACATGACTACAATGGACTGCCAGAGTGGAGAGTTGCTTAACTGGATGGATGGGAGGGCGTTTTCATCCTGCCCTTCTCTTGTTTCTCTGTCCAGCTGACAAATCATTTTTTCTTTTGTACATCTCAGATCATGTTAGACTTCCAGACCTGCAAGCATAGGGGTATTTCCATTGTATTCCTCCACTGTAGTTCCAATAGCAATGTTTCTGAAATTTGTGTGCAAAAGAGCCCACTGAGATCACTGCCAGATGTCCAGCTTCCTACCTCCCACTCTAGAAGAAAAGCAGTGTTCCATGATGGATTGTAGAAACCCCTGCTTTTTAGATATGTGCACGTTTCCCAGAAGATTTTCATTTAGTAGTTCTTGGATGTAATTAAGAGATGTGTTTTACCTTTTCTCACACCAGGCATTTGTTATACAAATTAGTACATGAGTATAGAAAAAAAAAAGATGCCTTTTTCTTTAGTGATTAGTAATGGTTAGTCTGAAAAGTATGGATAAAATAGGAATTATAAGAATATAGAAAAAAGCCACTGGTTATCTTATCTTGGACATGCCAATATTCATTGAATTCTGGCATATCTTTCTGATCATTTCCCTCTTTGTTTTGTTTTAGTTGTTTCAGAACACACTGTATATAATCTACTTTAAATGATTCAGGGGAAGAATAGACATTAATGATATTTTCCAAGCACTGTTCAATTCGTGTATTATTCCAAAGGTTGAATTGGACGACTCTGCACACTCTTACCATTCTATTATTCTTTGATTCTATAATTCTTTGAATTATTCTATAATAATTTACAAAAAAAATGTTACCTGTACTTTGGGATACTGTATTTCAATTATTCAATTTGTGTATCATCTCTTGAAAGACTTTTCCAGTAGAAAGGACTTTTATCTCCCAGAAACTTGCAGCTAGAATCTTTCTGGAAACAGGAATTTTCATTCGTACATGGTTAAATCACAATGAGTTTCATGGGTTAGAAAAGCACAGTGCTTTACTTGATTAATCTCTCATCAAAATACTGCATGGCCATGTTAACATTTACGCGGCAGCATTATAGAAGATGCACGAATATTGAGCACCACCTGTCATTCCTTTTGTCCCTGAAAAAGCCAGCCAATGAGATCACTCGCCCACTGAGATCATGTTGATTTCTGTCTCTTAGCAAAGTGCAGAGGATGAGTGAGACCTGACTCTTTCTGTGAAAACAGTGCCCTGTTTTATTCCTGTTCACTCTTCCAACTAGGATATTAAGTCAGTAATAAGATGTTAGGTGATGTATCTTTTAATAGGTTTACTTATTTATTTTCATTTTCTTTGACATGCAGACAGAGGTCTTCCATTCGCTGGTTCACACTCTCAAAGGCCTACAAACGCTGGAGTTAGGCCCCTGACGCTAGGGACCCAGTGCCCTGTCTGGATTTGCCCTCTGGGTGGCAGGGATAGCGGTACTTGTATCTTCCCCTGCTGTCTCCAAGGTGGAGAACCAACTGCAAGGGAAGCTGAACTGGGACATCCACACAGTCACTCTAGGAGATGTGCATCAACCCTTGTATCTAATCCGCTATGCCAAATTTGCCACTTTCTCTGCCTTTATATGTAAGTTATCTCCTTATCTTTTTTATTAAAAATTATTCAGCAATTGTTCTCTGCACTAAATATGTTAATAAATTCAAAAACTTTTAGAAAAAGTACAGATTGATTTATGTTTTCAAACAGGTTTATTCTTTAAGAGATTTAACAATTGAAGAATAATCTCACCCTAAATAGCCCTGGAGAAAAAAAAAAATGGATTGTTCCATTGCTCTGGGTTTATTTCCAAAAAGTAATTTAGTCCCCAGTTTAAAAAAAAATGACTTCATGATCCATCAGTACAATAAAATATAAAATACCTCCCACATTCTTGAGAAATTTGTTGTAGTTTGTGATCAGAGGTATTTATTATTGCTAAGCCTGTATAATACTGAAGTTACATTATTCTCAACAAGTATGTTATGTAGAGGGAGAGAATGAAATACAGAATGTTTTTGGGTGGTTATACAGATTCCAGTTAGAAATCTGAATGTTATGAAAAATTTCAGTCAAATTTTACATGAGCACAATAACTCTTAAGTAAAATGGAGTAATCGCTAAGTAAAAACAGAACTGTGTGGGTGGCCATGTTGGATGAGTCACCAGGGTTCGGGTGGGAGGCAATGAGCACGTAGTTTACTGAGCTGTTTTCATCCCCAGACGTGCTTAGGCCAGATCACCTGCAATGACTTCCAGCACTGCCCTGAGCTTAGCTCTCCACATAGTTCAGGAGAAAGCAGAAGCCAATTGTCTTCATTTAATCTGTTTGGAAACAGAGGAATGATACATAGTGATTGAAATCAGTTAAGGACTAAGAAACAGAATTTTGCCAAATGTTTGCTATTGATCGACTCATGAAGATGACGTTGTTTGATATCATCACTTTCTAATCTATGGTGAGATTGATTGTTTGAGTAACAAGGAAAAAAAAAACCATTGAAGACAAATTTAGAGAATGATAAATAAGTTCCCAAATATTTTAATGACTCTTAAGAAAAAAAGTGACATTAATAATCCACAATAAAACTTTACACTTTTTAACATTACTCTCCAAACTTGGACTTTGGTTCTATCTCTGTAACTGTTCAAAGCTCATAAATATGTTCTATGGCAGGTATTGTGAAGTTCCTTAGGTTACACATTGTGTAGAGAATGCTTTTCAAATCCTGAGGCAGGCATCTTGAATGGTCATTTAGTTGCTGCTTGGGCTGCACTCACCCTATGCACCTGAGTACCTGGTTGGAGTTCTGGATAGTTTGCCTCTGGTCCAACTTCCTGCTAAATGACACCCTGGAAGGCAGCAGAAGCTGGCTCAAGGCCCTTGGTCCCCAACATCCACATGGAAAACTTGGGTTGAGTTTGAGGCAGTTGGCTTTAGCCTGGCCCAGCTCTATTACTTGTGAGCGCTTGGGGAGGGTCTATCTGTGTCTGTCTTCCTTTCAAATAAAACAATGAAAACAAAGGGGGAAAAAACCTAAATGGATTCACCAACCTTATTGTGTTTGGGAAATATTGGTAAACAAAATGTGCTTTTGGTTCATTTATTTTATTTTGTTTTGTTTTGATTTCTGGAATTTCCCAGTAGACTAAGATCTTTCGACTTCTCATTTTTAATTCATTGGAAAGAAAAATTGAAATAAATCCTTTCCAGGAACCAAAATCTCTATTCTTAGCCTCTGCAAATTAGGAACACATTATCTAAATAGAAATGAATTTGAACTGAGTACACCTTTTACTCCTGGACAGGATGTGTTCATGGGGTTTCTGTGATACTGACAAAATCTATGCTTAAATATATGCTTGCATAGATAATTTCTTCTCTTTGAGTTCACTGAGAAACATTGTTGAAGTGGGTCAGTTTTTGAAATTGTGCTTTCAATTTGTACATTTCATGGGAAATTCAGTTAAAATTAAATCTTACATCATAGCAGTTTCATTTTCCTAACATAGATCTTTGAAATAAGGAATAAATTAGAGAAGATAATTAGTTAAGTCTAAAAACAGAAAAGCAGGAAATTATCATTTGTGTTGGTTAAGTAAAAATCAACCCAAAGGCAAAAGACAAAAGCAAGGGAGATGCAGAGAGTGACATGGTAACTGTGGCAGGTGTACATGATGAATTGGACACTGAGCAATGGTTAGACTAGAGTTCTGTGCCAAGTGGGCAATGAAGGAAGCAGAGAGAGAGAGCTCCCTGGAGAGACAGTATGGAAAACAAAGCATAAATGGATCAGGAAGGAGAAGGAGAGATGGTACCATTAAAAAAGTGATGTAGCCAGCACTTAATAAGTATGCATAGAGAAATTAAAACCATCTAATCAAAATTAGAGTGGGCCAGGGATGCTACTGATTAATGAGAAATATCAAAGAGAAACAGTTAGATACCTTGCTGGGCCTTCCACAGGTTCTTTCAACGACAACTTAAAAGACCCAGATGCATCCCAGCGTGGTGGCCTATCAGCTAGGCTCCTCACCTTGAACGTGCCTAGATCAAATATGGACGCCAGGTCTATTCCCGGCAACTTGCTTCCCATCCAGCTCCATGCTTATAGCCTGGGAAAACCGAGGATGACCCAAAGTCTTGGGTCCCTGTACCCACATAGGAGACCTGGAGGAAGTTCCTGGCTCCTGGCTTCAGATTGGTGCAGTTCCAGCCATTGAGGTCATTTAGGGAGTGAATCATTGGACAGAAGATCTTCCTCTCTGTCTCTCCTCCTCTCTGTATATCTATCTGACTTTCCAATTAAAAAAAAATCTTAAGAAAAGACTCCAGATGGCTTTGAAAAAACATCAATGTCATCCCTGATGCACTGGAACCCTTTGTAGATGCCTCATATGAAACTCGTCTGAAAACTCCATGGTTCAGGTCCTATGAATGAGCCACAGGGCCAATGGGGAAAACAAAAGACCAAAACAAAACCAAAAGAACCCACTTTTTTAATTAAAAAAAGAGGCAACCCATGTGTTCTTAAACACAAAAAGATAAATTCTTTTTGCTGTGATTTCTTATTGCCCATTGGCCTTGGTGTTAATCAGTCTATACCCATCTCCCTTTGCGGTGGGCAGAAAGTGATCAACTGAAGGACTTGGTTCTTGGTTCTCAGATGTCAGTACATAACCCTTGCCTTGAAGGGCTTAGTTTCTCTGGATAGTAAATTCAACTCAGCATAACCTCTTTTCGACTATATTAGGAAGACTCATGGACTCCATTGAATTTACTGAGTTCTTCTCCAAGACTTTTAGGGATAGCATTTTCACTTATCTCCAGAAAGTTAAATTCCAAAGGAAAAAGTGCCAAGATGCCTTTAAGAATAGCTAGCTAGAGTCAGCACATACTTTTACAGAATGGGTAGACTGCATTAAAGTACAAATTTAAATTCCACTTTGAAAGAACAAAGTAACGGCATTATTTAGTCACTGGTGTCTTAGCAAGAAACCATCTGAGGTTTTAAGATACCATGAAAGTGTCAGGACTCTGCAAGTCAAGGTAAATTTAGTTGTAGATTCACTTTCTAGACAAAGAAAAAAAAAAGGTGGGGAGAGAGCAATGGAGGATGAGAGCAAGAGAGAGGATGTTTGACTTCTTGACTTGCTGGTGGACTTACAAGGAGATGCTTTCTGCTGAGGGTGTGATTCTGAGTTTGTCTCGCACTCCACAGGCTGATGGGGAAGAACACATGGGATGAGCCTGCAGGAAGAATGGTAGAAGCTTGGTACCTGAATATTACCTTTGGTCATGTTTAAGTTTTATGGATGACAGACGGGATGGATGGATATGGAAATATTTTATTTTTCACACCATTTCAAAATAAAGACATTATGTATTCCATATGAGGCCACAAGGCACGTGACAGGCACTTGTTAAGCTAACAAAGTGGGTCCACCTACAATATCCTTTCTTTGAGTTCGGTTTTTAACATCTTTCAAGATTATAATGACAGATGTCAGGCTTTTTATTGAAATTACAGTTCCTTATTCACACACACACTGAGACACTCACAAATCAATAACATCCACCTGTCACCATGGAAGCTGTTTGCACTCCAATTATGAGCATCAACAGAAATCCCTGGAACAGTCATCAGAGGATCAGGGAGCAGTACCCTCTCGGTGGCTGCTTATTTTTCTCCAAAAATCTGCCATGCAGGGAGATGAGAAAAGGATTAAGGAAAGCAGGGAGGATCACATATTGATGATTTGACAGAACAGTACTACCATCAGGAAAGTAGTTAGACCAAATAATTCAAGGATAAAAATCACCAGTAGCCTTGGCTTTCTGAAAAGCCCACTGTCCAAGAACAGGAGACCCAACAGGAAGAGGGCAGTAAAGGGAAGTTCCTGGAGTCAGACTGGGACCTGAGGGAGTGCTGAGAGAGGAATGACAGATGATACTAGACATGTTCCTTTAAGCTTTGCCTACCTCTGACCCCAATTATAAACTTTTCTTTCTCAGAAACTCAAGGTACCCTTAACACAGGATAAGAAGGACAGAAGATGTTTTTGTTTGTTTGTCTCAGACATTTGAATAATGCATCTCCCACCAATTTAATTAAAATGTTATCCCTCATTGTTCTTTTTATCACCTTTCCCTGATAACTGATTCCATAGCATTTAACTATGGGTTTTTCTGTATTTGTGTATAGAAACATGATTTTGTAGTTGTTGTTGTTATTGTTTATCTATTGGCTTACTGATTGACTAATTGACTGATTGTCTCCACTACCACAGCATAAGCCTTGGATGTAGCTATTTTGTTGGTCTGTTTTATATACAATCACATCCACAGCCCTTAGCAAATTGTCTAGCATATAGCAGGTTCTAAATAGGGCTATGTTTAAAGTCTATTCGAGTATGAAAGCGCTATCTTCAGAGAAGAATCTTTGAAAAGGAATTTGAAAACATTCAAACCTGAATAATTGTCATGATCATTCAGGTTATGTTTGAATAATATGTAATCCCAGTTTGAGTAATGTATATTTTTTACCTGAAAAATGGCAAAAAATAAAAATTGCCTTTTTTTAGACTTAACTTTTTTTTCTACACGTAAAAATAAATATTTGATGTCACAACCTTTGGCAAACCATTTAGCAAGTCTTCGGAAGCCTGTAAAGTGTCATTGGCTCATATGTCAACAACAGATCACACATCTAAAGAAAACTGACGAAACAGATCCACCTATCAGCAAAGCTCAGCTTACCACTAATGCCCAAACACAGCACAGCTGCTTTGGAAAAGCTGAAGTGAGCGCATTCAGAGCTACCAGTTGTGTTCAGGGAATACAATGAGTACAAAGAAAGAAAGATAAAGATGGTCAAGTGAGGCAGCCTGTCCTTGGACTGATTTGCCAATTAAGTCCATATGCAGTACATGACTATCCCTTCCTCTCCATCACTCTGGCATCACATGGCATTGATGACCCAGCAGGCTCTCCTGAAAGCCTCAGTGCCTCTGTGGGCAGCTGGAAACCTCTTCGAGATGAGTAAGAAGATAAAAATCCAGGAATGGAGCATAGATTACTGACCCTATCTAAACAAAACTCCAGAGCCAAGAGAAAAGTTGTAGATTGTAGCTGCTTTCATTGGGACACAGAGACATCTCCAAGCTAGGGGAAACATCCTGAATATGAAGTGCAGTTTATACTGCTGACTGATAAAACTGACTGATGTAGCAAGCATAGTAATGAACTATGTTCTAAGTCCCACTCTTCCATGACAATCAGTGGATCATTTTCTTGGTCTCAGTTTCCTTATGTCTGCAGTTAGCTTAACCAGTCTTTGAAGTCCCATCACACTCTTGACACTTGGCCTTTGGACATCTATTCCAGGCCAAACTTGCTTCATTCCAAAGGACAAACAGCTCAGACACAGATGGGGGGAAGAACGACTGATGAGTTGGTGCTTATGGATTGGATGATGCCTAACCTCTAAAGCCACCTTCCCTAATGAATCTGAAAATAGACTTCTGCAGACAAGTTCCAAACACGCACACAATGATCACATTTTTACATTCATTCTAGCAAGCTGTAATTTCTTTCATGTGAGTTTTCCTTGAAACGGTAGCCTTGATCCAGAGCCAACAGGAATCTTGAATTTTAAGTTGAAACTTGTAGCGATTCAGTCCTTAATGGGATGTACCTCTTGGCTCAAACCATTGACAATTAGTCCGTCAAACATTTGGGAACTGTATGCCCCCAAGCCTTCAATATAAATGAGACAGCCTCAAGAGAGAAGATGTAATAGATTGCAAGAACTCTCCTAAGGTTATGCAAACATAGGAATGATAGTTCAATGCAACTTCTCCAGCATCTTCTTCTTAGAGTCCATCTATCAGGAAAATTACAAAACCTCAAGGGACCCAGAGTGCCTAAGGTTGAGACAGATTCACACCAAGTGAGACGGTGAGGATACCAGATCCAAGCCAAGGGGTTCTGGTCCAGGCTTAAGTGGAATTTGGAGCACTAAGGCACTAGTTTTGAATTCCACCGATCAACAAGATGATACTATGAGCAATCTACTCAGTTTTCTTGCGCCTCATCTTTTCTGGTGCTAAATAAATGTGCTAGAACAAAGGAGTATAGAGAATATTTTACTGTTGAGAAAAAGAAAGCATTAATTTTTATGTTCAGGAAATGAGATTAGCATAGAAAAGGACCAATAAAATAGCAACAGAGAGGAAGAGGAGACAGCATGGATTTGAAATTGAGAGCTTTTGCGTTTGATCTTGGGCTCAGTTCTTGAATGCCCATTTCTGAGAAGAATGGTATGGGGCTTAATCTGCAAAGCAGGTGCTTTAGTATACACTACAGGGAGATTAAAAATAAGCGTGAATGATCAAGGAAACAGAATCTTTCCAAAGAAAACAAAAGAAGCATGCTATACGTGTACAAGCAAACTAAGCATTCCTCAAATATGCTATTTTCTTCCTTTTAAATGGCTTATGACTTTCTGACATTATCTATACCTACAATATCAGGATACATTTAAATAGCAGAATGATGGACTTATGATTGTTGCTGAAGGATTGTACTGTTGTAATAATATAGGGGAAATCAGTGGAGGAATGGCAAGGGGGAAGAGGAAACCCCTGAGTCTATGGAACTATATCAATAAAATAGGTTTGTTTTTTTTTTTTTAAAGAAAATTGCCTATGAAGTAGGCTATAGTGATCTCTCTGTCTTCATTTCCTGCTTCTCTTCTCTCCTCTCTTCTGCATGTTGTATTTTTCTAAACATGCATTTTTTTTCATACATGCTCCTGCCTGGAAGTTTCCTTTAGCCTGCTGAGGAATTCTTACACTTCTTTCTATTTTTCCTCAAATGTCTCTGTGTAGATTTTACCCTCCCCCTCCTCCTGCAGTGTGGCACTATCTTGCCTCTCTCTGAATACATATTTTATGTCTCTGCGTTTAAGCAGGTGCATGAACGGACTCCAAAAGCCCCATTGAAAATGTAAATAAAAGATTAAGTCTCTTCGGGTGGAAAAAACAAAAAGACTTGACATCCATGCCTTTTTTTATGAAATTCATTTCCCATAAATCAATTTTCTTCCTTCTTTTAAAACATCTATTTGTTTATAAGGCCAAGGTACAGGGAACGTGACAGAGAGATCTGCCTCACACCATTTCTCTTCCTAGGTGCCCATAACAGCTAAGGTTTGGTCAACAAATGTAAGAGCCAGGAATCCAATTTAGGCCACCCATGTGGGCACAGGATTAAGCATGCATAGTATCAGGAACCTAAAATTGGGAGCAGGTCTGGAATCAGACCCTGTCGGTATTCCATGCAATGTTTCAACTGCAAGACAAAATAACCAATCCTCCAGGAACCTTTTGGAAACTCCTCACATACGTGAATTTGATTTTTTGTTGTTGTTGTTTTTACATCAAAAAGAACTTGCCTTTTAATTTGATTTTCCATCAACTACTTGAAGTAGAACTGAATCTTAGAGTGCTGTGCAGAGCTGGCTTCTGCTGGATTGTAAACAGAGATTAAACGTTGGTGTGTTCAGGGCTGGTATTGTGGTATCATGGGTAAAACCAGGCCCCTGCATCACCCGCATCTCAGTGGGCATTGGTTCGAGGCCCAGCCACTCCACTTATGATCCAGCTCCATGCTAATGTACCTGTAAGGCAGCAACGATGTGCATGTGTTAGGATGCCTGAGCCCATGTGGGAGAGCAGAATGAAGTGCCTAACTCCCGTTTCAGCCCAGCACAGTCTGGGATGTTTTGCCATTTGAGTGAAACAACAGATAGATGAGCTCTCTCTCTCTCTCTCTCTTTCTCTCTCTCTCTCTCTTTCACTCTGTAACTCTGCAACTCTGCCTTTCAAATAAATAATAAGTCTTTTTTTTTTAATTTGTGCTTTCTAAATTATTATCTGACTGGTCTATTCATCTATATTCATTTTTTTCTCTCTCATTTTCCACGGATACCTCAGTAATTTCAATCTGCGGCCACTAACTAAATACTGTCTTACATTTGTAAAGAATTGAATGAAGGGCTAGTCACTGTGAAGGAAAGAGACAGCAAGGGGGTATTGAAGAGTACACAGGAAGAGGGCTTCCTAAACAGAGACAGAGGAGCCCTGCATGGGACTCGGCCTTACATGAGGAATGCTGAGGCTGGGAGAGGATGGGAACGCCGGCTTTGTCACCAGGATTATCTGGGGATACTAGAAATCTTCAACCAGTATCTGGAGGTCACGATTTGCATACCTGACCCCTTTGTTTTTCTTTGTTTTTTTTTTTTTTTTATGGCAAGGACCTATTTTGGTTGTTATGGAATATATTGAGTCAAATATACAGATTATTCAAGAAACAAAAGCTGTTTAAATCTAGATTCATCGGCACTACTAGCTATCATGTGAAACATTTTTATCCTGCAAGTTTTTAGGAAATACACCACACAACGCAGTGATTTCTCCCACCTTCCCCTGCTCCCACCCTCCCACACAAGGTCTGTGGGGATTATTTCTATTATTGTTTCCTAGTACTCTCCCACCGCATTTTTTTATATGTCTCTTGAACATAAAATAGGCTTCTCCGTAGTACTATCATTTGACTTATTTTGGTATCTGGTATGGGTGTCCCAAGCACTTAAGCCACTGCTACAATGCTTTGTTTGACTTATTTTGGTCATAATGCTGAAGTTCCTTATAATTGTCTCATTCAAATCGTATTTCTTCTACAAAGATGAGTTCAAGGTCACTTCTTGTATCCGTTCTCCCTGCGTCCTTGCAGCCATCAGTGTGTCCTACCAGTGTCAATGGTCTGACGCCCGACGGTCCTGACTTAGTTCTGCCGTTGTTTTTCAGTTCAAGGGCAAGTGTTCTAAAGCCCAGTCCAGATGTTTCCCTGGCATAGAGAATGGCCATCTCCTTTCAGCTCCAACCTATTGCTAATTACATAAGCTTTCCTTGATCAAATATTGATGGGATTGTTTCCCTGACAACAGAGAAATCACTAACAAAAAGTAATTACCAGGATGATAACCAAATTCTGGTTCTATGTATGACTCCGAAGAGCGCACTCTATGTCTTGTACTTACAGACACATGTAAGAGAAAAAAGCATGATAAGGACTAAGTTCAAAATCTCACTTTTAAGCTCCTTTTTTTTCTAAACCAGGAGAGAGGAAAAGAGTAAGAAGTGAAAGATAAGGTAGCATTACCCTTTGTGATTCTAATTGCAAATGCTAGCCATGGTGCTCTCTGCCAGGAACTAACAGCGGCCAGTGAGTCCCCTGGACGGTGAGAAGGACTAAGATGATTGTAATTCTCACTGCGGGGACTGTTCCTCAGATCTTCTCTACCACTTCTTACCTCTCAATTTGGAAAACACCAGTGAGTTTAGTTTCATATCTTCCCTAGAGTTTAGAATTTTCAGAATTCTGCTATTACTACA
The DNA here is from genome assembly GCF_030435755.1 of Ochotona princeps. Lineage (NCBI taxonomy): Eukaryota > Metazoa > Chordata > Mammalia > Lagomorpha > Ochotonidae > Ochotona > Ochotona princeps. The sequence continues at coordinate 24,651,488 of NC_080859.1, read as the reverse complement.
ATATTATCAATCCTACAGAGAACATCCTTTGCTCACAAGTTCCCACTAAGCCTGATGGCTTAGTGGCTAAATCCTCACCTTGAACGTGCAGGGATCCCATATGGTTCCAGTTCCTGTTCTGGCTGCTCCGCTTCCCATCCAGCTCCCTGCCTGTGGCCTGGGAGAGCAGTCAAGGACAGCCCAAAGCCTTGGGACCCACACCCATGTGGGAGATCCGAAAGAAGCTCCTGGCTCCTGACTTCAACTCAGCTCAGTTCTGGCCATCGAGGCCACTTGGGGAGTAAACCAACAGATGGAGGATCGTTCTTGCTGTGTCTCTTTCTCTTTATAACTCTGCATTTATTTAAAATAATAATAATAATAAAGAAGCTTAAAAAAAAAAGCAAGCTCCTAGGCTCATTTCCATCATTTCCCAGAGTTCAGCTTTTACAGATGTGGTTTCTAGGTTATAACATCTGGATCTTCTTAATGTGTATATGTCTTTGAGCTGTGCAATAAACACAGCAAAAGCACAATGTCTCTGAGTGCGCTAACGGGAAGCAGGAGTATTCCAGTTTGGCTTTGAAGACTTAAAGCTCATTCCTCCTCCCTTTTTCAAGCTAGCCACCTTGGTTGCATGCTTTTCCTTCATGTCCACCATAGCATGTAGAAGGACAGCACACAGGAGCAGCCTGTCACTGTCCCATTTGGGAGGAGATTCTGTTTAATTCGCTTTGACGACTGCAGGTAATATCTGGGTCAGTTCAACCAAAATCACTTGGACATTCTCTAGACTCACTTCTCAACTCTATATTTTGTAAAAAAAAAAAAAAAAAAAAAAAAAAAGTAGAATTTGTTAATAAGGAATAGTCACAATCTAATAAGAACTCTTGGCCTGACTATGAACTTAAGCATAACCATAGAGGGTAATTAGGTGTTATGTACAAATTATTATACGTGTCCACAATAAATATGCATGGATATATTTATTATTGAAATACATTCATTCCTCACTAAAGAATTGCTAAAAAAAAAAATCCCCAAGCTGGTGCTTCTTAAATAAAGAAACCCCCAACCTGAGATGTGTCATGCTCCGAACCTGGGTGTCTTCCATGTGCACAGATCTAGATCTGCTGATTGTCCCCTGGGAACCCCGTGGGGTACTTTGCTGACTAAGCTATCGAAAATTCATCTCTCCATTCCAAAGTTCACCTTGCACATTCGGGCATGAGCAACGGCTAGAGAGGCTTCCTGCCTTCAACGAACTCTGCAGCTACCTCGTCTCTTACTATCAGTGAGCAGACCTTTGTGGGAGAACCCTGACTTTTTAAGTCACTGTAGTCTCAATCTGGCTTCTGCTGAGCTCTGGCTTTACATGTTCTGGGTGAGTTGTGGAGCAGAGAACAGTCAAGTTCTGTTTGGCTTAGTCATGAGTGTAACTTCCATCGCTTTGTGAGATGCAGATGAGTTTTCTCCATTGCCTATGAACTTGGACACCACGACATTTACTTTTCTTTCGCGCTTTAGATAAACTCCAGATGTGCCCATGCCTGTATAATTTTAGTGGAATCTGCTGGATGCAAAACCTAGGCTACAAAATGCTGTGATTCCTTCATCTTACATACCTGGTACCTGGCTTAATGTGTGCAGATTTTCATAGAATTATTTGTTACTAAACTGTTGCCAAGCGGTTAGAGTCAACTTAGTCATTTCTATTCAGCATTTTGCTGCTTAATTACGCCATCTCCCTCTTGTGGCTCAGGCTCATTCAAGAGATATGGAGCTCGGATTCAGTGATAGAAGGATTTGATATGCTTGTACCCTAGCCTGTGGAACACTGCTGCTGGTCTGCTAGCACAAGACTGTGTTTTTTGAACTTTCATGGTGAACATGATGTGACAATAGACTTTTTTCAGTTAGCAAATTTATTCCTCTTTTAAAAGGATTTATTTATTTTAAAGGCAGAGTTAAAGAGAGAAAGAGAGAGGGGGGTAGAGAAAGAGAGAGAGAGAGATAGGATGCAGGTAATGAAGCTGGTAGCTTAACCCATTAGACCACAATACCAGATCCTAAGAAATTGATTTCTATGAGTAGTCTTTGTATCTAAGGAATTATTATGATTAACTAAACATATTTGATGTTATTCAGATTTTATCAGTAAGGAGGGTATACGTTATGCAGTTACAAAAAACAAAGCTTAACAATCAAAACCTTTCTGATTGAAAACAGCAGTATGTATTTGTGCCATAAGCTCATGCACCTCAGGTTTCTAGGGACTTGAAGGCTTTAACACCTATGATTTTCATATGTGACGGCAAGAGGCTAGAGCCTCTGCTTAACAAACAAAGCATTTTGATGGATGAAGGACAGTGGGGAAGCAATGAGTTCTTAATTCCTTTCTTTTTTTTAAGATTTATTTATTTTTATTGGAAAGGCAGATTTACAGAGAGAAAGAGAGACAGAAAGATCTTCCATCATTGACTCACTTGCCAAGTGGCCAGTACAGCCAGAGCTGAGCTGATCCAAAGCAAAGAGCCTCCTCTGGGTCTCCCACATGCGTATAGGATCCCAAGGATGTGGGCCCTCCTCTGCTACATTCCCAGACCACAGTCGGGGAGCTAGATGAGAAGTGGAGCAGCCAGACATGATGGGATGCCAGTGCTTGAAAGGGGAAGATTAGCCAATTGAGCCACTGAGCCTGACCCAAAATGAACAGTTTACTAGAGAACTTCTGGGCTCCAAGGTTGAGCTTTTCTCAACTCTGGTTTCTGTGCCTATTTGGGGACATAAACCAGATGGCAGATCTCTTTCTTTCTCTGTATCTCCCTACCCACCCCTCTCTGCTACTCTGCCTTGCAAAAAAAAATAAATAAATGAATCAACATTTTAAAAATGGAAACAATGGCAACATCAGTACTGTGTGGGGTACAGAGAAACAGGTTATTTACACATTATTATTGAAGAAAATTTAAACTGGAACATTAGCTCTGTCAAATGACTTGGCTGTTTACTAGACACATTACTAGTTTTCTCAGGACACCCTTACTGAATACCAGACTGGGAAGAACAATCAACAGAAATGTAGACCCTGATGATTTATGAGGCTCGAAGTGGAAGTACACACTGGATTGTTCGGAAGCATCTCTGCCTGGCTCATGAATGCCTGTCTTGCAGTATCTTCACATGACTGCCCTAAGAGCGGTCATCCTACCGGGAAGGCTCCAGCAATGCTGCTCCATGAAGACCTTCAATCCCAACAGCCTAGTGGTTCTCAGGGACTCAGGGTGAGGGGAGAATTCTAGTGTGTTACTATTATAAAATTGTGTTACTATTTCTAATATATAACAGCATAGTTTAGAAAAAGCAGGCAAAAGCAGTAAACCCAGATGAATCTCAAAATCACAATGGATATTTACTTCTTTATTCTTGAGTAATATCATTCATTCATTATAGCAGAACTGAGTGATTTTTGTCTCTTTGATTCTGTCTAGTTGAAGACTGGAAGCCAAGTGTTCCAAAGTAGAAACTAACTTTGCATGTATTTTTCATGTTAGATGCATTGACATATTTCTTAGCATTTCAGAAGCCAGCTGACAAAGTTCAACTGAAAGGCGTGGGCTAATGTTTTGCTAATTAAACTGAAATCTTTTTATATATTCAAAATCAAAATATCCCTTATTAATTTAACAGCTTCTGTGACCTAAGGAGATCATATCATAGCAATTGAAGACAAAATGAAGACACATCAGATTTTGTGCTTGTTATATTAGGAAAAAATAGAGAATCAAAGGAGAACTGGACATGATGAGAGAATGTGCCTAAGCATGCATATTGAAATACTCAGGTGAGACAAATGCTTAGTTTCACTTAGTAGGTGTAGCATGCCTAAGAAGGAAGGTCACTTCAAACTTGATTGCTGATATAAAATCTGTTGTTGACCTACTTGCCAGAAATGAATAAGCTCTGTACTTCTATAATTGTTTCCCATGGCTGACAGTTTATTCAAAACTATAATTAATTTCAGTTCTTCATTGGTGTTACATACAAAATATTCAATAATCTCGGGATTCTGCTGTTACAGGATTCTAGCATCTTCTTTCTGTGCTGAGATTTTACTCTTTAAAGGTTGTTTTTGTGTCCACAAACCTAGTGGGTAATGAAAAGTCATCTTAAATGTGATCTGTTAGAAGAATGCTTTAGAAACATTCTCTTTGGAATAGTATAGTTGCAAATACATTGGAAGAAGACAAATTGAAAGGCAGGTTAAAAAAGCCATTAAATTATTATAAGTGAAAATGATACAAATAGAAAACAGCATGATATGGATCTAAAGGTGATTTGGTGATAACTCACAAATGGTTCAAAGTAAATTTAAAATGATAAGTTAGTGGCAAGCACAGTACCAGTATCCTTGAGAGATGTACAGACAACTGATGGGTACTGTTGTGGACTGGGGATTAGCTGATATCTATGTGTGTTAGCTAACGAATTTCCAGATGACTTTTGAAGATATGACCTAGAAGGTAAAGGTTGGGCTAGAACTACATATTTTTTAATTACTTACTTTTGTATAGTGATTCCAATTATGAGGAATAAAATTTTTAGGGGAAAATCAAAAAGAGCAAAAAAATATCAAGAAATGAATTTCAGGAAATTTAATAGCTAGGTCATAGGAGAATGTCACATTTTTGATAATGATACAAAACATTCAGGATAATACAATGTCATAAAAGTCAATAAGTTTTTCAATGAAAAGTGACTTGTAAGATCAGTTAGAGTGCATATTGGAAAAAAATCAAATAGAGCAAACACCTTGTTGGAATTATGATAAACAAAAGAGGTCTATTCTTGTCAGGCATAGGAGAGGTGAGTGGATAGGCAAGGCCATAAACAACAACCATAAAAGGGATCCGAGAGAAAAAGAAAGAAATTCTCCCCAATGGGCAGTAAACTGAATCAAGCAGGGAGAAAACAGCAATAAAATCAATAGATATATAATCCAGCCATGTATTGCATGACAAAGTATTGACTATCAGTGAACTGCATACGTAATGATGATCTCATAACATTATACAGCAGCTGAAAAGTTTCTCAGTCATAGCCATCATGCCGTTCTAGTATAATGCACTACTCCCACATTTGAGATGACACTTGTGTAAACAAATTACCATGTTACCAATCATATAAATGTCACATGCCATTATGTCCTGTATATGATACTTGATAATAACAGATAACTATGTTATGGTTTTTCGCATTCCTACACTGTATTGTGCCCATTTGCTTACATCATGCTGTATCTATTCATTTTATTTTTAAAACTTTACTAGAAAACATAATTTTGTTTGCCTCAACAATAGCCTCATATTTCTTGTGTTTACCACACCTGTCAGTTGCATCATACACCACTGCCTTTGGCTGAATCTCACATTGTTCAGTACTTCATGGCCCTTCTGTGTGCAAAGTCTACTGCTAGTATTTCTAGCAGTATTAGTCTTCTGATGGTATAGCCATAGGTTGATTCATCTGAAAATTAAAGTGATTAAAAAATATCAGCAATGTTACAGCTCCATAGCCAAGCATATTCCTTTCCACCATAGCTACAATCTGGAGAAAACGACAGCAACAAAGAAGTTAATAAATGCCATGTTTTACTAGAGATATGAAGACTGGCAAAAATTCAAAAATGGAAAATATTACATGTGTGGCCTTTCAACTTCCTGGGGTGGATGACCAGTCTCAAAAGTGTCTCTCTCTGTGTACTGTTTTGATCATGGGCAAAATAAATGTGGATGATGTGGGAAGAAGACACTGGACCCAACGATGGTGCTGACGCTTCTGGTAGCCCTGATGACTTTAACAATTCAAGAATCATTATTCATTATATCATGTGAAAATAGGTGACTTGTCTATGAGTTTTGATGTGAAAACTGCAGAATGCTTTCTAGAGATGCTTTCAAGGTACACTGAGTTTGGAGGGATATTACTTGTCACAGCGTAGTTCAGTGTATGTGTTCTATACTCTGAAACGGATGTCTAGAAGGCCTTTAACCCGTAAGGAAGTCAAGTCAGTGCCAGGCTTCTGGGCACTGGGGTATAGTCCTGCCTGAGGGTAATCATCAAACCATTTCTGGTCTAGTGCAGTGAGAACCCCATAGTTTACAAGCATTTCAAAAAGCACAAGCCATGTGCTATAGAGGCAGTAAGAACCCATGGGTGACCCAGAACCCCCATTCAAGTTGCTCCCTTGAACTGCTTTGTTAGCAAAATGGAGATTATATTTGTAGAATAACATATGTTTCAAGATTTTTTTAATTGTTATACTCCAGAAATATGTCTTTTACTGGTGATCTTCATTGCATTATTCAGGTGGTGACTCTTCTTTCTCTAAGCACCACATCATTGCCTCAACAAATGGATCAAGGGATTACAGTAACTCAAGTCACTACTTGAGGAGGAATGTATGAGACATTCAATAGATGTATCTATACTTTCTAAGCATTTGTCAAAGATGAGGGCATGAAAGAAAGAAAACAAGACTGACAAATATGGCAGTGTATTACAAAGATGGCATTGAAAAATTCAAAGAGGTTATTCTTGAGAAGTTGGCTGTGGAGGCATTGCAAGTGGGAAATGAAGGCACAGCTAAAGAAGAGACAAGATAATGGAGAAGTGGAAGAAGAAACTCCAATAAAATAAGTCCTAATAAAATTCGTATTTGGTTATCATTGACAGAATTCCTGGATGCATTGTAAGGAAGCAGGATTGGAAGTGGATGAGTTGAAACATGAACTGGCATCAACATGGAGTGCTAACTTTACTGGCAGCAGCTTAACTTGCTATGCCACATTTATGGCCCCTACATTGAAGGGTTAATGGAAACTTGAGAAGGCTTTAGTAAGTCCTATAGGAAAGTACAATATAGCTTATCAAGGTCAAATCTGGTAATTCATAGACAACAGACTCAAAGCGGCACTAAACAACAATAAAACTACTATACCAATGCATGAGGGGGGAATCGGGTGCGATCCTGACAACCTCTTAACAGGAGGTCATGTGCGTGGAGCAGGGGGGCACTCCAGAGTGGAGCAGGTGGTAAGGAGGAAGCTTGGATCCCAACCACGAAGACTCCCAGATCTTCAACACAAACTACTAATACGAGCAACAAGGACTATATCCCAACTGCCAAGGAGGCCACAGGGAATTGGATGCCCTCAGAGGCCGAGTACTCTGAGGTCACCTACCCCCAACCGGAGCTTCCGCAGAGGATGGAAGAAGTCCAAACACTACCGCGCAGAAACCAACATCATCGGAAAGACAACCAGAAGCCCTGAGCGGTCAGCAGACACAGAAGAACAATAAATGTCCTTCAGGACCAGGGAGGAGAGCTTTCTCTGGTCCGAGCCTGGCTCCACCTCTGGACCCCCGCCCTCCCTCGCAGTGACCATCGGGATCGCTTCGAAAACCCCTCACAGCAAATAAACAATCATACAAACTAAAAAAAAAAAAAAAAGCCTAAAATAAATAGACAAACAACAGAAAGTAGAGCTTGAAATCTGACAGGAAAGAGCTGGCATGGATTGGCTCATGCCTTGCTGGGTGGGACACAAAGATTAGTCACTCCTCACCATGGTGTTGAGGATTTTCCTGCACACCCCCCCCAAAAAAAATGTTCTGCACATTAAATGTCGACAAATATCTTGTTAGAGTTACAAGCCAGTCTAGATTATCCCAAAATCTGCCAAGATCAACAAAATTATACTTCAACACAACAAATGGCTAAATACTAAAATGAAATAGACATGAGACAGCTGAATGGTACCCTATATAGCCTTTTCAAGGTATATAGCAGCCAGTCCGGTCCTGTATATAAACTAAAATTGAGATGTCAATGAGCTAATCATAGGTTGTGGTTAGGACTTGTTTTTTGTTATTTTGTTCTTTGTGTTTTGTTTTTTTGTTGTTGTTGTTTTGTTGTTTTTTTTTTTTTAACATACTGGTTACTCAAAACTATGTCAATTCCATAATATTGCAAATTGCTGTTGATGTTATATTGGGACTCTTAATTGACTGTGATGATATTATGCCAGCTCTGACTTCGGACCAGAGATGGTCTCCCCAAGAAACTGTTCAACCCATCCGGACAATAAGTAGCTGGACTCCATGCTTGATATATGTTTGCAAGGAAAGAATCTTGATTGAATTTGAACTGTAATGCTGCATCAAGGTGGAGGAATCCACCAGGGGGGAGGGGAGGGGGAGGGGGATTCCCAAAGCCTATGAAACTGTCACATAATGCTAAATATTAATTAAAAAAAAAAAAAAACAAAAAAAAACATGCAAAAAAAAAAAAAAAAGAAACTCCTACACTGAATTTTTTTTTGTGAATGAAGTAGGATGCTCAGGGTGCATTATCTGCTAACAAGCAAAAAAAAGAAAGTGAAAAAAAAACTTTTTCAAAAAATGAAAAAAATATTTAATTAAAGTATAAAAGCAAATCTCCCCATATTTTTTGTACAACACTAAGATATACCTGGGTTTTAAGCTGTCATGTTCCAAAAGTCAAACATCAAAAAAAAAAAAACATTTATGACGTAAAATTATGGTAAAGTTGACTAGTCTTGAAGTTAGATATTTTTACATATGTTTTGTGTAGCCTAAATGTACAGAGTTTATAAAATGTATTTGGCTGAACAATAATGCCTTAGGACTTTATATATTCTGACTATTCACTCAGTGGCTTGCCCAGGTCATCATTCAATTCTGCAAGCTCTATTTATGGTAAGTGCCATTTTTGCACTTTTTACCACAACTTTACTGTGCATTTTATGTGTTTGGATATGTTTATAGATAGAAAAAGCTTAGCATTGCGTTACACCTATCTACATTCTTTAATGCAGTACTCTACAGGTGTGAAGTTTAAGAGCAATGGCTCTATCATATAGCATAAGTGTGTAAGCTATACCATCCAGGTCTGCATAAGAGCACTATAGTGAAGAAACTGCCTAACAACACACTATTCAGAACACGTCTAGCTCATTAAGTGATGCATGAGAATCAGTGAAAATGCTGTGACTTACTTCCTCAGGAAAAGGAGCATTAGGAGAGACACAGAATTCTTGTGGGAGTCTCTGCATTGGTAGCAAATGGAGGTATATTTCTAAGACTCCAAGCATAGCACTGTTCTAGAAAGTGTAACAGTAACAGATGAGTGTGGGGGGTGAGATTGATGCTAAAAGACTCAGATCCCCTTAGTGAAGAAAAAAGTTCAGAGATCATAGTTTTTATTGGATCACAAGAATCAGGAACTGACGACCTGTGGTTTAAAACCTCTTTATGTCCTACCTGCTTAACACATGATCCAATGCTAAGCAGTTGGAAGACTGGTTTGACAGCTCAAAGATGTCTTGTTGACTAGGTGTTACTGTCTTGCTGCTGTGCCATTCTCAGAGTGAATTTTTATACCCAGACTATTACCTATAGTAAAAGATGGGCAATTTATATTGTAGATATGAAACCCTCATAGGAGGTTTATTGTAGCCAATGACTTCCTCCTAGAAAAACCTCTGCCCAACAGTTCAAATTTTTCACAAAACAGTCTTTCAAGGCAAATGAGAAATGGGTATCTGGCATGAGAAAGAGGATGATTAAAATTACTCCTAGATATGGATTTTTATTCAAACTCTGGCACTTAATATGCAGTCATTAAAAAGAATGAAATCTCACCATTCCCAACTGGAGATCATTAGGATTGTGAAATAAGACAGTCCATATGTTTCCTCTGATGTAATGCAGCATTCATGAAAAACACAAAACAAATAGACATACAAGCAAACGTATATAGACAATGTGTATGTATTCTCATAGATGAGCTGTATAATGGAGACTAGCATACTGGAAAGTGAAGATATGTTGTAGCATGCATCTGTATTCACAAATAAAAAGAGGATTCACAAATTAATTTAATACCCCTTGAAAATATGATACCAAATTTTCTACCATTCCCACAATCCATGATAAACTTAACTGGCAGAGTATTGGACTGTTGCTGAAGGACTATACTACTGTAATAATATAGGTGAAAACAACAGGGCGGGGAAATGGAGAATGGGGAGGGAGGAAGAGGAGGTGGAGCTGGAATCCCTATACCTACAAAACTGTGTGAAGTAAGATAATAATTAATCTTAAACACACACACACACACACACACACACACTCCATGAAGCAAAATTAAGTGTAACAGCTGACTTCTAATCAGAAACAGTGAAGAGCAGAAGACAGTGGAAAGCAACTTCAGAAGAAAAATGTCTGAAGAATTTCATCACAGAACCTTATGGTGAAGTCAGTGAGTTTGTTTCAGAACTTATCAATGTCTTATGAACTTATTTTTGTTCTTATACTTTTCCCTTCTGCATTACATTCTGTATTATCTTATTATTATGTCTTCATGTGAGCTATATATTTTCTGAAAAATCTATTCTGTTGTCAATGCTAATCGATAGTTTTTTATCTAAAGTCATATATTTTCATCTTCACCAATTTGAGCATTTTTATATTTAATATTTCTTCCCTATTGTGCTTATATCTCTTCCATTTACCTGCTCACATAAAATATGTGTATATACTCACTTATATACACATACAAGTGTATATCTAGACACTTGAATATATATAATTTATGTATTATCTTTATCTGCAAATTTTATCATCTTACCATGTTTCTATCTGCTTATATTGATTTACTTTTTTTCTGGCTGTGGTTTGTGTTTTCTTGCTTTACTTTTGCATAGCAATTGTTGTCAGAACAATTTAAAATCAGAACAATTTTATCTTGTTAGATAATGTGCGTTCACTGTGTCTGTTAATAGTTTTTGTATTTTGTTAAATACTTTGTGAGTTTTTTCCAGAGTAGCTTTCATTGTAGAAGGTATTATCCACCAATACTGAAGGAGTACACTATGAGGACACTATTCTTGTATTTTAGAAGGCCTTTAATCTTTGTAATTGAAAAGAAGAAGAAGAAAACACAATTCTATCCCTGTGTAAGCTGTGAGGACCTTCCACCTATGTGTCCTGGATGTTGCAAGTCTCTCTAGTTTTTTCAAATTCATACACAAGTCAGACCTCGGGTGGAGAGTTGATGCTCCCCGTCTATGGTTCTCTATAGCTGTCTCACAACTCTGTGAACAACTCTCTTCCCCCAGGATACATTGGCCTGAAAAGGCTCATCATCCACCCGATTCCCAAGGACTGTCTCCTCAACCCAGAGAAGGCACAAGGCAATGATCACATTTCTCCTTCCTGTTCTTCTGACCTGGACTTGTCCTATAGTTTGTAAGAATGGGACCTCTTGGGATTCATGTTCTTTTTTCCTCATTCTGGATTTCATCATCTTGGGCTATCTTGGTCCTTTGCTTGAAAATTGGGCTCACTTCTTAACACAGAAAAGCAACCACTGAGCTGCCATCAGAATTGTTCCCCCAGTTCTGCTGTCCATGAGACTTAATCACCTCTCCAAGGGCAGTGGTCTAAACTGACATTCGACTAATACCTTCACCTTGTCTCATCATCTACTGAATGTAGACAGGTCTCCATATTGCTCCTTGATGTGACTTCTCACTGATGAACAGTTTAGCAGCTAAAGTGTGTTTTTATTTTCTGATAATAGAGACATAGTGACAGAATTGGATCATGAGATAAAGATTTAGATTACTTTCCACGGTGAGTATTTTCAGGAATTAATACAAAATTAGTAAAAACTCAGTAGCTATCAGATAGCTATCTTAGTCAACCTGTTGATTAAAACACCCTTTGCTGGTAGGAAAGGATATACTTACTCTGAACATGTCTTTGTTAGAATGGAAATCTCTACATATTAGCACTCTATTTGTACATGTTTTAATAAATAATATAACTTTATCCTCCAAGTTAGTATTTCAGTGAAACTGAACAATAGCTTGCTTCTTAGCATTTAGTTGAAGGTATTCCAAAATGCAATGTAATTGCATTCAAATTTTCAAAGATAAACTACCTTTACTGTTTGAAGGATCAAAATCGGAATTGGCACAGAATGGGTTCAAAATAATTATTGTGAACTAATAACTTTGACCACCGTCATGAGCTTTGTCGCATGCGCATTGACAGGACTGATTAATGAAGGAAGCATGTCTGGAATACACAGTTAAGATAGGTTAAGTCTGAGTCACATCAGGGGAACTGCAGAAGAGCCCACATGTTTATGGAACACCTGACCTGGTAAACAGAATGATGCATTTGATTACTTAATGACAATAAGAGCAACACTTTTCCGAGTCATCTTTACTCTCAAAGCAAGCTGTTTCAGCATTTAAAGAAAAAAGAAAAATTTCAAATTTGAATAGGCTTAACATTTGGATTGAAGGAGATTTAAAAGGTTTTATCGGGCCTGGTGTGGTAGCCTAGTGTCTAAAGTCCTTGCCTTGAAAGCGCCGGGATCCCATATGGGCACCGGTTCTAATCCCAGCAGCCCCACTTCCAGTCCAGCTTCCTGCTTGTGGCCTGGGAAAGCAATCAAGGACAGCTCAAAGCCTTGGGACCCTGCACCTGAGTGGGAGACCCAGGAGAAGCTCCTGGCTCCTGGCTTTGGATCGACGTGGCATTGGCCATTGCGTTGAAGAGTGATTCATCAGACGGAAGATCTTCCTCTCTGTCTCTCCTCCTCTCTGTATGTCTGACTTTGCAATCAATATAAATCTTTAAAAAGGCTTTACCCACAAATATTCTGTCCATGTTAATCTAACAACTTTGGAAAATGCAAAGGGGATATTAGAAAATCTGAAATCTTGTGAAACTGAATTGGAAGCAAAATTGATTGAATTAAACCCCAGGTCCACATGTTTGTATAATATGATCACTGCTCACATTTATCTGCTTAATATGAAAACTAAACTAACATTGTTAGGCTGCAGCTGTTTAGATTTTGATAAATGACAAACAGCATTTTGTCCTTGCAAACAGAACAAGGCATCAGTTCCATACTTTAAGGGCAAAAAAAGGAGATTGGGAGCAACTAACAGGAAGTGGTTTCGTTCACTTTGGAATTCTATTTATAAACAGACCAAATCAGATGGACGCTAAGCCAGAGGGTGGCCACATCTTGTTCCCATAAACACACACATTCTAATCACCTTTAGCCAGCATTTTCTGCCCTTTGCTTGGCTTTATGCATAGTAAATGCATCAGCTGTTTATGTTTCTGCCAGTTGCAAAGGAAGGACCAGGTTTGTGGGGCTTTTTATTTTGAACAAAAATGTGGAAGTTGATTTATCTCACCCTGATGCTGTTGTCAAAAAGCTCTCAGGACTGGAAAGCCTGAGTGGATGAGGAGACAACTGCCTCGAATTGTCAGTGAGCCAGTGACTGTGCTGCCTAAAAATAACAAACAGAAAATATTTAAATTCCTTTATGAAAAGCAGCTTATGAAAACACATGATTTGCAAGGGAGTGAGGGTGGATGGATCCGCCATCCGGAAGGTGCTGAGTTCTCATGTTGGAACTGTTTAATTTTTGTGTAAGATACAACTTCGGTTTTTGGATTATTTATTACTGGAGGGGAAGAACATTCTTTTTAGTTACTTCAGGATTATCCCTTCTTCTAGAAATGCCTCTTTCAAACTCTAACTAGAAGTTGAAGAAGAGCTTCCCTTTTTTGTACGAGTCCAGACCCTGTTCCCAGAGAATGAGGATTAATAGAAAACGATTCAGACAAATCAGAAGCTTCATCAGGATTTGTCAAACCTGAGCATGCCATCAGTCAACTCATTTAAGGTGGTTGGCATTTCTAACTATGCACGTTGGGTGTGCTAGCCAACCACGTCCCGTTCCCTTGTGTAGGAAAGTGGGCTGAGAGCGACAGGCTAAACCTGTACCTTATGCTTGAAACCACGTGGGTTTACAAGGTACCTTGTCAAATCATTTTGTGTTCAAATTGGGGAGTAGTCTTAGCTGTTTTCTGTTGCTGTATCAAAATGCTTGAGGCTGTGAGCAATTTGTAAAGAAAAGCGTATTTGGGTTCATGTTTCTGGAGGCTGGGAAGTCGTTGAGTATGATCCTGGCAGGGGTCGTGCACTGCTTACATTCATGGCAAACATTTGAAGGACAGACACATGAATGTGAGGATGGCCTTGCCTCCTAACAAACTGTATTGTAATAACTAGTGCAGTCCTGTGGGAATCAAAACTTACTCCCATGAAAAACGTATTGACTATCTTTTTTTTTTTCCTACTTGCAAAAAGTCCTTAGTTTAGTAGGATACAGGCAATGACTCTAAACAATAACTGAAAAGAAAAACACTCATTGGAAAAATAGCATATACATTAATTTTTACTTTAATCCTAGATCATTAAGACTACAGCAGCATAACATTCTTAACCATAGGTTTGATAAAGGTATAATACATAGTTTTGCAAGCTATATCTGCTGTGGTGATGATATATAGACATTCAGCACTCCTAATTCCCTGTTCGCTTCCTACAGATCTCCACTCCCCAAAATTGCCACAATGGCCAAAACCATACATCCCTGGTTATTTTAAAGTCAGTTCCAGTTACTATTATTGAAAAACTGTTATGAATTAGTTATAGAGTTCAAAGCATAGAAAAGCATTAAAAGTCATTGCTGCTTTAATAAACATTTCCTGACCAATTATTAGCATGCACATTTTGTGTAGGCATCAAAGATGAACAAAAGCAACAGGTCTTTTTTTGTAAAATCACATGTATATTATAATGGGTGAAATAAGTAAAAATATACCTACCTATCAACCAAACACATGTATGTGATCACTAACAATTTCTGGATTAATAAAATGATTTTATTATGATGACAAAAAGATTGGGACTTTAAACCTCTACTCAAGATAATATGAGTTTATACTTATTTTTGTTCTTTTTAAAAATATTTTAATTGTGTTTTTTAACTTTATGATACAGTCCCCTTAGGCTCAGGGATGAGTTTATAGTTTAAAACTGTAAACTCTGCCATTTCTAACACAGTGGTAAGTGTAGAAAATCTACTGGATCCAACAACCGCAATGTAGCTAAGTCAGTGGAGAGGATAAACAGAATTCCCACTCAGGTCGAGATCACAGTAGGGATACTGAGTCCATGGGTTTACCTGGCAGTTATCTCCCTAATGCTTAAACTTGCTAAGTGTGTCTACCGACCTGTGAAAGAGTAAGACAGGTCAAGGTTTTTCCTGTAATTACTTAAAAGTGTCCTTATTCCCAGCCAAGTTTGAAACAGACAAAAAAAAATAATGCTGCATTATTTGTATAGTAACAGAAATTATTTCAACATTCAGAGACTTAACTAACACATGGCTGGGGATTCTTATCATTTTTCATTGCATTTACCAGGATTGCCCCCTACAAAAAAACATGGAACAGTGGCTACTGCAAACTCAGGTCAGAGACAGCAATTCCTACCACTGTAACAGAGAAATGAATTTATAGTGAACAGGTCAATAATTTCTGTACACAGTCTATGCTACTGATCAGGTGAATGTGTTTCGAAGCCCATCACGATGGACCCAGTTTGCAGGATCTGAGCAAGGGAGTCTGGAAAGAGCTGTATAATGAGTCCCATCATGGCAAGTTCTCAAAAGATGAGCACACTTATATATTAAGCCTTTCTACTTTACTATCCTAGAACTAGCAAATGCCTAGTGAAGAATTTGGCATGTTAAAGAAATGGAAAATACACATAAATCCAAAAAAAAATAGAGCTCCTTCTACCAAACATGACCTTAGTTAGAGCTGTCAGTAGATGTCCAGCATTTAGGCAATTGAGAATCATCCTGAAGTCCTGTCAGGACAGAGTCACTAGCTTCTTGATGACAAGTTGACTATGTTGCATCCATCTGTGTTGGTAAAGCTGTGGATTTTCCTGATTACGATGCACAAGATGTCCAGTTATGGGATTTACTGTCCTGCACACGATGCCTAAGCTACGTCATAACTGAAGGGAACACAGAGTGCTTGGTTTGCTGCTGTTGCCTCAGCTCTTGGTGAAGGAGCTATGACAAATGGTGCGTTAAATATCGTAGGTTCTTTATGGCCATTCGGCAAAATACATGAGTCTCATCTAATATCACACAACAGAGCTTTCTACAGGAATAGAAATGTTCTTTTATACTTCCTCATACTGAAACCACTAATCATGTGTGGAAGAGAACGCTTAAAATGTAGTTAGTGCAAATGAGTCAACTTAATTTTAACATTTCAAGCACTCGCAAAGGAATAGTAGAGTCCGTATTAGAACCCAGATCTAGATACTTCCGGAATGTTAATGAATCTATCATAGGCCACAGTAAAAATGCTACTACATATAAAACTGCAGATACTGACTGGCCAACCTTTTCTAATTTGGGCCATTTGGGGTTATTTGAAAGATAGGTTTATTAAAATTCTATCAAACATGTAAGTAAGACATGATATCACCCTTCTAAAATCTCCTCAAGATAAATAGAAGTAAAGAAATTATTACTTAACACATTCTGCCACTAATTTAATATCTGGATCAGACAAGAACATTGAAAGAACAGAAAAATACATAGCAATATAATTAGCCCATGGAAATTCTTCAAAAGAACAATGAATGCAGAAACTGGGGTACATCTACTCCATGGAATACTACTTAACCATTACAATGAATGAAATTCTACCATTTGCAGCGAAATGATCCTAACTAGAGAACAGTATGCTCACTGAAATAAGCCAATATCAAAAGGAAAAATACCATACATTCTTTGATGTAAGACAACCTTCATGCAAATACATGATCAATAGACATATAGGTAAACAAGTGCATACACACATCCACTTAGAGGAACTGTGTAAGGGAGACCATCATACAGAGAAGTAAAGCTACAGTACAGAACGCATCACTACTTCTGAATAAAAGATGGGCACCCAATGAAACTCTTAAATATATCTTGACAATAGAATGCTGGACTGTCTACCATTGTCTGTAACTACAATGACATGACACACTTAAATAGAAGAATGATGACTTCTGACTGTTGGGAAAACGGCAGTGAGGAAGGTAAATGTGGAGGGTGGAAATTTCTAAGCCTATGGAATTGTGACATGAAAAATAAAAATTCAAAGAAAAAGAAATAGTGGTGCAATGACTGAACATCTGCAAGTAACAAAACAAACCTATTCATCAAACCTTTCACAAACACTAAGTCAAAAACTGATCACAGACCTCGATCCAAATGCCGATTTCTAACACTCCGGGATGATATCATAGTATAAAACCCAGAAGCCTTCAGTTTGGTGATGGATTTTTATTTCCAATACCAAAAGCACAATCCATGAAAGGAAAGAAATCAGTAAACTGGACTTAAGCATAATTTACACCATCTGCTTTGCAAGATACTATCAAAACAAGAATGAAAATACAAGCAAGCCACATACACTGTAAAGAGAGAAAGCTTGCAAAACATGCATCTGAAAAAGACCAATTTCAAACTCGTGCAAAGAATTCTTACAATTCAGCAATGAGAAAAACAACAACCCAATTTTTTAAATGTGCCAAAGATTTCACAGGCAGACACTTCACTGTGGAGTATAAACAGATGGAAAAATCCTCAACCTCATATAAATCATTAGGGAATTGTAAATCAAAATAAATGATAAACCAGTAAAAATCTGTCAGTATAAGTAAAACCTACGGCATTGACAACACCAAATGCTGACAAGGATTTGGAGCAACAGGAACTGTCATTCATTGCTGATAAGAAAGTAAAATAGGACAGCAATTTTGGGAGACATTTTGGCATTTTCTTATAAAATTAATATGCTCTCGCCATATGATCCAGCATCTATGATCCTTGCTATTTACCCAAATGAGTTGAAAATTTATATCTATGCAAAACCTGCATGCAATGTTTATAGCAGCAGCTTTATACATCACTGCTAAAATGTGCATTCAACCAAGCAGGTTTCTAATTACGGAATGGGCAAGCCAATTATGGTATATCTATAAAGTGGAACATTATTCAGCAACATAAATAACTTGGCTATCAAGCTAGGAAAGCACATGGAGGAAGCTAAAATGCACATTGCTAAGTAGAATAAGCCAATTTGAAAAGACTGCAAACTGTACGATTCCAATTGTAAGTAAAGTAAAATTATATATACTGAAAAAATTTCCGACCACCAGGGCTCACAGGAATGTGAGGATGAACAGGCAGAACGTAGAACATTTTTAATACAAGAAAACTGTTCTGTATAATACTCCAAGGTTGGATATGTCACCAGACATCCCATAGAAAGTACAATACAAAGAACAGAGTTTGTTACACTTGGACTTTAGTTAAAAATAATGAACAAATATGGGCCCACTGATTGTGATAAACATAACCCACTGATGCCAGGCAAATAAAGAAAACAGCAAGCTATTGGAAACACAGGAGGGATATATGAGATTTCATTGTAATTTATGCTCAATTTTTTGGTAAGCCTTAAAATGATTCTTTTTTAAAAAGCCTCTCAATTACACAAGCCACATGCCAAATAAAAAAATAAATGTGACTATCATTAAACATTGGTGGTACAAAATTTACAACTACAGTGAAATACCACTGTTTGTACTAGAAGGAATGAATTTAAAAGACTGAAAATAACTAGGTTCTGGCAAGGAGTTTTCAAGAGAAGAATTATGTCCACGTATTCAGAAATTGTTAGTGGAAGTTCCAAGTGGCGCAGCTACTTTGAAATTGTTTGCTTCTTACAAAGGCCAATGTATACATACCATATGACCTGACAACCCCACTTCCAGATATTTATCCAAGAAAAATGAAAGCATGTGTAGAAACAAAAGCTTGTGCAAAACTGTTTATAGTCACTTCATTCCTAATTGCACCAAATTGGAAACAGCCCAACTGTTCAAAAGTGATAAATGGACTTTAAAAAATTATAGCATATTCATATAACAGATTACTACTGAAGATACACAGGAACACAATGAGGTAAAAGAATATCCAAAGCATTCTACTATGCCAAAAAACAAGTCAGACCATGATTATAGAAGGGGCAACACAATATGCAGAATGAATAAAATATGTGCAAAGATACCTCTATGAAGAAACTATACAAATAAGCCTGTAGTAGGGGAGGCAGTTCAGGGTCGAGAGCTTGGAAGTCACTCCCCCCCACACCGCCTAGGTGTTCCATCTTGCACACCTGTGATGCTCACCTATCATCACCTGGAACCTGAGAGCGGGTTGTATTGCATTGTTGTGTAACCACTCCCCTCACTTGCTTCTATAAAGGCCCATGGTAGGAAAGGGCACACTTTCTTGGTCGAGAGCTTTTGTTGCTCTGACACTCCAACTTTAGGTTTCTGGCTTCCTGCAAACAGACTCCAAGGACAGGTAGCCGCTGAGCATGGCCTTTGTATGTCTGTATTCCTCACCCTATGTTCACTGCTCGGATGGGACAGTGAAGATGTTAATGCTAAGATGCTTTGTATTTCTAATATGTGTACTTTCTAGAGTTCCAAGAGAGGTGAGACTTAGCAGTAATGGAATGTGGGCAGAGAAGCCAGGGAAATGTGGATGTCTGCAGCTTTGTAAGTGTGTCCAGGTTATTTGTTGCGTGTCTCTTAGGATAACATACGTTGCTGGGGAAGCTGGGACATAGGTCTTCAGCTTAATGGATGGACTTCAGGGTCATGACCATTTGTTCCTCGTGGGGTTATGATTGACTGGATTGCTATATGAAGTTGTTGTTTGCTATTTCTAGTGGGCCTGTTATCACCGAGCTTGGTTAATACAGACTCCTTAATAAATCCTAGACTAGCCTGGCGTGATCTTGCTCGTACCCTGCAACAAGCATTAAAGGCATAAAAAGAAGGTTCCTATCATCAACCATTAGAAAATCACAAATCAAATCCATAATAAAGCACTATTTAATGCTCCCAAGGATGACTACAAAACATATAGACTGATAAGGATGCAGAGACGCTAGCACTTGTACATGCTGTGTGTTGGAAGTGGAGAATGGTCCTGCCGTGTTGAAGCTCGTCCGTCGCTCACAAAGGGAAGTACTGCATCCCATGGACCAGCACTTCCACTCCTAAGGAAGTGCTGAAAAGAATCTAAAACATACACTCCAGGGTGGGCAGCTGGTGCACCTGCTCAGATGCCCTTTGGGACACCAGCATTTCCTATTTGGATTGCCTGGTTCAATTTTCAGCTCTGCTTGTGATCCAGAAGCTTATGTTAATGCAAAACCTAGCAGACACCAAATGGATGAAGTCCTTGGATCTCTGCCACCCACGTGGGAGACTGGAACGGAGGCTCTGGCTTCTGGCTTTGGTCTGGCCCAGAACTGGCTGTCGCGGGCATGTGTCCCTGAACCTGTTGATGTAAGTTTGCTCTCTGTCTTTCAACGTGGGTGTGGGTGTATGTGTGTGTGACTCTAGCTTTCATGTAGATGAAAAAAATAAATATTTTTAAAAGAAGGGAGCTAGTCTACTCCAAGAATCAGACTGGAAATGCAGAAGTAACTATATGACTCACATCCTTATACGTGACAGGAAAATGAACATGTGGGTGATGTTTTGCAAACAGTTGTGTCTGGATGCTCAGAGCATCTCCCAAGATCGCAGTTTTATTTATCATCATGATTTTTCAAAAATTCAGTTACTACATTTGTATGTGTTTCAGAAGCAGAGTGTGAGAGAAAGCATATTTTACTTGCTGCTTCTCCAGATCTCACAGTAGCCAGAATGGAGTCAGGCAGAAGCCATGAGACAGAACTGATGTGGATTTTCCAGGTGGTTCGCAGGGACTCCAGTACCTGCTGTATTCCATGGTGTGCTGTAGCAGGAAGCCGTAATCAGAAGAGGAGAGGTCCCCAAATGACGCTCTCACTATTGTGCCAAACACCTGCCCCCTGGGGTCAATATTTTACATCTGTGACTTTGGCAAGATCCTTCTATGACCTTCAGCGTCTTCATCTTTAAATTACAAGAGACCAAGAGCAGCACAAGACATAATCAATGTTGGCTTGGCAGCTACCAAGGATCAGAGACTGCATTGGACACCTAAAATGACAATTATGGGCAATTAACATGAAAGTGGTTAATGCTTTCCTAAAATTAGTAATTTAGGATATGTTAGGATAGTTAAATAGACTATGCTTTTATAAATTGATACTAATTGAAAGTTACACAATGCGTACTTGTATGTAAACATCACATGGTATCCACAAATGCATGAATTTCATGTTTGTGTGGGTCTTTACTATGTAGTTTATTTTATTTTTAATGTTGTTTATGTAATTGAGAAGGATGTATGCCCGTGTGGGCCGCTGATTAGGGTGGGGAGGGTCAAGGTATGGAGGAAGGAGGTGGGAGAAATGTTTACTTGTCTTTTTTTTCTTTTTCTCTGGTATCTTCAGGGCATGGCAAAGGGGATGTGTGTGTTTATAGAAAAAAAAATTTTTTGTTTTTGTTTTTCCAGTGAAAAAGAGTGATGGATCAAATAGAAAGTGTCTGTGAAAACAGTTGTCTCAACGGAGTCTGGTAGCTGACCCAGAAGATGACCAGTGCTGGGTCAGGGCTGCCTGGTATCTGTCTGTTTTGACTGGGAAGAATCCATGGAGAAGGATGTTTCCTGATCTGTCAAGCCAGACATCCACTCAGTTCATAGGAACTGAGCTCAGATGAGCAGCATGGTCGGGGGGCCATGGTGTCGGTTGACTTACTGGATTTGGGGGAGCTGCAGGAACCCAGCACTCCATGATGTGGGTGAGAACACAGGAACTTTGACAGGTAGTCTTTGGCCATGCCCAGTTTTGCACTATGAATTAAAGTGGAAATGTACCGATCAAAAAGCATAGATACGAAGCACAGCACCATATAGTCTACACTCAACACATGGCGGCAATGATGGCGTTTCTACTTCCACAATCAACTACTCACAAAGGGCTCTTTGGGGTTTAAAAGAAACAGGAAAGTAGGCTTCCTCCTCTGTAGAAAAGCATCTCAAGGCAAGAGACGACACTGTTGTAGGGGTCGTGTCTACACCTGCAGCACTGGGTGGAGGTGGGGTGGGGTGGTGGGGCAGTAGCAGAGTGAAAAGGTGGGAAACAGGAAAGAACTTCTAATCTGATCATCTCAAGCTCTCACTTAGCGTTTAGTGTTTCTACAAAAGGAAGTATTTCTTCTAAATACATTTCAGCCCTGAAGGATGTCCTAATGAAATATTTCTCTGTGTAGAGTCACTTTCAACATGCAATCAGGGGTCCAGAGCATGGCATGGTGGGTTAAGCCATTGGCCTGTTCAAGTCCCAGCTTCTACACTTCTGATGCACCTGTTAAAGCCATAGGGGATGGCCCGAGTGCTCAGCCCTTTGTCAAGGCTCCTGCTCAGCCTGACTCAGTTCAGGCCACTGTGCTCATTGTTGGAAGATTTGTCCTTCCATCTCCCCATTGCTCTTTCAAGGAAACAAAGTTTTAAAGTTAAAAAAGTACCATCAGTTTTTTACAATTCTTTTTCTTTCAGACATTACTTGTTCACTGGATTCAACTTGATATAGCCCGTTGTGCAAAAACAGGTGCTTGTAGCAGTGGTTATAATGTAGGACTTGATGCAAGCTGGGATGTATGTTCTGTCTACAGACAGGCTGGGTCTCCAAAACCTTTCTCTGCTTCTGCACCACTTAAGTCTCAGAAGGGTAAAACACGGGATGAGCCGGAACAATGGTGTGATTGTTTTCAGCATCCTCCATGAGGATTTCAGAGCATCATAAGTGGCTAATGAATTTCAGGAGGCAGGTGCAAGACATACAATTACATTCCCATTTCCACCCCCTTTTCTCATTTGAGAGCACTTAGAGATTATTCACTGCTTTCCTTGATAGAGGCTTTTTTGTGCACAAGAAATATTCAATCCGAAAACAACTATTAAACATTGGTCAAGATGGCTCTAATTGGGAGGAAAATAATAAAGACAAAGAACAATGACTATTTCCCCAATTTAAAGAAATTCAAGTAGTTCTCATTAAAATGTTTAAATGGTTACTTTGCTTCTTATTTTTACAAATATGCTTGCTTGCTAGGGTGCATGATTCAGGCTCTGTACCATTTTTCTTTACTGAAATCAAATGTGCCTTACTCCCCCAGGGCCATCGCAACGAACCTTTACCTTTGCTGAAATTGGAATGCCCAAATCTTTCCCCTGTTCTTTGCTCCTTCCACGGTCTTCCAGGAGAAACCCCTTAGCTTTCAAAATATCATGATTGGCCATGGAAAGTGTGCGTGTGTGTCCATGCACGCTCATCTGTGTGCGTGTATATACGTTCAGAATTACAGCTAGAGTCAAATTGATGCTGAGAATCACCAAGAATGCAATTTAGAAAGTTCATAGAACATCCACAACTTTAACCTTTCTCCCTACCCCAAGGTCTTGCCTGGATTATGTAGATTCAGTATGAGTAATCCCACTATCCTTCCTTCCTCTCACCTAGCGGTTGGAGTAGTGAAAGGGCTGGATCAAGACAGGAAGTCAGTTTTAGGAAGCCTGCAGTACCTGAGGAAAAGCTCTTGGCTATCTTGCCCTGGTGCCTGTAAGCCGGAAACTATGGCTTCTCTGAAACCAGTGCAGGAAATTCTCAGTTCAACGACATGTGCCCGCCTTGTCATTGCCCTATCAGGCAATTGCTTAATATCAGACCACTCTCTTATCCAGGTCACCAAACAATACGCAACAGCAAAGATGAAGAGGGCCTGCCCCTAGCATGTAGCATGGCCAGAAGATGTGGGCCCTCTCCTTATAGACTGGCCTATACCAAAGGTAGAGCTTTAGGCTTACTGCTGTCACCGCAGAAAGAACACCCCTCATGGGTGGGCATGGGTCTTTGTGGGTGAACAGAAATGTCACAGCATATTGCCTACAATGTACAGACAGGCACATCTTGAAGATGTTGGCTGTGTTAACAAGCTGATTCTGAGAACAATGGGAAACTTTTAAAGATGTGAACTCAGGCAGGGCATTTAGCAGGTTCAGTCTGGGCACTGTGTAGAAATGAGACTATGAGAAGCAGCAAAAACAGAGGATGCTGGGAGGTCATTTAGCCCAGTTTCTAGATGGTGTCCTGCATGTCACCCATGACATAATGATGACTTATTTAAAGTCCCTTAAACTAGAGTGAATTTGGAGCCCTGAAGAGGCTTCCATCTTTGGAGATATCAAGCCTTGATATTAGATATCCGAGGCCAGTAGACTACCTCTGTGGGTAAAGGAAGTTTCTGTTCAGCCATTTTGTTAGACTTGCTATAACCCATTTTCTGCACACCTGCTAAGAATTTCTGATTTAATTCTATCTACAATGCTCAGATTCCATTTCTAAAGACACCATGGTGGATATAAATTACTTCACTAATAAGGAACAGCCTTTGGCTAAATTGTCAGTAATCTTCTCTGCCCCTCACCCCCCACAAACTCCCACAATCTCTTTTCTTTGTCTGGTGTTCTTGCTGTGGCTTCCAGGTAACACAAGGCTTTTGGATACTTATAACTTCTAGACATTTCTCCTTACCACCCTTCAAGTTTATAGGCCAAGCTCCTAGGATGTTCCCTGGGGGTTCAATTCTAAGATGGCAGTAAATGAAAGAATGATAGCCAGTTAGCTCACTAGTGTTTAAGTCAAATAACAACACTGGTGTGTCCAGGAGCTTGAGGAAGTCATTAATGTGAAATTATAGCAGTGTTGTTGCTTGTTCATTTGTTTTTGTTTTTTGAGGTGAGCAAAGAAAAGAGGAGTGGAAAGGAAACAGTAGCGATGGCCCATGGAGCAGCAATAGGCTAAAGGTTACTGTCTTCCCAGTAATTTGCCAGGTGGATTGAAGGTGGTGCTTCATTTGCATAAAAGGAAACAGGCCATACTAGAGCAGCAGTGTCTTCGGGCTGTCCTGCATATTAAATGATACTCTGT
Organism: Ochotona princeps; assembly: GCF_030435755.1. Classification (NCBI taxonomy): domain Eukaryota; kingdom Metazoa; phylum Chordata; class Mammalia; order Lagomorpha; family Ochotonidae; genus Ochotona; species Ochotona princeps. Next base: position 24,626,522 of record NC_080859.1, on the reverse strand, counting down.
AGTCGAAACAATCTCTTTCATCCAAAGCCTGCATGGAGAGCTTAACAAGTATTTAGTAATTGAATTTCAAAACGTCCCTCTCTAGCAGGCAGTGCATATTTTTCTGTCTTGTTCAGAAGTAAAGTTGATGAAGTATGAAGAGGTCAGAGGACTCCTCCACAGAGGATGCCTCAGGAAATGCAACATCTTCATCTGGGTGTTTCATGGAGCATTTGGCAGGACGCTTCAGTTCCTTCAATGTTGTTGTGAAAGTTAATAATGTACTTGAAAGGTTGAGGGATTTCTAAGTGGTGAACAGACTGACGCTTCAGTGTTGCAGACTGACCGTCTGACTCCGGTGCCATTAGGTCCAGGACCGGCCAACTGCCACATTCTCTATATGACCCCCATCCCTCAGGCCACTTTCGAGAGGCTAGGAGGAGGTTTGTGGACCTTGACAAGTGGATAGAGACTGAATTAGCTTGTGAGGGTCTTCCTAGCAAAAGACCACAGATCAGGGACTTCAACAACAGAAACTTTTTCTCTTTTAGTCCTGGAGGCTGGAAATGTGACAGCGACAATTCAAGCAGCTTGATTTCTTCAGAAAACTGACTGTGGCTTTCAGGTGGCTGTGTTCTTCCTGTCTTCACGTTGCACACCCCTTCGCACTTGTCCATGTCCAAATGAACTCTTTTGTAAGGACACCATTACTCAGATTCAGGTGCATTCTTAAATGTCGTGCTTTAGCGAATCACCTCTGTGAAGATCTAATCTGTTAGCAACATTCTGAGGTGCTCAGGCGTTTGACATTGATGCTCATCTGGGGGAACTCGATTCAGCCTATTGCACGGATGTCAAGTTCTGTTCCACTGCCGTAGAGTAACTCAGCATCTGCTAGATGTCTGAGATAGACCAGGCCTCATATTGGGAAATCTCTGCCCTTTACTTTGTGGATTAAAGCATTCTAAGGATCCACAGCCTTTTTATAGCCCTATGGTGATTAGCACCCCATAATTTCTGTCATGAGTCAGAAGGGCAGGGATGGTCCAGCATTCTCTAATTCTTTCTCCTCAGAAATAAAGACAGAGCTGAATTCTGTATCAGTAAAGGCAAAGTGAATGAAAACAGCTAGGGACCCTGTGTGATTTCTTTGATTGTGTTTCCTCCTGGTTTCAGTAAAGATTATTTTCAAATCATGAGAGAGGCAATGAGATGAGGATGTTGGAAACCTAAATTCTCTGAGTGGCAGGTTAGAAACGTTTACTGGGAAGTGAGAGATACTTGTTCTCAGGAGCTCCAATTCATTTTCTTGGGGATTTATTGTAGGCAGGGAAATTTTCCCAGATCAGAACCAGGAGAGAGGAGTTTCAACTTCCTCGGTTTTCTTAATCCCTGTGCCTTCTCCCATGCCACTAGCTTGATTAGCAGTGCGTGGCAGCATGCCCCACTAAACAACAGCATGGATGGCTTGATGGAGTCATGAGAAGACTCCTGCTCTCATTTTGTGCGTCCCTGAGGTGTCAGAACAATTTGTAGCTTTGCTACTGAACATGCCTAACATGCAAAAATAGAGGTGTCCAATAACTCTGCACCTGTTGCAAATTGGGAACAGAAATTAGGAAGGATTGGGGAGCCAGGACATAGTATATATCATTTATACAGTATACATAGTATATAGCTCCTTGCCAACCAGTAGCATGATGTTAAGCCTACACCTGGGAAAGGGAAACACATTTATCCTTGCTAGTTAGTTGTGAAGGATCACAGAAACATAGTTTAATTCTTCCCATCTCTAACCTAGACCTTCTCTGACAGGGCAGAGACTAACCACACTTGTCTGAAGATGCCTGCCGTGGGCCTGTGATTTCATTCCCGGGCTACAACATGTGACAGGTGGCCTTGGGGTTTCAAAAGAGTTGTAAGGATCCACTTTGTGGGCAGCGAGTACCCTCTTCCCAGCCCTTTCATGTGTAGTTTTAAATGTCAGCGGCTGTAAGAATTTACTGTAAACATCCCACAAGGCTTTGAACTTGAGAAACAGATTACATAATTTTACAAAAGCAGAGATGTGTCAATGGGAATCTCAGCTAGCGCCCTATGCACCAGCAACAAAGATTTTGCAAGATTTGTGGCTGCTTTTCTCAGAAAGTAGTGAGTGGCTGTCTCCAGGCTGCTGCAAGAGGCCTCCTGTCGAAAAGGGAGGATTTCAAGTCCCTCCTCCATCTTTAATCAGCCCCACCTTGGTGTTTATCCCAGTGCCCTGCTCACAAATATTCTCTTCTTGCCAATAGTGGAGGCTGCTCTTGAAGATGTGAGGTCCTTGGAGAAATGGGAACAGCTTCTTCACTTTAGTGGGTGTGGACCCTTTAGTCCTAGGGGGCTCTCAGTCAAGGATGATCTTGGTATCTGCCTTTACCAGCAGGAGTATGGAAAAACCTGGAGGACTTTGTATTGTCAAAGGTCAAGCTTTGACACTGGAATCGAAATGGTAGCGGTTAAGAACGCTGCTATACTCTGCATAGGATACCACAGCTAATGAAAATGGATGTAGAGTCAAGGTTAGGGAACCAGGCTACTGCAAACAACTCCTGCCTCCTTGTCTTCTCTGTAATGCCAATGCTTCAGTTCCCCCAATACCACCCCTTGGCCCTTCTCTCACATGCATGGTCATTCCTTCTGCATGTTTTATTTCCTCCTGCTCTGTACATGTGAACCATATTGTTTTCATTTAGTGGGAAGCGCCCAAGTGAGTGTTAAATTATGGGTGACTCAAGAAACCTTCTTTAAACTCTTTGGATGGTGCTCTTTTTCTTCATTGCCTCATTTCTTGTTCAAGGAGAAGTGTCTCTGTTTCCTCCCTCCCCCACCTTGGCTATTTCTAATTGTGATTTCTTTTCCATTCAGTGGCCTTGGCCTACAGACGTTCAATAGCACCCCTTTTTTTTTGGCTGCTGTGTGGACCTTCTCTAACTTCCTGTGATGCTTTGCTGTCATTCTGTAAAATTATGGACTAGCCATCCACTGGCAAAAGTCAAAAGTTTTTTGTTGTTGTTGTTTTTAGCAAAGTTTTCTTGCCCCATGGTGTTGATCACACAACTTCCAGCATCTGATGTGTGAAGCGGGAATTGGCAATGAGTTTTTGGGAACACTAAAAGTCTCTTTTCAATAACATCTTTATAAACCAAACTGCTTTCCATCCTTCAAAGCCCCATTTTCCACAGCAACACAGTGGGCTGCTTGCCTGCCTATGAGAGCCACAGCCCTTAACCCATGCAGTGTCACACTGTCCCTCTGCATTTTCTTTCACTGGCATAGCTTTGATTTTGATTTTGATGTAGATGATCTCTTATTTACTTTCCCAACCAAATCTGCGCATGTGGAATCACGGACATTCCAGAAACAACGCTATTACCTGACTCAACCCCGGAACTGATCTTGGAACTTTTTCACTGTTCTTTCCAGCAAGGGTAAAAGATTGTTCTGCCCATTTGACTGGTGTTTCCTGCAGTCTGACTCTCTGGCTTTCTGGAATGTTCCTTGTTTACTTAAGCTCCCGCCCATTCCTTTGTCCTCTGAGACATTTTCTGTTTCTCCTGCTACCCTCCCTGATAACTGCTATTCTGTTATTTTTCTGAAAAATTTCTGCATCTACTCACAATGGAAACAGGTCCAGCTTGAGTTTCTGCATGATGCATGTGCCGTGCAGTAGCCTCCCAGGCTCTTGCATCATCCTGCCTCCTGGGGCCCTCTCCAATGCTATCCCTTCTGTGTTGCATTTGGGTTGGTGCCCTTCATTAGGCTGGATCTACTCGAAATGGCTGGGAAGGCAGTTGGAGCCACAGATCATACACTAGCCTCCAGTTCATTGGACTTACACAATAAGCATGAGTGACACTGAGCTTCCATGTTGGGATTCCACTGCATTGTGAAAGTGGTGTGTGAAGAAGGGAGAGCAAGGAGATACTAGTATTTTACTAAAGCGTAAGTAATGATCCCAAACTACAATTTTGAGAAAACTCTAATATAACCATGTACTATCATCAAATGCTCATCATAAGTAGCATTGGAAGACCATTACTATATGATGTGAATTTAATTTTGCTGTTTTATAACAAAACTTCTTTTTAAAACTGTTGGCTGATGATGCATAGAGTAATTTCTCCCCCGCAATGTAGACTCATGGCCCAACGTCTGCCATGCGAGCTGGAGCTCCTTCAGAATCTTTTCCCACAGACATCACATGACACCTAGACTGGCTAGCTCTGCCATTCCTTTATCATTCAACACTTCGCTTTGACTTTCAAAGAGTAAAAGGCCCAGATAAACAGTACTATCTGTTTACTGGAATATGGAAGGATAATGTTCTGCCTTTCTTTCTCCTTGTTTCTGCCACCCTGCCATATGCTTTTAAGCTAACTCCCCAGTGATTTCCAGCTAAATCGCTGTAATTTCATGGATGGAAGGAAGACAGATGAAGGTAAATGGATTCGGTATTTAAGTCATCGCATTTCAATTCTTTGTCTGAATTCGTCTCTAGTCTTTGCATCCAACTGGAATGTAAACTCCTTGAATTCATTAAAAACTTCTTGCCATAGGCACCTGTTGCGGATGGAGCCATTGACTCACAACTCCCTTCCAAAACCCTGCTGGGCATTTTGCATCAGCAGCAGTTTTGATTCCAAAATAGCAGCTTCATTCAAAAGGTTAGTTAGAAATGCATATTCTCAGATCCCTCCCCATACTTTTTGAAGGAGAAATCTTAACAGTCCGTATTTTAACAACTCTTCTGGTGATTTGGACGCACACTGAAGTTTGAGACTTGCCATTGTTACAGTGTGGTCAGCATCAGCAACAGCCAGGGGCCCCTTCAGAAATGTACCAAGCTTGGGTCCTGACCCAGACCAGCTGAATCAGATTACTCAAGTGTGTGATACATTTTGAGAATCAATTGCAGAAAGCACGCTCAGCATTGGCTGCCCATTAAAGCCACCTACAGAATTGGAAAAAAATGGCTGAACACAGAACTTTCAATTTTCAATGGTAGGAGGTAGAACCTGCCTATGTGGATTCTCAAAGTCTCAAGATCAGCTTTCTTATATCAAGTTAGAGACTGATAACTAAGTATTATATGGTTTTTTTTTCAGATAGTTTATGGCTGCATACAACCCAAGTTTCTTCAAGTAAATGTATGTGAGCATGATTTGGGAGTATGCGTAGAGTGTGACCTTAGATTGCTATGCAACTGTGATCGTACTAGCTTCACAAATGTTGTGCATTGTTCTGCTCATGCAGTGGGGTGGAGCTCAGAAGAGGTGCATTAGAAGGACAGCCTGTACCTGAAGCAGAAGCTCCCATTTCCCGTGGGCACCTGAAGACAGGACATTGGAGTTAGCAGTTCATCCAGGTGGCAGTTTCTACTGTGTCTTTCCTCAAATAATCCATGCAAAGTGAGCCTAGAGTTCTTCTGCCCACTTTTTAAGCATTTAATTTCAAGTCACTGTCTTCTTAAAAAAGAGAAAAATGTGTAGATGATCAGTTTGTGCCACTGACTTCTAATTGTTGAACATAATATAGAAATGTGTGTTACCTTACCAAATCTGGATTCTTCATGAAGTAGCAGAATTGAAGTAGCACATTTTCTGTAGAAGTTTCCCATTTAAATGATATCTAAGACTTGGATTTTTATCATCAGAAATGAGAACTAATCATAATAAAACTACCATGCAATCCAAACTTCTGACCCATGTTAGGAACAGCTATTCCTAACTGTTCTCCCCACCCTTCCCACCAGTACACATCCCTCCCAGGCTGGAGTGCTCAGCTCCTATTTGTGATGATTATAAAACCTGTGTACTCATGCTTGCCCTGTCCAAGTCTTAAAAGCCATTTGGAAAGGCAACGAATATCTGGTTAAGGAATATCATAAAATTATTTTTTAAACCCTCATTTCAAGGATCAAAGCCAAACATGATTTTTACCCTATGATTTCACATATCCATTTCATAGCCACCAATAAGTCAAATTTAGCAAAAAAAAAAACCCATTATTTCTATGTATTTTTAATCATCAAAGTCTTGTACATTAGGCAACTCTGACTTTCTCAGAGTGTTTTAGACACGGACAGGCCAACAGTTTCTTGGTGTTGGGGATTGATGGAGCAGCAAGAGTCAGATGTGGAGTGCAGAACAGCAAAAATGAGAGGGTTGTTGGAGAGACTGAAGAAAAGGAAGGGCTGGGAAGGTCACAGGTGCCCACTGTAGGTGCCCACATGACCCAGCATGACACATGTACAACATACACTACACATAGGCTTCCCCACCCTAACTTGGAAACTCAGTTTCGTTCTTTCCCTCTGCTCTCTCTATGTGCCTCCTTTGTTGGTGCTGGCTGGAGTCACACACCTCTCCAGAAGCTGTTTAGATGGAATCTGGGAACTAGAGGCCCTGCTCCACTGGATATTCACACAGTGACTTTCAGGTAACAGACCCCCCGTGGGGTGGGCCACTTTCAATGGGACTATGCCAGGTGCTTTTTATGGATGCTTTCACTCGTTTTCCAAATTGGGGTCCTATTAACTAACAAAAAAGCAATTTCCTGCTTTTGTTTTCCCATGCAAATGGCCCTTGTTCCCCTCACTCCATCAAAGAACCTTTGATTCTTTCAAAAAGTAAAAGCACAGGACTCTTCATTCAAAAAGCTCCATTCCCTGATGGATCTGGGGCAAGGGCAGAGAGTTTGACCTTACAAGTGAAATGTAGTGGCAGATTTGGCAGCCTGGATAGGAAGAAATGAAATTTTGTTTCAAGCCAAAACTCTCCTGGGGTATGTAGCCATTGGTTCATTCATCTATTATCTATATTCAGAGTAAACGGAGTAGAGGAACTGATATTTCTAATCAACAACGATGTCAAGGAGAAAAAAACATTCATGTGTTTCAGTTGCATACATTACATGCACGTATTGGAATGTCACATTTTACTTCATAAATATGTATAATTATTGTGAGAATTTGTAATGTTTAAGGAGATGGACGTGCTAACTGATCTGATTTTATCTTCAGACACTGGATGCCTGTGTTGAATTATCACCATCTACCCCCAAAATGCGTGCAAATGAAATACAAATGATGACTGTGAAAGTATTTTTTTTAAAAGATTATCTTCATATACAGTGATGAGGTTAGAGCCCATATGGAGATTGACACATGCGTAGAAATGCATGCTTGACTTCCACTCTCCCATGGCGTGGGTATTTATCAAATCTGCTTGTGGAGCTTTGTGGCTTTCCTTTTAATGTTGTAAAATGTGGGCACCAAAGAAATTTTAGAACACCAGGACATTTTCCAAATAATTTCAAAATGAACTGTATCCCCCAACTAATTTGATTTGTAAGAAATAAAGAACAAAGGCTTGTTAACAGAAAGTTTTAAAATACGGTATAATGACTTACACGTGCAGACACGTTTCAGCGTGGGCACTCAAGGCAGGCGCATCATGCAATACTTTCATGCTCTAACTGTTGCCGATTTAAAAAATCCTGCGCCTTATGCAGGAGTGATTACACAGCCAACTGCCAATTCTGACTGGCTCAAGGATCCTTTTAAAAATGTCCAGATGGATATGAACGTTGGATTTGGCAGATTAAATTATAGAGTCCAAGACACCTGTTTGAAATACTAAGTCCCTGAAGAAGGATGGCCGTATCCCACTGCCCCACCCCCAATTCCTAAAGAGATTCCAAAAGAACACATTAGGTTTTAAACTGGGGTTATGTTTCGTTTCCTCATTTCTTTTTAGTATCAGGGCATGCTTTGTTCTGTTTCTATTACTTTTGCTTGGCCCAACTATCTTATTAACGAAGTAGGGGTTTTTTGCTAGGTAAACCAAAAACAAACGAAAAATAAACTTACGAAATGACCTGGAGTTCTGAAGGCAGTATGCAGTGAAATAAAACTTAAGGCACGACATTGGAGTTAGCCTGGGAAGCTTTCCAGAGGCTGCCATCTGTCCTCCAGAGATGTGGTTTACAGGAGAAGGACATTTCAACGGAGCAGAAGGAGAGGAAGGCATCCGTTTGGTTTTTGATGTTTGGGATCACAAGCACGCATATGTGCCACCCACCAGAGTACAGGGCTCAGCAGCAAGCTACTATCAGAACTGCACTGGGCACCGTCGGCTGTATGGTTGTCATCCTTTTCCTCCTTCCTGATTTAAAGTCCTCAGTGGTATTCAGGGAACTCCCGGCAACTGATCTTTTCAAATAGCTAGTGTGTGGGTAGAGCATTGGTGTCTCTCCCCTAACTGTGTTATGCTGGGATTCCTCTTACAAGCATCTGCAGTACGGCTTTAGAACATGGTTTACGCAGGCCTCCCATTAGGACTGCTGCCTGGGTGAAGGGAAGTAGCCAGCCCTGGTGCATGTGAGACCCAGCATAGCATATGTCTGCCTTTGATGTCTTTTTCAAAAGAGATCTATCAAAGTTCATGTGACCTGCATGTAAATTTGCTTTTATCACCTGGCATTTAGCATATACCTATGCATCCTGATGAGCTGGCATGGTGGCTTGGTGAAAAAGCTTAATCTAAAACAATGACCTCTAATAAAACTGTATTTAATGAACATATATCCCAAACAGACAAGAGTATGGATGGTCACAAGTCAAAAAAATTATTAATAGGTAAATGGGTAAGTAAATGATGGTGTATACATGCCACAGAATGCTATCCCTAATAATGAAAAGGAACGAAAAGAAATTACGAGATATCATAAGAATGAATCCACCAAATACTTTTGCTGGGAAAATAAGCCAAATAAAAGTTGCATGGTTTCAATTATGCAAAATTCTGGAAAATGAAACTAATCTGTGTGGCGGATCCACAGTTGCTTGGAGAACAGGATGGGGAGTGTGGGGAGGAAAAGCTCACTTGCAGCATGAATCAACTTTGGCAGTGATGGATATGTTCATTACCATAATGGTAGAGATGACATCATGAATGATGGCTTCATGGATGTCAGAACTCATCAAGCTGGGCAATTTAAAATGTTCGGAGCACTGAAGGCCAGTAAAGCTGTTTTTAAAACAAGGACATCAAAGGAAGATGCCGTTGTATTTTCAGCCAGTGCAGACTGGCATTTAGCATCGGGTCAGAGTGGCAACTCCGGTCCTTCTGTTTCTCATTTCATAGCAACTTCCTCTACGAACTTCCACATCAGTGTCTCACAGGCTTTGAAGCGTTGCAGCTTTTTTACTTCCACCATATTGTCTAACCCTCCCCTGGTCTGCTTTCGGGGTTAACGATAGCCCCTTGCCCTCTCTGTAATCATTCTCTCTGCTGGCTCCTTCCAGAAGACAGTCGAATCTCCACGGCTTTCTGTAAACATTCGAGGATGTTTACAAAAACTGTAAAAGTGCTTTTTCACTGAGCCGTGACAATTTCCATGTGGATCTGTGAGAAGCAGCAAAGGGAACTGGGTAGCTCGCACCACTGAGCCGGCCAAACCCGGATCCTACTGGTTTCTCCTTTGGGAAGTCTCCCCAGAACTTGTTGGCTTGCAAGGCCCTTGGGTGCCTGTCCCTTGTGAATCACATAGTCATTCATACCAAAGGTGCTGGTTTGTTTCCTCATTTACCTCCAGGTTAATACCACGATTAAATAAAAATAAGAAGTTTAGCAAAATTGCTAAAATTCTAACCTTGTTTGCTGGGTCTTTTCTCCTTTATTAAAATAAAAAGCATGTTGTGATTTCAAATTTTCCCTTGGACATATTTAGTCTGAAACGTTTTGAAGATACTGCTTCCCTGGAGCCTTGATTCTGTACAATCCTCATGGAGAAAGCCCGGGATATTCTAGAAGGAACAATCTGCAAATATTCTAAAAACGAGGGCAGCCACAGTCTTTTGTTCTCAGTTCCTCATGGGAATAATCAGGAGACAACTTCTCCCAAGATAAAAAAAAAAAAAAAAAAAAAAAAAAAAGTCACCTTCTAACCGAAATCTAAATTTGAGCCCTTTTGGAATATTCTGGAGTTGATACAAATGAATGATTGCTATTATTTTGCTTCCAGTAAAATTAGCTTCAGTAATGGCAGCGGCTGAATACAGAAGGAAATAAGGTGTTCGCATCTGGGACCACTTGAGGCAAATGAATCAACTTTTCCGTGTCTTGGTTTTCTCATCTTTCCATTGGAGAACAGTTTTGTGTTGAGGAAGCATGTACTTCATCTACTTCATGTCTTCCTCCTACAGCGGGGTGTTACATGGCAAAGCTTGTCCACAGGAAGCACTTGAAAATAAGATGCTAGTACTATTTCATGCTGTGAATAGCCTATTGCTTGGGTGTGTGTTATCCAACTCGTAGAAATAGATCTTGGTTGGTTTTTCTCTGTTACAGACAGGGTTGTGTATTGTGACCTTTGTCATCCATGATTTCTGTTGTGCTTGTCCAACAATGTCTCTACTACTAGTGGAATTTCTAGGTCATCAAATACCTCTCTTAGACTGTAAGTGTTCGCTTTTTGAGTCACAAACCCACACCACACAGCAGAAACTGCGCATGTTTACTGTTGATAGCCAGGACGTGCTGACAAGGCTGTGTCTCAGAGTAAAGGAGAGCAGTAGCCCACTGGTAGAGGTTCAAAGCAAATGAGAGAGTCTTGGTTTAGATAAAGTATTTTATTCATCAGGAGAGAGAGGGACAGTCTGACAGACTGCTCCCTGATGGTAGACAGCCCTGGCTCACTTCCACACAGCAGAGTAACCACATGAGGGAAATGGCAGCCCAGGGCACACAGCATTGGGCTTTTAGACATGTCAGGTGCGGGAGATGGGGGAGGCGTTAGCTCCTCAGTTTGCGCATGCCTGATATATGTCATCTTGGTGGGTATTGATCTTCTGAGCCGAGACAGCATTTGAAACATTTCTGGACGGGAGTATCTGCTTGACCTCAGGAAGGAGAACACTGAGGCTACTAGTGAAGCACTCTTCCATTTTTGGTGGGCAGAGGGAGGCAGGAAGGCGAGAGAGCACCCCGGCTCAGTCTGTCGCTTGGTGTTCCAAGGTTATTAAGTGTGCCTGGCTTGTATAAGCTCTCTCATCCTCTAATGCACCCAGCTGCCTCAGGAGCTCAGGAGTTGCTTCTGCTTGACCCAACAATAAGTAGGCATGGTTTTCAAAGATAATGCTCACTTAGCTTCTGTTGAGAAAGTACAAGAAATTCTTCAAAAACCATGAGTTGCGCAGGTCCTGCCATTTCAATGTAATATTTACAATGTTTTCCAGGAGCTGAACGTGTGGCAAATGAGGCCTTCTTAGTCATGACCTCTAGATCTAAGTTTCTGCTTGCTTACCTTGTAGTAGAAGCATGTCAGGTCATATCTTGAATGTGAGTCTCCTGCTGGCTATCACACAGCCCACTGAAATACTCATCAGTTTTGCGGTTTCGCTCCTTGTCCCTTTCTGTTCTTAGCCCCTTTGCACATGAACTTGGCTGTTTATCCTAGTGTTGATAGTTCTCTCTTTCTCTCTGGTAATTGTGAGCAGTGGAAAGTTATGTGTCCCATCTGTCTGGCTTCTAGAATGCGATACTTCCCACATACTTTCTTTAGGAAAGCCTTAGTACCTGTGTTATGGTGTTTCCAATTCAGCTGCTGTCTGCAGTGCCCACATCCCATGTAGATGCTGCCTCACTTCCTATTCAGCTCCCTGCTCATGTGCCTGGGAATCAGAGAAGATGGCCCAAGTGTTTGGGCTCCTAGCACCTGTAAGGAGACCCAAATGGAGTTCTAGGCTCCCGACTTCAGCTTGATCCAGCTCTGGCTGCTGTGGTCATGTCCCGACCTGCAGGACACGACGCTCAAACCCTGAGGGTGGACTGGGAATGCCGGGCTGCTAGCCCCGGGCTGCTGGCCCAAGAAACACACGGACACTCGTGCTTGGTGGAAAAGAGTGCCTCTCTCTTTATTTTTACTCCTCATATACATACCTTCTTCTCTAGGGGAGGGGGAGAAAGGGAGGGGTTTCCTGGGAGTAATTATCTTCATTGAAGCAGGGAAGGAACTAATCAGCTATATTGAGACAGGGGAGGAACTAATTATTTGAACAGGAACAAGGGTGGAGGTTCTATTCTGCTTGCTCTACAGAGGATGTTTTGGCCTAATATCCTGCTTGCTGTGGCCCTGCTTGCAGGCTTTCGCAATGCAACAGGCTGTCAGGTAGGCCAAGTCTAAGGCCCATAAGTCTGTGGCTCCTAACATGGTCATCTGGGGAGTGAACCAACAGACAAGAGGGCTCATTCTCTCTCTGTATTTTCCTCTTTGTCCGTAACTCTGCCTTTCAGATAAAAAAAAAAAAACTTTAAAATAATAATAATAAGGAAAGTCTTACAGCATCTGTGCTTGGATCATCTGTTTTCTGCTCAGTCTTTTTCCTCTCTTCTAATAACTGTGGATGAATGTAATGTTAATTGATCCTTTGGGCATTATCTAAAAGAGCACTTAATATTAATTTTTAGATCACTTTAATTAGCACGCTTTAAAAAATAACCCAGAATCCCATTGTTTCATCAGTCATAAACAGAGACCTGTTGAATGTTGATCTCACTTTTGTGCCAGCTGGTGAACTGGGTATTCTGACTACGAAGAGAAATACAGTGATGAGGAGACACCTGCTAACCAAGGTTAGTTCTACGTGGAGATTGGAGATACGCAGGATGTGAGGAAATTGGAGCACTAAAACAGCAAGCTCTGATTGTGAGAGGCAGAAGGGAGGCAGGGTCACATGATCTGCACCCCAACAGGTGAGGTTGCCTCAGGACACTGTGCCCCAACAGGTAAGGCTGCCTTGGGACAAGTGGAGGAAAGGCATTCAGGGGGAACAAGCTGCCAGCCCCAGCCAGGAGGGACTGGCTCTGTTCTGAGCTGCTGGAGCATGCCCGTGGAACACCACAAGCTTTCTGGAACGGAACTAAAGAATAATAAACATGGAACCAACTTCCTTGCCTCTTCCAGTGACCTCTGAAGAAGGGGGAACTCAATGCCAGGAGAAGTAGATGCTGGTTGGCCAGGGTTGTGTGCGGCTGGGGGTTGTCCTGCTCTGCCTGCACAGCGTGACCTGACAGGTCCTGAGAGTGTGTGCTAGATGCCGAGTGTGTGGCTCTCGCATAACCACTGAGTAATGAGTTAAGGTCACAGGCTGTTCTCAGAAGAGCCCTTGGACAGAGCAAAGGCAACCCAACTCTGCTAACTGACACACAGAATGCACAGGAAGTGGAACCCTCCAAGCTGCATTCTAGCCAGAACTTTCACTGCTATCCGCGCCAAACAACAATCCTTTCCACCCCATTGTTCTTGAAGAAGAGGACGCCTGACAACCAGGGAGGACGTTTGTTGCCTGCGTACTGGAGAGTGACACAAGCCCGGATTAGATTTGTGGCAGGAAGGCGTTTGTCTCCACTTCCTGTGCTTGTTGGGGGAGAATTCCTGTTTCGTTCCTGATTTGTTTCTTACACCTCATTCCATGCTGGGTGTATGAGACACATGGTGTGGCCTTGAGGGCACGCTGGCTTTCGGCAGGTTTTGCCCCGGTCTGAACTGAACCGGCCTAGAGCCTTCCATGGTGTCTGTTTCAAGCCGTCGGGTTGCCAAGGGCACTTGGGAGAGACTTGGCTGCGTGTCAGCAGAGGCTGCGCAGCCCTCAAGGCTTGCTCACTGGCAGAATTTTATAGCATCGTCTTGTCTTAAGGACATAGAAAGTCTGTATGAGATGAAATACCTTTTTTCAGCGACTGGGATGGTACAAAAGCCAAGGAGAAAAAGATCTTGAAAGAGAAACTTGCATTTAAGACGAAAATTGTACCAAAAGTAAACATATGAGGATTTAATTTTAAGCACAGTTTTCTGCAACCCTCCCTGTCAAATTCATATTAGTGATACCTTATCACAATAAAATCACACATCAAATGTTTTCTGGTCTCTTATGTGAAAGTCATGCAGTGAAACCTAATGCCAATGATGCTGGTGACATTCCATTCCTTTTTGTGAGAACAAGGTGAATGTTTCATTTTATTTATTTAATTTTCCTGTGCATCTAAATTAGGCATTAAGACAAAAAAAAAGAGAGATAACTTAAATAGCTCTATTGAGCTTGGTAAATCTAACAGTTATTGTTCTGTGTCATAAAAAAAAAATCCAGCAGCTATTCATGTCTCATCTTTCTCAGATCGTAACACACTGTTCCCCTGGCACCGTTCACTTAGGAGGAAGTTTAAGGACTTATTCTTTAAATTCTAATTTGGTTTGGCAGAGACAAAGAGTAAATCTTTAGGTTTTGCAGGAAAAAAAATGACCCCTGGGTACTCAGTTTTGCTGTGGCAGCACAAAATAGCCACAGAGCATATAAATAAATGGGCTTGGCTATGTCCCAATAAAACTGTTTCCAGAACCAAGCTGCAGGCTTTGTCTGGCTCCTGCACTGTTGTTTGTAGACCCAGATGCGGATCGTGATCCCACCCAGTGCTACGTTCTAGTTCATGCCAAGCACTCAGGCCTGCGCCTAGTGTGAAGTCAGCTCAAGACGTGGGTCATTCCCTCACGCCATGCCTTAAGGTTCCCACTGCTGGCCCATGTCTAAATTCAAGTTCACAAAGCGAAAAGGATGTGGTGGTCAGCTGGGCGTCAGACAGAGCTGAGTAAGTTTCTTTTTATGTCTTTCTGATTATGTCTGAAAAAGCCTTTAGCTTCCGAGCACAGTGTGAAAGTTAGTTATTTTGTTTTACCCTTCCGGGCATGAGGGCAAAAAAGAGAGAAAAGACTAATTCCAAAGGGAGTAGCCTGGGGCTCAAGGCTGACTGTCCTCTTTCTGAAGAATGCTGAGAAAATATGCCGGGATATCCTCCCCAGGTTGGAGAAGAGCTTTCTGGTTCTGTCTCTTTTAGCAAAGAGTCTTTCACTGGGCTCCAAGTTTACAGTCCATGTAAGATTTTATTTTTTAGTGCAGTGTTGCTGAATGATTTCTTCACGGGCTTCTGGCAGTGTGGTGAGATGCAGATTTGTAGGGAAATACATGCTGCTGTAGAATTGATAGCAACAATTTAAAAGCTACCGTACCGTTAGTTGAATGACAATAAAAGTAGCATTTTTCTGGGAGTCTTTTATTGTTGACAATATTGATTTATTTTCATTGTATTTGAACGGGAGAGAGACGCGCGCAGAGGGAGACAGATGGAGACTGAGCTCTTCAGCTTTCTTGTTCGTTTTTCACATGGGCACCAAGGACCACAGCTGAGTCAGGCTGTTGCTGTTTGAGCCTCACCTGCTACCGCCAGGGGTGCGCATTAGCAGGAAGCTGGATTAGAACTGGAGCCGGGATTTTAGCAAGCTACTCTGATTCAGGAGTTATGAGTCCCAAGTGGTGAACAAGCTACTATACCACACTACCACCAGTTCTCTTTTCTTTAGAAAGGATTGTATTTCTACTCTGGAACATTTGGAAAATATATAGTCAAAAAGAAGGAAAAGTACAACAAACAAGCCAAAAGGCAAGACTTTCCTCAAATATTATCAACAGGGCTTTCATTTATTAATAACTATTACTTGAATTATGTATACTTACGGGAGGCAGTGTGATAATTTGATGTATGCCTAATAGATCAGGACAATTAGCATTTTCATTTCCTGGAATGATTTCTTTAAAAAAGATTATCCATTGAGGGTCTGGTGCGGTAGCATAGCGACTAAAGTCCTCGCCTTGCACATACCCGGAACCCATATTGGTGCCAGTTCGTGTCCTGATGATCCCACTTTCCATCTAGCTCCTTGCTTGTGGCCTGGGACAGCAGTGAAGGATGACCCAAAGCCTTGGGACCCTGCACCTGTGGGAGACCTGGATGAGGTTCCTGGCTCAGCCCCAGCCACTGCAACCGCTTGGGAAGTGAATCAACAAACATAAGATCTTCCTTTCTGTCTCTCCCCTTCTCTGTATATCTGACTTTCCAATAAAATAAATAAATTAAAAAAAAAAACAATGACCCTCTCAATATAGTTGCACTTCTTCAGAGTATAGTAGGATGCTTCAATACATGTCAACGGTGCGCACATCAGGAGTCTTAACTACTTCTTTGCATGAAATGCAGACCTGGGAGTGTTTAGCGTATGAAGTCAGAATCTTGGCCTGTTTAAACGAGCTCCTTTGGCCTCTGTTTGTGTCACAATACTGGCAACAAGTGGGCAGTTTCCCCTGCCCCTCACAAGCTTTTCATTGTCAGTGGATCCCAGGGGTTGGGATCACGCATTGGAAGGCCATCATCATGATTTCAGAAACTGTCAATTCCTCATAGCACCTTTGTCAAAATCAGAACAAAAAGAGGAAAAAACAAAAGGAGATTAAAGCTTGGATCAGTTCCTTTGCCCCCCTTGGTCTCCACCTTGGGAGAGTTTGCTGCAAAGGCTCCTGAGCCAACAGGATCGCCCATGCAGGTTGGCTTAGGCTGAAAGTCGAGCAACACAGCCCAGCCCAATGAGGCAAGAAGGGATAGGACCCGCACAGCCAGAGCCAGTCGGTTCCCCGGGGGCATTGGCTCAGCGCCAGGGATCATGGTGACAGCGCAGGAGCTGACAGCATCTGCTGCTATTGCATAGTCACCATACGCATGCCACGTCTTAATTGGGTCGTTTCATCTCAGACATTCCCTGTCATGGAACATTCTGTGCTCATGCCAGTGATAATGAGCTACCCTAGGGATAACCTCTTCAGAGCTAATAAGTCTGCATCTCGGAGTACCGACTCCATCGGCCCCCCGTTGTTGCCACAAAGCAGTGTGGCGGTGTGCTAACAACGTTTAATATTATAACATCTGCGTCTGGTGGGTAGGCGACAGCTTGACTCTGGCAATTAACCCTTCAGTTTGTGGCATTAATAAATGGGATTAGAGTTGGATTTAAGGATTTGTGAAAGGACAGAGTCCGGTGACCTTAATTACTCTGATGCCCTTCCGAATCTTCTCTGACCTGTGTGAATAAAGTGCATTTCCTGCGCACACACATATGTAGCAAGCATGGTGATCTCAGAATGTGTGAACGGCTGGTCAGGTCTCTAATGCTACAGATGGAGTGAGAAAGGCAAGAACTTTGTCTAATTTACACGTAAGGGACCCTCAAGTCTAAACTCCTAATAGCTCCTCTCAATTCTTTTCCGATAGTTTAAAATAAAAATGATTTTTCCTTACTCACTGTTTTGAAGACAACAGGTGACACAGAAACTTACAAGCACTCAAAGTAAAAAGTAGCCATGAAACCAGCCACCCAGATGCAATCAACATTTAAATTGTCATTGATATAGTACATATAACTGAAGAGCCTTTTAGCTTTTCAGTCTATGCAACAGGTCTGGACTGACCTTGTCCTGCCCCTCCCTGCAGGTCTCAAGACTCCCTGGCCGTCATTTGTCTCCAAGCAGCCACCACCTCACCAGCAAGTCCAGGTTCATCCCAGGGACTTACTGCAAAAGACAGCACAGCTTCCCAAATGCTACTGCGCTCCTTCCCCATGAAGCAAAGTGCACAGATCATTGGGTGAGATTTGACTGCTAATTGAGCAGAAAATGGAAGGGTATAAAAACTTTTTAGAAAGCAGGTTTGACAGGTCTGACATATGAAGCGTTTCCTGGGTCCTTGGTTTGATGATATCTTGGTTGCTTGGAAGCCAGTTGGCTTTCTTCCTTAATTTGGGGAAGTGCTCTCTACACTCACATAGACACACTGGAGCCTCTTACAATCAGGGGCTCTCAAACCATTGGTGGGGAATATCCAGTTATATTTTGTGATTTTTTTAAATACTTGTTCTATTTATCTCTGAGTAAGATTATAGGCCTCTGACAGCTTGGGCATTCATCTCACACGCTCAGCACCAATGTCCATTTCCAAAACATTTTTCCTTTCAGCAAACAGAAATTCTATCAATAGAATATGAATTCCTCAATTCCCTTCCCTGCTGCCCTTGGTACCAACATTCTACTTTCTGATTGTAAGAATCAGTATTCTCAGTACCTCATATAAATGAACTCATGCAGTATTTGTTCTTTGGGGACTGACAATTTTTACCTACCGTCATGCCCTCAATGTTCAGCCATGTTGTAGTATGTGTTAGAATTTCTTACAAGGGAAGAAATTCAATCAAGTCTTTGCTCATCCCTTGATTCACTGAGTTCCAGCTTCCAATTTCTCCACATCCTTAACCACACTTGTTACTTTTTAATATAAAAAAACCCAGATTTGTTTATTTTTATTAGAAAGGTAGATTTACAGAGAGAAGAGACAGAAACATTTGTCCTCCACTGAGTCACTCCCCAAACGATTGCAATGGTCAGAGCTGAGCTGATCCAAAGCCAGGAGCCTCTTTGAGGTGTCTCAAGTGGATGTGGGGTCCCAAGACTCCGGGCCATCCTCTACTGGTTTCCCAGGCCGTAACAGGGAGTTCAATGGCAAGTGGAGCAGCCAGGACATTAACTGACACCCATATGAGATGCTGGCACCTGCAGCTGAGGAGTAGCCAATGGAAACCCATGCTGGCCCCAACACTTGTTCTTTACTTTCCATTCCTTTTTACTTATACTTATTTTTTTTGTTGGACAATAGCCTTTCTAAAAGATATGAAGTGACATCTGTCTGTCATTTTGATTTGTACTTCCTTGGTGATAAGTAATGTTGACCTCTTTGGATGTGCTAATTGGCCGCGTATTGGTCATCTTTGCGAAAATGTCTAGTCAAGTTTTTTCATTATTTCTTGTTAAGTTGTTCATTTTTTTCTTGTTTTTCTGCTTTGTTTCGTGCCTTCATTCTTTTCCATGGCACTTGAATACCTTCACAAACTAGTACAGAGCAATTATTACTAAAAAAATTAACTAAGGACATTTTGAAGTCCCAGAATGTCTGTCTATAACTGTGATGAAGTCAAAGGGATGATTCGTACACACACCCCACACATCATAAGCAGGTAGGAAACCAGAAGCATACGTGAAGTCATAGTTCCCAGATATCGGATTGGAGACTCAACAGGCGGACATATGATCCCTGCAGAGTTGGGGCCATCTTGAATGCACAAGTCCCACCAAAAGCTGTATGTTGAGATTTAGATGCTAACATGATTGTGTTCAGAGGGGATCTGTCCATGAAGTGTTGAAGTCATGAAGATGGGGCTCCATGAATGGGATTAGTGGCCTCATGGAAAGGTTAGAGGGAGCCAGTCATGCCCTCTTGCTCATCCATCTTTTCAGTCTTGTGATCATAGAGTCTCCACACCTTTTGCTCTCTTTGTACCATCTGCTGTGCGAGGACATAACAAGAAGCCCCTGATCAGACACCACACACCTGTGCCTTATTCTTGCCCTTCCCAGCCTCCAGAACTGTAAGAAATACATTTCAGTTCTTACCAATTAACCACATTGTGGTACTATTGTTAGACTAAGGCAGATGGTGGTAAGCATGGTGAGCCCTGCCATTGCCTCACCTTTTTCCTCTGAATTCTCTTTCAGGGTCAAGCAGATCTCTAACAATGTAACTGCATTCCAGGACAAAGTCCATCTGTGCCATGAGGAGTGCAGAAAATTCTAGAACCTAACACTGAAAACGTGCATTCTCCTGCATCCAGTAAAAATGGCCAAGTCTATTAAGAAGCAGGAAATATTGCTTTAGGAAGAAACAAAATCAGAAAGTGAATTATAAAGAAAATGAAAGGAAAAAGGCATTGAAGCATAGGGTTCCTTTTTATTTCCTGAGTGGGCTCCCATGCAGTATGGCCCACGGAGGTCCCTGGACAGCGCTGGAAATGAAAGCTGGGGATGCAATTCCAATATCCCATGTGGCTGGCAAGACTGCAATTGCTTGAATCATGACCCACTTCCTTGTAAGGTTCGCAGAAGCACGAAACTGGAGTCAGGAGTTGCAGGTGGCTGTCAAACCCATGCACTCCACTACAGGATGGAGACTTAACCAGTGTCTTCATCACTAAGACAACTGCTCAACTACATTTCTTCCAGTATATTCAGTGGACTTTGTAACAAGCATTCTGTCAAATTCCTACAAAGGTTTCTATATGTCTACTGCCAAGCAGAGTCTTATTGTCCCAGGGGCTGGTCACAGTTCCACACTTGTTCTCTGGACTGCTCCATGTGTAGCCTTGCTTATATTAATGATCCAGTAGATTCAGTGCACAGTTAGGACAAAACAACCTGTTTGACTTAATGGTCATCCAACACTGCTAATGGTTCCCGCGAGTGAACCTACTGCAATTCCAGAAAACACACTGAGGAACTCCTATCTCAATGAGTTTCCAGCACTATTGCAGGTCTATGGACATGTGTGAGGTTAAGACTTGAATTCTTAGAGCAGAATGTCACAGGAAAGTTTATGAGAGTCCTAATTTACACAGTCAGTTTAACAAGTAGAGATTTTAAATAAAAACCCTTCTCAGCAAAATTATGTCTTCTTTCAGTGTGGACTTCAAAGGAAGCTACATTGAATCAATCTGGACATAAGCCTTGATTTTCCAAGGCCCTGAGGAGTAATTATATAATGCATTGAGTTCTGTGCATATTGCAACCGAGTATGAAGGTGTGATGACAGGGGCCTCTGCAGAACTCTTTAGCAACCCCTTTCCCACTGCTAATATCCAGGGTTTACAAAGAGCTCAGAAACAACAGCAAAGCAAACAACCTTGTTAAGAAATGGATGAAGCAAACAAACATCTTTCAAAAGAACAAACTTAGATGGTTAATGGACATATGAAAAATGTTCAGGCTCCCTAGCTGTCAGAAAAATACCAATGAAACCACATTTAGGTTCCCTCTAATGCCAGGTACATTGATCTACCTTCAGAACTCTACTAACAACACCTGCTGGTGTGGATGTGAGAAGAAAGGCAATCCCTCCTTAACTGCTGGTGGGAATATAAGCTAGTACAACTGCTATGGAAGTCAGTATGGAGAGTGCTGAGAACTGAAAATTGACCTGCTGTAGGACTCAGCTATCCCACTTCTGGGAATATATCCAAAGGAAATGAAATCTGCATACAACAAAGTGACTTGCAATCCTGTATTTACTCGAGTGCAATCCACATCAGTGAAGATATGGAAACAACACAGATGCCAGTCAAAAAAGGAATGGTTACAGAAATGGTGGTAAATCTACTCTGTAGAATACTACTCAGTCATTTAAAAGAATGAAATTCTGCCATTTGCAACCAATGGTCCCAACTAGAGACAATTATGCTCAGTGAAATAGTTAATCCTAAAAGGACAAATACCATATGTTCTCTCTGACACAAGGCATCCTTCATGCAAAATACAAAATCAATAGCTCTTTCAGCTTTTGGTACAGCTTGGGGGGTTTCATATTTTTGTTTTTATTTTTATTTATTCAAAAGAAAGTTTTGTTTTTCTAATTAAATTCTTCATAGACCTACAGGTCACACACTAGCATTGTTTGCTTCAGGAAAGCATTTAAATTTTTTTTTTCATTTCTTCCACAACACTATTGGTCATTCAATATCATGCTATTTAACTTCATGTCGTTGTAAATTTTCTATTTTCCTTTCTGGTGGTGATTTTGTCTTATGGTTTTTCATTTAAGGGGATGTATAATAACTGTGTAGTAGATGATCATGTACAGATGTGAAGATACAATACAGTGTACATTTCTACTTCCAAATCAAAGATGGACTCCCAATGAAACTATTGAACGTGTGTTGACAATAGGATGCTGGACTCATTGCCATTGTCCATTCCTACAATGTCAATATACACTTAATTGACAGAATGGTGGACTTATGACTGATTGTGAAGGACTATGCTATTGTAGTGACATGGGGGAAAACAGCTGGGTGGGAGCAGGGATCTGGGGTGGGGGAGAAGGGAAATACTGTAGTCTATGGAACTGTCTCATAAAATAATAAAATAAAATTTTTCTAAAAAGCTCATGATGAAAAAATAATCCTCATTTTAAAAATTCAAGTTCTCATTCCTGAATCCTGCTATAGAAAACACATTCTCATGGCCATGTCTGCCAGATCTCAAGAGATGTTCTCCTGTCTTAGGTTTCATGTCTGAAACTCTTGGTGAGCACATGTCTGGTTACAGATAGCTATGGACGCTTGCTAAAGGGAAACAGTGTGGAGTGACTCTGAATTCCTTCATGGATTTCAGTGAGTGCTCACTATACGAATGTGGAAGATTCTCACAAAATGGTAAGCAGCTCCCTAGGGATGAGGACTCTGTTTCAAGACATTAAATAGAATAAATCGCTCTGCAGGGTGTTGGAACTCTCATATGCAGAGAAGGGATTCTTGTTATCTGGGTTGCCTTGGTAGGCTTGACTAATTCAGCTTTCTGAGATGAGAATACAGTACCCCCAAAAGATTGAGCAACGAGGAATGAATTAACTAATAATTTTCATTGAAAAACTAATCAGTTATTGATATAGAAGTAAGTTCTTGTGATTAATCAGAATTTGAAAAATAGAGAATAGTAATGTCGAATTTGTATTTCCACATCCCTGTTTTACACTTTAACAATCTCTGAATTACTCCATTTTTTTTAACATTATCATTATTAAAAACATTTGTATGTCCTCTCTTGGCACACTCAGCCAATCTTGTGTTGTGAAAAGTAGCCAAATCTCTGCAGATATGAGACTTCACACTATGTGAAATGATGACTCTGTGTCATCTAAGCCATCCAATGCTCTGTTGATTGCATTTGAAAATCTCCAATTCTTGTTTTTTAGACAGTAATGGACAATCATTGTAAAGCCAAGTCATGATCTTGATACTCCCACACTGAGAAAGCTTGAATAGTTTTGCACTCTCTTTAAAAAATTCCAACTTTATAATCCAACACTTTAACCTCTTCTAAATTTTGTTTTCTTCTACCTTCCCAAGTTTATGTTCTGTAAAATTCTTTTACATAATCTCTTTTTTAAAGCCACAAATTTCAACATTTATTTATGATAAATATAGAAGTTTCTCAACAAAAGATACTGAAATAGAGAAGAGTTTCTTCCACTTGGTAGAAAGTACAAGTAACACCCACACTCAACATGATTAATCCTTTTTTTTAATATATTTTTATTTTGAATTCTGAATTATGTGGTACAATTTCGTATAGGCTGGGATTTCCCCACACACACCCACCCCCAGAGAGATTTTCCCCATTTTACTACAATAGTGTATTCCTTCATAAAGAATCATAATTCTGTTAGTCTCTTATTTAAGTGTACCCCGACATTGTTGGTACAGACAATGTCAGGCAGTCCAGCAACCCATTGTCTACACATGTCCAACAGTTTCATTGGAAATCTTTCATCTTAAAGCAGGGATGCATGTTCCATTATTCCCCCACATCTGTATAATACATAGTCTCTTAAAACACTTTCAGAGATACAGAGGAGAGAAAGGAGAAAATCACACGACCTAAAAGTTGTCTGTGACCTAGTTTGAAGATCCTCCCTACTTCTTACTCTATCCCATCCCCACACAAATCTGTTGTTAATGACTGAAGGTAGAGATGGCTGGTGTCAATTCAGCTTTGAGATAGAACTTCATGCCTGTTTGAAAGTTGTAAGTCATCTTTGGGAAGGTTGTCTGTGCCCCATTGTAGAAGAAAGAGCAAATTGAATGTCCTGAGAGGCAAGGTTGCTTATGAGAATGTAGTTTCTGGATTCACCATCTTCAGAATAGGTACTGCGGTGTTACTTCGGGGTATTGTGTGTCTTAGAGACCCAAGAATTTTCTGTGGAAAAGTATTCCCAGAGAACATTAAAGATTTGAGTCCAACTTCCACAACAGTGGCAACAAGGAAGAAAGCAAACAGGTAACAACATAAAGAGATGCAGCCAGCAAGAAGCGAGCCCCAATCATGGATGCTACTGTAGTCCAAGATGAACTATTCCTGATGCAGGCACAGTTCAGCCAAGGCACTGCAGTAATACTGACGTAAAGGAGCTTCCATTAAGAAAGAGAAGCAATGTCCAAAGGCAAAAATCCTTCTCTCCACAACAATGTCACCATTTGAAAAAGTACTCCATTCAGACTAAACAGGGGACACACTCTTGTGACACCAACAGTAGGATATATACCACAAAAGTGTTCCTTGTCCCAGTAGGAGCGCAGACATGGAGATGAGACTGAAACGATTCTAAGACAGGCATAGCTAATCCCTACATTGGTTGAACATGTGCTGGGACTAAAGAA
Organism: Ochotona princeps; assembly: GCF_030435755.1. Classification (NCBI taxonomy): domain Eukaryota; kingdom Metazoa; phylum Chordata; class Mammalia; order Lagomorpha; family Ochotonidae; genus Ochotona; species Ochotona princeps. Next base: position 24,602,309 of record NC_080859.1, on the reverse strand, counting down.
TTTAATTCCACTGACCCACCATGTTCCAGGATTATCATTTCAAACCATATTGATGATCTCATCAAATCTTGTGATCACAGATCTTTTCTTCCTTCCCATAGCCATATTAGCAGGTTCTATTCCTGCTTGCAATGAAATATGAGCTGTATGTGTGTTTCTAAACTGCAGAAATGATATTGAAAGGTAAACCAGAAGTAATGCCTTTTTTTTTCACATCCAGAAATCCCCAACAGGAAAGAAGCAAAGTTTTCTAAACACAGATATTTGCCTTTGAAAAGATTCAAAGACAGTCCTGCATACTCTGCGGGTCCTTCTTCAACCAGCCAGTATCACATGTACCTGCCTGGACTTACTGCGAATAGAAGTGTCAAAGTTCCCAGTTTAGCACTTAGACCAGGTCATTCTGAGATGAATTGGTCATAACGTTATGCCCAAATCCCCAAGCTATTCACATTTTTCTTCTGGCAAGGGGCTCTTTGGTGGTCTCCCCAAATCTCCCAATTTTGTCTGCAGAGATGTTTCAACTACACTTATAGAGAAGCAGGAAGCTCCTCATGCTAGACTTAAACAAACCACACAGTAGGCCCAGCACAGAGATCACAGGTGCTCAGTGAATGTTCCCATTTTCCTGTATCGGTTGAGGGCCCTCTGAATTCTGGTTAGAAACAGTTTCCCAAAGCAATGCCCTACAGATGGACTCAAGTCGGAAATTTGAGTCAAGATGGTCTTCAGTTTGATGAAGGGACATGCCATCTAAACACCAATCTTAGACCCAGTTCATTACCTAATGGACCTACTATTAGGTCAGGCTACAGTCAATTTCATTCAATTGCACTGTCATGGGGAAAGTAGATTTGTGGAAAACTAGGCTTGAGAAGTGTACTGTACTCAAGAGAGGCCTTCAGAAGTTTGTCCAAGGTTCACTGTCTTGAATGTACATTGTAATGCCTTGAATGGCCAGCTCTTGTATATCCAGTTCTATCTGACTATAGCATGATATCATCTTGACCCTTGTCAACTCAGATGACAACTCCCCATTAAGAGCTTCACCCAACTTACTGCCAGAACATAATATGGCAGAAATGTGCACCAGTAATCTAGGAAAAGAAAGCCCTGAAATTGTCGAGCCAAACACTGTGATGCTCTGGTATTCAATGTGTCTCTTCAATGAGTCCCATTGGAGCCTGGTATTTTTATCACTCAACTTAACTGTGAGCTACAAGTCCCTACAGCTTTGGTTGACACACACGGAGAGATGGAGTTTCCTTGGTGATCCCTCCAGTATGACTGTCTACCCTAAGTGCCATCCTCACAATAGCAGCAGTGGAGGCACCAACATCCCAGAACACACAGTAGCCCAGAAGTTCCCCTTAACCCTCCCAGCACCAGCTTCAAAATTCAAGAGATGCAGTGCACCTTCCGCGGGGTCACCCAGGGGATGCAAACTCCTTGACCGGATGGGGAATGATGGGCCCTCATCAATCCCCACCCATACCTGCCGCAGTTCATACCCAAGTCTGATCTGTTCTTCATAAGCCTTTTAAGAAACTCAGCCATACACTGAAATTGCTCCCTGGAGAGGCTGTCTCAGGCTATAATCCTGCCTGGGCCTCAAGCTCTGAGGTTTCTCCCAGGCAGTAAATGACGGTGGGCAAAGAAGCCAGCAGGATGTCTTGAGTAAGGCATCGCTTAACACGAGGTATATAGGTTTTTTATCTTTTTTTTTTTCCCATTGTGCACATCCTTCTGGCAGTGAGTCTTTCCTAACCAGAGCTCCTAAAAAGATGGAAGTCTTTCTCACATCGTTAGCAGCGTGTTCATGAGAAGCATGCACACATACACACATACGAGGGGTAAAAAAGGAGAGTAATTTCCGGTGAAGGTAGAAAAGACGTTTTTGTAGCATGTTTGCAGCCCTGACCCATTTTTCTCTGGGAAGATGCTTTCTTCATTTGTACCCACTATCTCTGTTTTTTTGGTGGCTGCTGCTCTCCCATGTCTTATTTTGGGGCAATAACCCCATTAAGGCCCAGCCTCCTGGCTGACCAAGCCTTTGGCTTCCAAGGGATCAGGCCGGGGTCTCTCCTGCTTTCTATTTTCCTCTGAATCGCCTATCTCTGCCATGTTGTTTCCTGGCTTCCTGTGTTTCAGAAACTCCAGGTGAATTTCATTAATGTGAGAGTAGAACAGATGCTGAAAGTTATCAGGGTTCTGTTTTGTTTTTAATTTTGTGGCTACTTCCCTTCCTTTCTTCCTCCTACACATAAAACACTTAGTGTAACTGCTATTCAGTTTAATATAAAACCACTCGCTGGGATTGTAATGTTAACAAAATGTAATATAATATAATATAATATAATATAATATAATATAATATAATATATATTATGCAATATATAATACATATGAATGAGAAAATAGAACACTTTAAAGCTCAGTTCCAAAATGACTCTCATGAAACTCTTCCTGACACTTGCAGGGAAAATAAGTGTGGAATTTTTTTATTATTATTATTCTTGCAAAGTCAAATATACAGAGAGGAGGAGGACAGACAGAGAGGAAGATCTCTCCTCTGATGGTTCACTCACCAAGTGACTGCAGTGGCTGGAACTGAGCTGATCCAAAGCCAGGAGTCAGGAACTTCCTCCAGGTCTCCCACGCAGGTGCAGGGTCCCAAGACTCTGGACCATTCTCCACTGCTTTCCCAGGCCACAACCAGGGAGCTGGATGAGAAGCGGGTCGCCAGGATAAGAACCGGTGCCCATATGGGATCCCGGCATGTACAAAGTGAGGACTTTAGCCACTAGGCCACCACGCCGGGCCCAAATGTGGAACATTTTTGTGAACTTACTATACATATCTAACACTTTCTTCCCCCTTTCTTCCTGCAATACAAATATTTTATGCTTATTTTTCACCAAAGTTGAAACTATATGGGGCTTGGGACTGTCTCATTCAACTTTGAGCACGCCATAGTGGATTGTACCTTTATGTTCAATGAATGTTATGTATGACTTTTTCCTTACAAATAAATGCTGGAATGTCACAAACCAGAATGTGATACTCAATTTGTGACATCAGGAAAAATTAGAGATGACCGACAGATGGGAAACACATAAGGCATTTCTAAAAGTTCATGAAAAATGCTTATTATGAAAACTGTGCGTCAGTTTAAAAATACTTGACACCAAAATAAACATCTTTTATTTCTATTTTCCATGAAATTTAGTTAAAGTAGTCATATATAAGGAACTTAAAAATGACCTCTTGGGCCCGGCATGGGAGCCTAGTGGCTAAAGTCCTTGCTTTGCACGCACCCGGATCCCATATGGGCGCCGGTTCTAATCCCAGCAGGCCCGCTTCCCAACCAGCTCCCTGCTTGTGGCCTGGAAAAGCAATTGAGAATGGTCCAAAGTCCCTGCATCTGCGTGGGTAACCCAGAAGATGCTCCTGGCTCCTGGCTTCTGACTGTTGCGGCTGCTTGGGGAGTAAATCAGTGGACAGAAGATGTCCCTCTCTGTTTCTCCTCCTCTCTGTATATCTGACTTTCCAGTAAAAATAAAATAAATTTAAAAAAAAATGACTCCCTCCCCCAAAAAAATCCCAAGCAATGCAGTTAAAACATTGCCAAAAACTAAAAAGGCGTGTCTCAAAAGAAGAAATGTATGCAAATATGCTCAATAAATACCATTAGCTATCAAGGAGATACTAATCAAAACTGTAGTGAATTATTCTGTCATAGTAGGTAAAAGGTTTGTTCCCAAAGTACAGAAATAGTTGAAATCTGACAAGTATGTGAAGAAAGGAATATACTCACACACACATATACATACACACACATTGTTAGAGGGCATTCGAATCAGTACAGCCACTATAAAGAGTGATGGGGACCCTTAAACTTGGAAGAGTGACAATACCCCTGGTAAGGTGCACAAACTCACTTCTGGTATCCCGTGCAGCAGGATCTTGGGAATTTCTCTAGAAGACATGAATCCTGGAAATAGGCCCGGCGGCGTGGCCTAGCAGCTAAAGTCCTCGCCTTGAAAGCCCCGGGATCCCATATGGGCGCCGGTTCTAATCCCGGCAGCTCCACTTCCCATCCAGCTCCCTGCTTGTGGCCTGGGAAAGCAGTTGAGGATGGCCCAATGCATTGGGACACTGCACCCGCATGGGAGACCCGGAAGAGGTTCCAGGTTCCAGGCTTCGGATCGGCGCGTACCGGCCCGTTGCGGCTCACTTGGGGAGTGAAACATCGGATGGAAGATCTTCCTCTCTGTCTCTCTTCCTCTCTGTATATCTGGCTGTAATAAAATGAATAAATCTTAAAAAAAAAAAAAAAGAATCCCGGAAATGACCTTGCTGCTTTAGAAGCTCCTATAGGCTACACCTAGCTCCTTATGGCTGTGGTCAGAGTATCAACATGGAGGCCATTAGCACTAAATAAATCCAATATAGGAAACGAAGACTTGCCAAATGACAAAGGGAGATGACTGTCACACTATTTGGAAAACAAGGTTATCTAATTAAAAGCTGCAACAGCACCTTAGATCCAAAAGCATTTATTTTCCAGGAACTCGTGATTTGATTGAAGCGCCATATCAATGTATTCTTCCATATTCTAGTATGGAATTGGAAAATTTCTGAAGCCAATGAGAAAAAGGACACAACAATGCTTTGTACTCTCTGGCTAGTGAGCCCAGAGTGGGCAGCCAAGGAAGGCAAAGGTGGAAATATTGTTGCAGCACTGGTTTCACTTCCCAATCTCAAAAATACCATTGTGTTTTGCTTAAAGGGAAATTGTATAAAGCAGCTCATTCCATTTAAAGTAGTCTGGGCACCTAAGAATAAAGAAAAGATAATTAACTTTGGCAGAACAATATATTGCATATGTATAAAATAAGGTCATCAGAGAGTACTTAGAGATCAGATTGTCCTTAGTATTCTGTTTTATTTCATTTTTATGCAAAAAATATACTTTTTCTTGAAACTTTGGTATTATAATTATTATTTAATGATGCATGTATAAAGGCTAGTAGTATAATAATTCAATACATGAGTCTAATACCTGATGATGAAATCAAATTAATTCTTTGTCCAAATCCTTCATTTATCTGTGGAAAACTTGTGGTATCAGCCAGTAATCCTTCCTTCCACAGTTAAACTGAGAGATGGATTCATTTCCAATGCAGAGAGCTGAAGGGCGATGACAATGGGTGTTCCTAGCGCTTGGCCCTCTGAGGGGAGTCCTCTGAAAGTCATGGGCGTCCTTAGTGCCTGTCCTTCTGAGGGAAGTCCTCTGAAGGTTTCTTGTCAAGTCAGGTGTGGTGTGCTCAACATTCTTGATTTCATTATACTGGGCTCTATGGGCATCAGACGGGAAGTGAAAGAACACTGTTTCCGGGAGAACTGCTTGCAAGCCTGATGGTATGTGAAGTTAATGACCCAAGTGGAGTAGTTTTGGCACTGGAAGACCCGTGCTGCTTTTTCAGGAGTATGCCATTCACCAACACACAGATAGCATAAGTTGGCTATCACATTAACTGATAAGTTGATCCTCACTTGAGATTTACACCAAATAAAGCATGTTGATAGGGATTCTCTGTCGTTGTTTGGTTTAACTTTTTGGCTTAGGCCTAGAATAGGATAGAAAAGAGAATGGGACTACACATTGTGTTGAGAGGAATCACACCTTGCCAGACATAACAGTTGAAAGGTAGCTTTGGAGTTTGAATTAGCCTACCTGTTGTTTGTGCGACTCCTCCTTCTTTCTCCAGCACAACTTTAGTAAGACTAAGCAGTATCAGGTTGGGATGTAGCTTCCTACTCTGTCTTCTGCTCTGATCTATTGAGATTCAGAATTTGCTGCAGTGGCATGCTGTGGCGACATGTTCTGTCTTGAAAATAAATGAGATATTTTTGTTAAAAATAGCTGCGGAGATTAGTGGTGGATAACTCTCATTAGGTTTGGAATCTGGGTTGACTCCACATGAGGGTTCTGGGAGTGTTTAGGCTTAGTGACAAATTACAGAACTATTTGGGGATTAAATCGTGCATCAGATCCTGGAAGAGTGTGTGGCCTTTAAGAACCTTAAAAACATACAAATGTATGCTGGAGGACTTAAAAAAGCTTGCGTAAAAAGATGGAATTCAAAGATAAGTTTATTATAATGCGAAAATATTTTGAAATAAACACGTACATGGTTCTCCATAATACTTATATTTAGTGAACTTTTTGAAATCTTTTGTATGTGTGAATTTCAAATTTCCATCAAAATAAACATTTTAATTCAATTTTCTGTAAAGTTATTGAAATATCCTCATGTGTGCCTGTATATAATTTGCGTAAGTATGTATTTGTGTGTATATAAGCAAATACTTTGTTTATATATGTGTTCTAAATTTAGATGACCTTTTGTTAACATGGAGCATTAATGACGTAGGGTGTAAGTTTCAGAAGTTGATGTGTTTTCCACTGATCACGACCCACTGGATCAACCAACCCGAATACAAGAACACAGGATAATTTCTCAATGTTCAGACGAAGACCTGATCCCGGCACCATTCTGAGGTGGGAAAAATAGTCTGGTGTGAATTCAACCACTGCTTCCCTGGCCTTCGTTGCTTATTAGTTCTGTCTATCTCACAGGACCTTCTTTCTCCCACTTAAGGAATGCATTATAGTGTGAGGCTGTAGTTCCCAGCATGCAATGCATTCCTTGAAGTCCTGGTTCATTGTATTAGGTCATTCAGCTCTGGGTCAGTAGTTCCTTGTGTGGGCTCAAAAACAAGAACAGGCTGCAGTCCTTCAGAGAGAGGATGGTGGATTCATGTACATGACAGGCTAGAGAGCCAACCTCTCCATGGTCTCTGATCTTGGGAAAAAAAAAAAAAAACTTATATTTCCCTGAGTTATGGTTTTCCAGCTGTAAGACAACATCTCCAAGAACTCATATGCTGAAATTTTTAGAGATATTAATTAATTTATTTGAAAGGCAAAGTGACCGGAGTAGGGGTCAGAGAGAAAAAAGAAAGAGATCTTTTATCTGCTGGTTCACCCTTCAAATCTTCCAAATAGCTACCACAGCCATGGCTGGGTCTGGCGGAGCCAGGAGCTAGCAACTTCAACTTGGTCTCTGCTAAGAGTGTCAGGGTTGCAGGTGTCATCTGCTGTTTTCTCAGGGGCATTAGCAGGGAGCTGATGTAAAGGCAGCGGAGTAGCTGAGACTGGAGTCAGCACCTGCAGCGCGATGCTAAGCAGCAGCTTAAACGCGTTGCACCACTATGATGGCGTTACACACACTATGATGGCGTTTGACGATGAGGATTTAGAGAGCAATTAAAGAGAGCCGAAGGAGAGGCTGGTGTGATGGGATTAGCGGCCTGATAGTTAATCTGGGTCTCCACCCTCCAAGGATTTAGTAAGAACTCAGTCACCAGCAAGCCTAGAATCTGGTCCTCACCAGAAACCAGAGGCCAAGTTCGAGAACTAGATTGTGCTAGAGGAGTTTGTACAAAGGCACCACACACTTGCATCATATTTATAATTTTTCACTTGGCATTTGCTTAGACTCTGTCTCATAAATTCCTATTCAGAACTGACTACTTATAATCTAAAAGTTACACTCTGCAGAATTTATCCGAGTGAGTGAGCATGACATTACTAAAAGTAACAAAAAGATTTAAGTTTTCACAAAAGATACTACCATAGATATTCATCTATTTCATTCTTCAAACCTACAGTCTCATTATTCATCTTCTCCATTTTGCAGATTAAAAAAAAATGTGAAGTCACTCAGCTTGAGTGACTTTGGCTAAGATCAGACAGCTTGTAAGTGCCAAGATCAGATCTTGTATTCAGCTTTTTAGAATCCAGTTCTGAGGGCGCAGTGTGGTAGCCTAATGGCTAAAGTCTTAGCCTTGCAAGCCTGGGATGCCATAGGGGTGCCAGTTTTAATCCCAATGCCAGCAGACAGAAGATCTTTCTCTCTCTCTATATATAACGTTTTAATAATAATAAAATAAATCTTTAAAAAAATAAAAGAATCCAGTTTTGAGTTATTAACACAGCAGTGCCTATGAAATCTTTGCAAGACTAGATATATTCTGAAATGATCTATCAAGTTGTGTTCTGCACTCGTTTCCAGCTTCTAGTGTTTGCTTTCTCCATGAGGATTTTAAAAGAAAGTTACCACTGCTTCCTCACTAAGCATAAAATATTCCTGGCCATGCAGTAGCCAATGATGTATCCAAAGCTTCCTTCTGGAAGGATCCTCAGAGGTTTCTCATTAAACAACTGTATGGAGAGCAGTCTATATTGTAAAGACCCATTCGACCACTCCTCTGTGAGTCAGACCAGCATGGGGCTTATATCTAACACATCTTGCCTCAGAGGCCCAACCTGGCACATGAGGAGCCACCCGGGTTAGAGCAACAGATTGACATGCTTTGTGATGCTTGCCGGCTATTATCATCACCACTTAAGCTGCAACGCATACAAGCAGGCACCTGCTGTCCTGAGAAAATGTATCACAGGGCAACTCTCCCTTCTGCATCCAAATCACTGATCTGGATCATGAGCCTCTGCACCCCTATCCATTATCCTTTCTTCTCTATTTCCTTTGCTTAAGACTAAGCTTGAGCCAGATCTACAGGGTTCCTTTGCCTCCACAGACAACATACTTCTATCAGGAGAATGGTCAACTGCCTCTGTCTGGAGTCTTTTGAACATCAGTTTTGGCATGAACCATGCCCATGAAGAGTGCTGGCAACAGACCCGAGATCCATGAGGTGGCATCAGCAACCACACGGGCAGAGTTGTGCTTGGTGTCAGTCTCTGCCTGTCACATAACGATGGATGCTCAGAGGGACTGGGACTGTAGTGATCATCTTACCGGTATCATTTAATCCCCTGTGAGGGATTCCTGTTTTGCTTCCTTTTTGGCAGGGGGAAAGTTGGAGCAGTGAGGGGAAGGTACTTGCCCAAGGTCATACGAAGCAAGTGGCAGATTTGAAACAAAGCAAAGCAATTGAACTGCTCAGCAGTGCTCAATCATGTGACGCCCAGCAAAGGAACAACTTATTCAAAACCTACTTTCTTCATCAGTCAAATGAATGAAGGGACAGTGAGTTCCCTAGGTTACTGAGAAAAATAACTGATTTACTAGACAGAAAGCATCTTTCACTTAGAAAGAGCTTATAATATTTCTGTTCTCTCTCTCTTCCCTCCCATAACCCGGGGTGGACGAGTATCACCTCTTGGACAATCTTTTAGAAATATAAAGCTGAGATGACTCCAAATCATGTCAGAGCCAATGAAAGCTGATTTGTTCAGACTTACGACTCTGTTTCAGTAAAAGACTAGTCTCCAGTTTCTTCAGCAGCCCTACAGAGCCAACCCAAACCGAAAACACCACCAGCAAACGCAAACTCACAATAGAGACACAACACACACTTCAACAGTTAGGGAACTCCTTCTTAGGATGGCTTCATGTTGTAGACAAGGCAGACATGGGTTAAACAAGGCAGCAGTGCAGCTGTGGCCTTCCGGGCACACAGTGGGGCTTCACGCTGCTGGAGGGAATGGAACGTACTTGCCAGCTGGCACCAACGCTCCATGGACAAGATATGCACGGCTTGGCCTTCCAACTGCAGAAGGATTTCTGGCAGTACACCGTGAGCATGTCAAATTAAGGGAATATTTTTTTAAAGGCCCATCATTGTTTTTCTTTCTTTAAATGGTAGCCACTGGAAAGTTATGCAAACACTTCAGCTGCGGAATATTTAATCTGACATTTGGCGCGGCTCCTTTGTTGATCCAAGACATGAAGTATGCGGTATATGCCTAGCAGTTGTTTCATTGCTTACTCAAAAAAGATAACCCAGATACAGCAATTTCATTTTATTTTCCCTCCCTCCTGACTGGGTTTGTATCTGGAGGCATTCTTGCTTGACTCCTCAGGAATGAGCTGACAGCTACGGACCGCATGGGCGGAAGGTCTAGTCCCTGGTTCAGTGAACCAGCTGAGCGTGGTACAAGCTTCAGGGATACCTTCGGGGATGATTGGATCCAGGGTTTGCAGCTCTGCTGCAAGATTCTGATGTTTTAGTGTTTTGTATGTTCGCATGAAAACACAGGACCTGTCTCCTCATCACTTACAGGGAACTCAGGCAACCCTGTGGGAATGTCCTTCCCTTTCCGTTGAACCAGGGTGACATCAACCTCTGCTCTCCGACCCCGTTGGAAGTCATCTATCACTCCCTTCTTCATTGTCTCAGGGCCTTGCCTGCAGGCCTGTTTTCCTACTTGAGAATCCCCAGTGGGTCTTCTTGGAATACGAAGTTCACGGTCACTAACCCCAGACAGACAGGGGAAGCATTGCCCATCCTGGGAAAAAAAAAGAATCGGGTCTTTCTTGTCTTCACCGTGTGGAGGGGACAGTCCAGGATAGCAGCATCTGAAGGGAAAGGAGGAATGTTTCTGAGTATGATTGCATGGAAGTCAGAACCATTGCTTTACGGAAACAAGCATAATTATCAGAGTTCCATCCTCTCTGCAGATGGCTCCGGCATGATCAAAAGCAGCAGACGTCCCAAGCTGACAAAGACTGTCTATCCACCCCACTCCACTTTACACTCATGGTTAGAGTAACATTGTTGTAAACATCAGATGGCTGTCCGTTGGTTCCAGGTAATGGCAACATTCGGCTTTGGAAAATTACTGAAACAGTGCTCATCTTGTGGAAAGGGACAGGCGAGGTGGGGAAACAAGAGAACCATGTTAAACGAAACAAAACAAACTCTTTGAAACGCCCAAAGTAAGCTGGAAACAGACACATTGAGATGTTTCCTAAGCACTGATCCGAGTGTCTGGGCCCCATCCCAAGTGAAAATGGATCTTCACTTCCAGTGCAAAATGCACGCAGCAGCAACCTGAATTCCCCAGGCCTGGCCGCAGTTTATTCTTTTATGCGAGTTTGAGAAATTCAGTTCGGTGAGAAACAGATCATTCAGCCTCAAACACTCCAGTCAACAAATCCCCCAAATGTGCTTGAGGGTAGTAAAGTCCCCTAAGAAGGGGCCTTCCTAGCAGCTATAAAAAAGTTACATATTCCGATTATCAGTTGGTATTAAAACCTCCATCTCAACGCTGCTAAGGGCAGTGTTGTGCAAAGGTAACCCAGGGACAGTGATCTGTACTTGCCTCCATAGAACTGCACCCCCTACTTTCTTCACAGCTTCTTCCTTGAACAACTGTTTCCTATACAAATGCAAAAATGGCGATGACAAATGCATTCTCCCAACCACTCTCTAGTTAGGGAAGAGGAATTGTTTTTACATATCCTATAGCTCACTAGAGGACTGCAATCTACAGCATTGAATTATACATTCAAAGTAACTAAATGTGTTTGAAGAGTCCAGCAAACAGAAATGCTAAATATTTGAGCGATGGAAATCCTAACTACTCTGGGTTGATCATCACACATTGTAAGTATGTACTGAGTTATCTACCCCACTGCGCCCATGAAGTATATGTAAATATTGTATGCCAATCAGAAAATTTTTAAAAGAAGAATCTATTCTTTCCTCTGGTAGTGTACTTTTCTGGAAGTTTGCTAGGGAAACCTGAAGTGGGATCAGTCTGGGTCCTCCCTGTGATAAGGTGCTTCAAGTCAGGAAACTTCTGTGTGAGTTTCCAAGAGCTTCATTCATACACGAGTCGAGTGTGTGGCCAGTTGTTCCTAAGCCTCACTGATGGAAGCCTTTAATATCACATCCTTATACTGAATCAATTATCATTAAACTTAATGCAGTAACAAGCTCCTTTGAAACAGCTACCCAATGTGTTCCCAAAGTTTTTCTGATCATGGGGTTTCTTTAAACAAGATCCATAGCATTTATCAGTTATAATTGGAAAGTGCTATGCAATCAGAGAATCCTCTTAGCGCCATAAGATGCAACATCCCGTGGACACTGAGAACTCTTCAGCTATGCGGTGACATCTCACATTCTGACTTTTATTGACTGGGGTTAATTCTTGGAATGTTCCATTGAGAGGGAGTGGAAGGAGTGTGCTCAGACTGATAAGCAACATCTGCTAAATGTCTAAGATAGCACTCTTGGTGATACGATTGGTTTTAAGTGGCCAGCACGTTCTAGAACTTGCCTGAATGTTGTCTAGTGGTTTGGGTAACTTATTATAGGAGCTTTTCTACAATGTTGAGTGAGACAATATCTAAGCACATCATAGAGGCACCTGATGCTATTTCCATTGTCTTTACCTCTTCACTGGCCTGGTTCATGCCCAGGTACTTTGGGTTTAGTAAACAAGGCTGAGAGATGACTATAGGACATAGGCTGGGGACAATGCTGCTACAATTAACTTCTTGGTGAATGCTGCCACTCTTGCCTTAAAAAAAAAAAAAACAGTATTAGCAGCCCTTGTCTCATGTCTAGCCTTAAAGTGAAAGAGGTAGACGCAAGAATGCTTATTTTAATGATGTAGGATGCCTTTGAATTTCTCCCAGTCTCAAGAGAACGCAATGAAGGCGGTATTAAAAGGAACTCTTAGATCATCTTTGCCATTGGGGTTCAACAGCTTTCTAGTTTATACATAGATTTGAGTGCATTCAATATATGCAGTGGAAACCTTAGCTAAATCTGAATTCTTATGAAAAGATACTTTAATTACTTCCTGCCATATCACTGCAACAAAAAATGTTATTGGCAAAGGAAGCTGCAATATTACTCCCAGCAGATTTTTTTGCGCATGTGAAAAAGTCTAATTGCCTCATTTAACCCAAAGAGAAGAAAAGAAAAGAAGTGAGCAAATTGGGAAGCCTCATTCCATAAGCACAATTAAGCATCATATTTATTAAACCTAACTTATGAAAAGCTGCATTTATTAAGCTTATAAAGAAAGTGATAAGTTGTCTCAAGATACAATGTTTCATAAGTTTGGGCTCATGCTGGATTCATTAGAATAAAAGGAAACATGAGTCAAAACTTGTAATGTTGAAAACAAGAATTTAGAAAATGCAATTGAAGGCCATTTTAATCATCCTTCTGTAGAACCCATCAAAACTGGTTAAAAAGACCGCAAAGAGGAAAAAAAAAAATCCAGTGAAATTATATCAGCACTGAATCTTAGGAATGGCCTGATGATGTAAAATTTGACATTTCTGCCAGGAAACAAACAAACCAAAGGACCTTTCAATCAGAGCAAAGAAAAATGCAGTGAACTACCATATTACACCTCAGAGTCTAAGTATAGATTCTGAATATTCCCCCAGAGCCTCCTCATCTTGGTGCAGAAAATCAAGAGCTGCGAGCATTGGAGGCTGTGCCAGTAAGCTCTGGGATGGAGGTGTAGAACTCCCTTGGGGAAATACAGAGATACCCCCAACCCTTGATGCTTCTCTGGCTCACAGTTGTATCCCGGGTAATATCGAGAAACAGTACTTTGAAGGTGGATTAGTTATGAAAACGGAACTCAACTCACTTGAAGCTATTTTAACTACTGTATCTTACAGCTGTGAACACTTTGTAATGTTTAAAGAGAAAACTTGTGGGAGAGAACGTGTGTGTGTGTACGTGTGTGTACGTGTGTGTACGTGTGCGCGCGTGTGTGTGCGTGTGTGTACGTGTGTATACGTGTGTGTATATGTGTGTACGTGTGTGTACGTGTGTGTTTTGGGGGCAGTACTTGACCTTAATTTATTTTTAAAGACTTATTTTATTTTTATTGGAAAGTCAGATATACAGAGAGGAGGAGAGACAGAGAGGAAGATCTTCCATCTGATGATTCACTCCCCAACCAGCCTCAACGGCCAGTGCTGAACCAATCTGAACCCAGGAACAAGGAGACTCTTCAGGTCTCTCACGTGGGTACAGGGTCCCAAGGCTTTGGGCCATTCTCCACTGCTTTCTCAGGCCACGGGAAGGGAGCTGGATGGGAAGCAGAGCGGCTGGGACATAAACCGGGGCCCATATGCGCATGTGCAAGGTGAGGACTTTAGCCACTAGGCTACCTTGCTGGGCCCTTGACCTTGATTTTCTACAGATATGATGATGAGTAACCCAGAATCTTGTGAATGAAACAGAACAGCTTCTAACTCAGTGGATCTGAAACATGGTGAAGGAGACTGTATGTGGGTATAATTATGGCTTTAACTAAATTCAGTCAAATGGCTTGAAAAGCTGAGAAGATTGCATTAGCTTATGCTAAACAGGTTTTAGCTTAGATTAAAAAAACAGAAAATTCGCCCAAGTGAAAGGAGAGGAAGTGCAATTAAAATGCATTCATAGTATTTTTCGCATGATTATTAGAAAATGATAGTAATAAAGATTTGGTTTGGTAAAGGCAAAGCTGAACCTCTCTAAAAAAAAAAAAAAAAAAAAAAAAACCTGTGTTTTCTCAGCAGGGTAGCCTAGTAGCTAAAGTTATCACCTTGCACGCACCAGGATCCCCTATGGGTACTGGTTCTAATCCTGGTCACCCCGCTTCCCATCCAGCTCCCTACTTGTGGCCTGAGAAAGCAGTAGAGGACAGCCCAAAGCCTTGGAACCCCGCACCCGTGTGGGAGACCCAGAAGAAGCTCCTGGCTTCTGGCTTTGCATCGGCCCAGCTCCATCTGATGCGACCACTTAGGGGGTGAGCCGAGGGACAGAAGATCTTAGCCTTTGCTTCTCCTCCACTCTGTCTATCTGACTTTCCAATAAAGAAATAAACGTGAAAAACTGTTTTTAAAAAGTCAAAAATTTTTCCTATTCCCAAAGTGTGTATAGTTTGATGAACTATTTACTCTGGGCAAATGAAATCAATTCGATGTCATTTCATTTTAAAGAGACAAGACAAAGCAAACAATGCAGATTCTAAGGACCCAGGAGACAGCAATTGAAGCAGAGCAAATGGCACTTTTCCCCGTCTGTGTGAAAGCTGAAGCATTCGATCTCAGAACCAGAGGGCAGGATAGAGGTTACCAAAGGCTGAGACATTGGCCAAAGGGCAGAAAGCTGCAATAAAACAAAAGAAAGAAACAGTAGTGAAAAAAATGTTAGGGAGAAGGCCACGTTAATTAGCGCAAGTCCATAATTTCACACAGTGTCTCTGTGTGTATATACACAGATTTGTATGATACAAATATACATTTTTGTGCCTCAGAATTATATGCAATTTGTTACATAAAAATCTTTTTTTTAATTTCTCCCTTTCTTGTTTTAAAAGTAATCATTTCCGGACCCAGCGCTATAGCATAGCAGCCAAAGTCCTGACTTTGAACGCACCAGGATCCCACATGGGCACCGGTTCCAATCCCGGTAGCCCCGCCTCCCATCCAGCTCCCTGCTTGTGGCCCGGGAAAGCAGTCAAGGACGGCCCAAAGCCTTGGGACCCTGCACCTGCATGGGAGACCCGGAAGAGGCTCCCGGCTTCAGATCAGCCCAGCTCCAACCACCACGGCCGCCTGGGAAGCGAACCAGCAGTTTGAAGATCTTCCTCTCTGTCTCTCCTCCTCTCTCTATATCTCCCTCTCCAACAAACATAAACAAATCTTTAAGAAAAACATAGTCATTTTCTCAATCACAATACAGCTTACTCAATATCTTTATTCAATGCCAGGTTTTCAGGGTATAGAACAAACAAGTCAGAATACCATTTTTATTCTTGTACCTAAGAGTAGTGTATAGTGACAATACTGTCACTATTAATTGCATAAATTCGTGTCTTCTCACCTCTGGCCTTGTTTGATGTGTGACTTCCATTATGATCCTTCACAAACACGTGCTTCTTTGCTTTAAACAGGCTACATTATTTGTCCATATTCAGTCTTTGATACCTTAACTGAAATATCTGATGTTAAATAGAAAGGCAAGCCTGGAGCAAATGACCATAGCTGGTGCTTGGCTTCATTTCAATGACAATGGTGCATACTGGGAGCAATTTGTTACATAAAAATCTAATGATGAAATGATAAGGAAATGGACTTTCTGGGAAAAGAATTATTTTTCTTGGAAAGGCAGTTATACAAAGAGGAGGAGAAAGAGAGAGAGAGAGAGAGAGAGAGAGAAAGAGAGAGAGAGAGATCTTCTGCCCATAAATTCACTCCCCAAGTGATCGCAATGACCAGAGCTGAGCTGATCCGAAGCCAGGAGCCAGGAGCCTCTTTGGATCCTGCTCAGCTGCTTTCCCAGGCCATAAGCAGGGAGCTGATGGGAAGCATCACGGCCGGGATTAGAACCAGCAGCCACATGGGATCCAGGCGCGTAGAAGGTGAGGATTTTAGCCGCTAGGCTACCGCGCCAGGCAGAAATGGATTAAGTTTTAAAAGTTTTGAAAGAACAAAAGCGTGGCTATGAAAATGAAGACGCTATCTCAAAAAGTGAAAGTTGTAGAATTGAGAGAAAGGAATTGACGGCACAGAAGGAGAAATCAGTGGCATAGAGCAAAGGACAGGAGGGACTGGGAAGACTAAAGACTCAAGACAGCTACCAACGCCGTCGGAGCACAGGTGCACAAAAGAAAAAAAAAAAAAAACACAGAAACCCTGGAATTCCACGTGGAGGCTTGTGTGAAAGGAAGTCCTAGAAAAAGATGAAAAAGACACAGGAAAGTGAAACTTGGAACTGAACAAAGCTTTGTACAGAGTCAAAGGAGGCAAGATTGTGAGAAGGTAACCATTTTTTTGTGTGTGAGACTCTAAAAATCATGACACCCAGAGTTTTACAGGAACTAAGGCAGTAGAAACAGCTGCCCTAGAATGGGGAGCAATGCTGGCTTCAGATTTTTATGCGTATGTATTCACCTGGACACAGAACGGTTTTAGGCCTAGAAACCATTCAAATGCCTTTTCCCAGAAGAAGGTGCTTTTTGTTTACACAGCAAGGCGCACAGAGCAGTGAGGATGAAATATTCGAAACACTATGCAATAGCGCAGATGCGTGTCACCCAAATAACACTGAATGAAAGAGACTGAACATGAGACAGCCAAATTAGGCCAGAGAGGAAGACTTTACAAACACCCAGAGCTGCGGCTTCCACGGAGCTTCCACGTCTGCCACGTCTGCTCAGCATCAGTTGCAGATCAGACAATGTGGATAGAAATAAGGAAGAGTAATCACTAATTGTATAGGATTGTATAGAATTCAGATTTTTTGCCTCTAATCTTCAAGATTTTAGATATTGCCTCTCGATGTCTCACTCTGATGGCAGGGGTTCAAGCACATGGACCATCTTCCGTCCAGTAGGAGAGAGCTGGATTTGAGTAGATGAGCCAGAATTCTAAATGGCACTCGTACAGGATGGCGATGTCACACACAGCTTCTTGACCTGTGGCACCACGGCCCCGCCCCCACCCCTCCACTTTCCACCAAATCCTGGAGCTCAAGTAGCTGGCACAAGGTAATTTTGTTGTTGTTTGGTTGGTTTTGTTTGTTTGTTTGTTTGTTTTTGATGAATCAACAAGGAAAACTGACACTGGGCATTATGCATGCTAAGTCAAGTGGCACTGGTGGTGCCATTGCTGAGGAGCAAGAACCACGGTGACTGTGTTATTCCCAGTCACTTCATCCCTCTAAGCACTACACCACCACCGCCGAGTCAGTCAACCGTCAGGGCAGTAGTAGACATCGGGTCATCTGCTGAGCGTTTGTTTCCTTTTCTGCTTCTTCCAAGAAGGAGGCTCAGAGGCCGTGCTGTGGTGTTTAGAATGACTACATGGAAGAGTTAGTCTTATACCAGCATTGTGGTACAACTGGTTAAGCCACCACCTACAACAGTGGCATCCCATTTCGGCACGTCTTTGTGTCCCAGCTGCTTCGCTTCCCATCCAGCACTCTATTAACATGCCTGAGAGAGAATGTGAACATGGCCCAAAGCCTTGGGCTACTGTAACCACATGGAAGACCCAGATACGCCCGCCCTGGCTGTTGGGGCCAGTCAGGAACAAACCAGAGGACAAAAGATTTCTCTCGCTCTCCAACTCTGATTGTCAAAAAAATAAAATCTGAAAAAATATTATCTTAGGGGCCCGGCGGCGTGGCCTAGCGGCTAAAGTCCTCACCTTGAACGCACCGGGATCCCATATGGGCGCCGGTTCTAATCCCGGCAGCTCCACTTCCCATCAGCTCCCTGCTTGTGGCCTGGGAAAGCAGTTGAGGACGGCCCAAAGCTTTGGGACCCTGCACCCGCGTGGGAGACCCAGAAGAGGCTCCTGGTTCCTGGCATCAGATCGGCGCGTACCGGCCAGTTGCGGCTCACTTGGGGAGTGAAACATCGGATGGAAGATCTTCCTCTCTGTCTCTCCTCCTCTCTGTATATCCGGCTTTCCAATAATAATAAAATCTTTAAAAAAATATATTATCTTAGGGCTTTGCCAGTTCTCTTTCCTCTGTCCTAAGGTGGTTTGGACATTCCGCATCAGCCTGGAATACTGATGGCAGATCAGGAAGAGTGGAAGATGACACTTTGAGTTCTGTGGGAGATAAACCACATGCAGCTTGCAATACCTTCCTAAGTGAAGGTTCGAGTCCACCCTTCCAGGGTTTAGACACCTCTGATACCCTGCTCAGTCCATACACCGAGTGACATGAAGCATTTTTGCTGCCACTAATCAACAGCGAGATCAGAGTCTCTTTTAAATTCTGATTTCTCCTCCATGAAAGAAGAACATCAGGCTAGATCAAGGGCTCTTT
This sequence comes from Ochotona princeps, assembly GCF_030435755.1. Lineage (NCBI taxonomy): Eukaryota > Metazoa > Chordata > Mammalia > Lagomorpha > Ochotonidae > Ochotona > Ochotona princeps. The sequence continues at coordinate 24,583,622 of NC_080859.1, read as the reverse complement.
CTGCTTCTTTCTTTTTTTTTAAGGTTTATTTATGTATCTATGTATTCATTTACGTACTGTTTAGTTGGAGAGGGAGATCTAGAGAGAAAAGGAGAAACAGACAAGGTCTTCCATTCGCTGGTTCACTCCCCAAGTGGCCCCAATGGCGAGAGCTGACCCAATCCAAAGCAAGGAGCCAGGAGCTTCCTCCAGGTCTCCTAGGCGGGTGCAGGGTCCCAAGGCTTTTGGCCATCTCTGCTTTTTCTGGCCACAAGCAGGGAGCTGGATGGGAAGCAGAGCAGTGGGGACACGAGATGGTACCCATGGGGGATATACCGTGTCTCCCCCTACACATCTCAGCTTTAGACTATGGTGTGAGATCACTGATAACACTGAATGCTCTAGAAATTGCACTCTTTGATCACAACCAATAGGAGAATCCTTGGTCAATATGCATTGAGTCTTCTGTTCAATTATTAAGTTCTATACTTTAAAATATGATTTCCAGCAATGAAAATTGTGCTGTAAGAGGTTGCTGGTACGATTTTTTGAAACCTTTTCATGTGCTTCCACAGTCACCCGGGACTTAATTTCCTCTTTGATTTGTCAATCATCCTTTGGTAAATGCATCTTCATCTTGGCGAAAACAAAATAATATAAATAAAATGCAGATTTCCTGCAGTTCTATATGCTCCGTGCTTTTCCTTCAAACTCATCAAATACTTCCATCATGACTTCAGCTCTGCAGGAAAACAGAATGACAAACAACAAGTATATTAGGAAATACTGACAACTGAAATACGTTAAGTAATTTAGAAACTAAGCTGAAAGTGCTTTAGATACGTAAACTAGAGAGAATAAAAAAGTAAAATAAGAACCTATTTCTCATGAGCACTTTGGGCCATATATTTACTTTTCCAGCAAATAAATGATTTTTTATAGACTCTAGAAAAATTTAAAAGCAATGGATTGACCATCAGGGAAATGCAAATTGATATGATAATCAGAAGCTATTTTAGAGGCATGAATTTGGCTATGATTTTGAAAAAGCAGATAATAACTAGTGTTAGTGAGGATATGGGGCAATTTAAAACCTTTCAAGCTAATGTTGGAGTTTAAAATGATTTATTCACTTTGTAAATAGCCTGATGCTCCAAAAATCGAATATAGACTGCTATGTGTTTTAACAAGTCTAATGCTAGTTACGTACAAAGATGCAACTTCATGTTCACATCACAATTTGTACATGAGTATTCACACAAAAAACCCCATTCTTTACGTCAAAAAGTAGAAAGAACTCAAATACACATTAACTGGTAATGAATGGATAAATAAAATGTGGCTGATACATGCAGCAGATCAGTATCTGGCAATAAAATGAAGGAGTTAATGATATATACTATACCATAGATGGGTACTGGAACTAGCGCATTACATCAAAAATGCCAGACACAAAAGGCCAAATATTGAATGATTCATCTTAAATGAAAGGTGCAGAATAGGCAAATCTACAGTAATAGAAAGTGACCAGAGAGGGTATACTAAGAAGCCGTTGAACTTGACTGGACAATAAGATGCTGGACTCTATGTTTGGTGTATGCTTGCAATGAGGGAATCTCAACTGAACTTGAACTGTGGTTATGCAACAAGGTGGAGGAATCCACCATGGTGGGAGGGTTTGGGAGGGGTGGGGAGAATCCAAGTACCTATGAAACTGTGTCACATAATACAATGTAATTAATGAATTAAAAAAAAAGAATAAAAAAAAGGCAAAAAAAAAAAAAAAAGAAGAAGGGCCCAGCGGCGTGGCCTAGTGGCTAAAGTCCTCGCCTTGAACGCCCTGGGATCCCATATGGGCGCCAGTTCTAATCCCGGCAGCTCCACTTCCCATCCAGTTCCCTGCTTGTGGCCTGGGAAAGCAGTCGAGGACGGCCCAATGCATTGGGACCCTGCAAAAAAAAAAAAAAAAAAAAAAAAAATAGAAAGTGAATGAGCAGTTGCCTGAGGCTGGGATTAGGAGTAGGAGGAAGTGGGGCCTGACTGCTAATGAGAAGGGAGTTTCTTGGAGGTGATGGTTGCATAACTCTGTGACCATCACAAACACTACTGAGTGTATCTCCAGGAGATTGTTATCAAATGTGATGCCACAGAGGTAAGATTTGGCATAGGAGGTACAGCATGCAGCGGTAGCCAAGCTACGTAGAAAACACTGCCTGTTTGCACAGTTATGTAGCCAACTGAAAAAGGAAGCAGTAGACAAAAACAAGAAATTCACACATGAAGAACTGCAAATAGACAGGAAGATATTCAAACTCACAAGGATTCAAGGAAAGCAAATTCATATAAACATGAAGCCCTATGCTTCCTTGGCAAAATACTGAAGCTATGCTACTATAATGCGATTTGTGTGTGTATAAGTATGATGCAACGATAGAGAGATAGATATGGAGTCTGATTTTGCTAAAAATCTCTATTTTCTTAGAGATTTTCTTTCAGTTCAGTTAAAAAATGATGTCACTCCCTATACATCATTGAACTTAAAATCCAATACAGCCTGGGCCCAGCACGGTAGCCTAGTGGCTGAATCCTTGGCTGGCATGTACCACAATCCCCTATGGGCCATGGTTCATGTCCCGGCTGCTCCATTTCCCAAACAGTTCTCTCCTTGCGATCTGAGAAAGCAGCAGAGGATGGCCTGAAGTTTTGGGACACTGCACCCATGTGGGAATCCAGGAAGAATCTCCTGGCTCCTGGCTCCTGGCTGCCGATCAGCTCACCTCCAGCCATTGCAACCACTTGGGGAGTGAATCAGCAGATGGAAGATCTTTCTCTCTGTAAATCTGAATTTCTAATAAAAATTAATACATTTAATTTACAAACCATTTCAGTGGTTGGTAACAGAGCACCTACTTATCTGAACAAAGTCAAGTTTGCACAGAACTAAGGTTTGGTTCCTGAGGTCTTCCCAGGGGCGAGTTTTTACCCAAGGAGTTTCTCATTTCTCCAGGAGGGGCCTCAAGCTGCTGACCTTGTGGGTGAAGCGAGAACAGCGCGTTTAAGGGCAGACAGCTCTCGGGGACCAAGGTCAGCAATGCTCACGCTGGGCTGCTGAAGCCTAAGTAACCCATAAAACACTTGGAGATGGTGGTGAAAGTTTTCACTTTTGCACTTGAACAGAAATAACGTTGGCACTTCACTTGAAACGCATGCATCATAATTATTTTATATTTCAGGCCTTTGCACTTGACCTTATTGAGGAAATAAGGTTGTATTCGTTTAGACAGCAGCTAGATTCTAAACAAGATGGTCCCAGAGGCAGCTGCTACGTCATCAAAGAATGAATATCTAATAGGAGCTGACATTTATTAAGCAATGCTCGAGTCCAGATTTGTTTCATTCAATGAGGAGACTTTACAAAGCTCATTCAGTAGGTAACTGACTTGCTCAAGGTCACAGAAAAATACAGGGAAGCCTTAAACTTGAACCCTGCTGATTGAGTTCTTGGTACCTAAGTATCTGACACCGAGAGAGGGAAAGAAATACAGAGAACCAAAGTGGCTCCTTTTTGGACAATAAATTGTTGTAGCAAATATCACCCTTAGACATTCTGAAATGTCTAAAACAATGAAACTATTGTGTCAGAATCGAAAGCAGAGAGAAAAGGCTTGGAAGTCAGGTGGGTTCTGCCAAGGACGGCGGATCATACATCTCAGAGCTGAGCTGTGCCTGCCAGTGCCTTGGATCTATTAACACACACCAAGCCAACACATTAAGCCTCCTTATCTCAGTCGTATTAAATTACAGTTTTTTTGTTTTGTTTTGTTTTGTTTAAAGATTTTATTATCATTGGAAAGCCGGATATACAGAGAAGAGGAGAGACAGAAAGGAAGATCTTCCGTCCGATGCTCCACTCCCCAAGTGAGCCGCATCTGGCCGGTGCACGCCGATCCGATGCCGGGAACCAGGAACCTCTTCCGGGTCTCCCACGCGGGTGCAGGGTCCCAAAGCCCTGGGCCATCCTCGACTGCTTTCCCAGGCCACAAGCAGGGAGCTGGACGGGAAGTGGAGCTGCCGGGACCAGAACCGGCGCCCATATGGGATCCCAGGGCGCCCAAGGCGAGGACTTTAGCCGCTAGGCCACGCCGCAGGGCCCTAAATTACAATTTTTAATTTAATGAGATGTGAATTTAGACCACACAGCACAGCCATCGGCTCAAAGTGCCGACGTGTTCCCTGGCAGTCAGCCGGGCAGACTCACTGGCCACTCTCATTGCACTGACCCCCAGGTCAGATCCTGTCCCAGCCTTTGTTTGGCCCTTGAATCAAATGTCTCTGTTGCTACTGATTATTTCTCAGTATCTATCCATATGTATACACACACGTATATGTTTTGAATTTCTGCATTTCCTTTTGTACTGTCCCATTTGGTAAGATGTTCATGACTAAGATGAAGTCAGGAATTTGAAGACACTTGTTATTTCCAGGTCAGTCTCTAGTTACGGTATATTTAGAAGAAAGTAGCAAGTGGTTGGGATCCTACTAGCCCATGTGGTCAACCAGAACGAAGATCCTGGCTCCTGACTTGAGACTGGCCCAGCACTAGATGAAAAAGTGTTTTGTTTCTGCCTATCTATAACTCTGTCTTCCCAATAAGTAAATATTACATTTAAAATGTTTCATGGATTTTTCTTCTGGTGCGGTAACCTAGTGGCTGAAGTCCTCGCCTTGTATGTGCCATGGTTCCCATACAGTCACCAGTTGATACCCTGACCGCTCCACTTCCCATCCAGTTCCCTGCCTGTGGCCTGAAAAAGCAGTCGAGGACGGCCCAAAGTCTTGGGACCGTGCACGCACATGGGAGACCCGGAAGAGTCTCTGGGCTCCTGGCTTCAGATCAGCTCAGCTCCAGCCATTGCATCCACTTACAGAGTAACCAATGCATGGAGTTTTTCTCTCTGGATCTCCTTCTATCTGTATATCTGCCTTTCCAATAAAAAATAAATACATTTTTAAAAAAAGATGTTTCAAGAATTTTTCTTTAAAATTTTTTCATAATATTATTATTTATTTATATCATTGTATACTTATGAATATGATTTTTTTTCCTGTAGCTGTGAAAGCAACTCTTTCTCTAAATAGTACCGGTTACTGTTATTATAAAACAATTTTTTTTAAAAAGATTTATTCATTTTATTACAGCCAGATATATACAGAGGAGGAGAGACAGAGAGGAAGATCTTCCGTCCGATGATTCACTCCCCAAGTGAGCCGCAACGGGCCGATGAGCGCCGATCCGAAGCTGGGAACCTGGAACCTCTTCCGGGTCTCCCACGGGGGTGCAGTGTCCCAATGCATTGAGCCGTCCTCAACTGCTTTCCCAGGCCACAAGCAGGGAGCTGGATGGGAAGTGGAGCTGCCAGGATTAGAACTGGTGCCCATATGGGATCCCGGGGCATTCAAGGCAAGGACTTTAGCCGCTAGGCCACGCCGCCGGGCCCTATTATAAAACAATTTTTAAATGGACTTGATTTGATTTGAGAAGAAGAGGTAAAATGTGTGTGTGTGTGTGTATGTATGGCAGAAAGAGGGGGAGAGAGAGAGAGAGAGAGAAAGAGAACATTACTAGCCCCTAGGTCTCTCCCCAGAGATCCTCCATGGACAGGGCTGGACCACACGGAGGACAACAGCGGGGATCGCAGCTAGCTTTCCATGTCCTAAGGATCCTGGCTCCTCATTGGCTTGTAGTCCAGGTTGGCCATCAGCAGGAAGCTGGCAGCTGCTCCAGCACAGGCATACAGAGGCCATGAACTTGCCACGCGCCGTCTTAATGGCCCACCCCTCAAGAATGATAGTTTGAAACCAAGATCTGGACTGTGTCTATGCTTTAATCTTACATTTTATAATTTTGACAATTCACTTATATTTTGCTATGCAAGCTCACATTATGTATTATTTCCCATTTTCTATGCTACCACTTCTATTCCTCAACCTGCTTTTTTCCTTCTTGTGGAAGATGTGAGACAATGTGGTGTATTTGCATAGCTGTTTATTACCATCACATTGCTAACATAAATATGCATGTAAGAGGTATCCTTTCTAGGAAAACCCAGTATTGAAGTCTCCTAAGCAAGGCTTCTACTTAAACCATTTATCCTTGGGTCTGAATTCTATACATATTGAAGCATTTCACATTCTATGTATAACAGACAGATTACATTCATTATGTATTATATGACATGTAGGAAATACATTATCCTAATATGTCCAGATGCACAGATGAGGAAATACACATTTTTTGTCACATACAGAAGCACCTTCTTGTATTAAGAGGATGACAGATCAAACAGTGACTCTAAAAAGGTTAAAATATATCTAAAGTAATGTGAAAAGCTAGATTTTGTACCTTTGTTCTTACAATGCCATGGTGCACTTACATAGCAGATTTATAAACGAATAGCTGTTACCAAGTGACTGTAATACTGCAATAACATGAAGCAAATCAGCGGGAGGAGAAAGGAGAGAGTAAGGGGGAATCCTGTAACTACAAAACCGTGTCATGAAAAATAATAATGAAAGAATTATTGGGTCCATCGCGGTAGCCTAGTAGCTAAAGTACTGGCCTTGAACGCACCCGGATCTCATATGCGCACTGGTTTGTGTGTACCAGTGGCTCCGCTTCCCATCCAGCTCCCAGCTTGTGGCCTGAAAAAGCAGTCGAGGACGGCCCAAAGCCTTGGGACCCTGCACCTACCTAGGAGACTGGAAGAGTCTCAGGGCTTGCAATTGGCTCAGTTCCGGCTGTTGCGGTCACTTGGGGAGTGAATCATCAGAGGGAACATCTTCCTCTCTGTCTCTCCTCCTCTGTGTATATCTGATTTTTTAATTATGATAAAATAGATCTTTAAAAAATTATTATCCCATACATGAGGAAATACGATCAGTCTCTTAACAGTGTGGATCTCAAGGTAACGTTACCTTGATTTCTAACTATTAAAAACTATTCACAGAAACAAACATCTGAACTCAATATCCTGGAAGTTGTTGAGTGTTATCCCATACATTAAATCTTTTTCCATAGTTTCTTGCCTCAAGAACCTATTTATTATTCTGGATAGATCTACAGCTCTAGCAACACCAAGCCCGTATGTCCCCACGGACACCTCAGTTTCTCAGCGCTATCTCTCTAAGTCAGCTCTTTTCCACTTGATTTAGGGATTAAATTTGCAACCGCAGACAAAAAAATAGAAATAGCCAATGAGGTAGCTAATCAGCAAAAATTATATGAAGTGAAGGATAACATATATGACTGTTTCTCTAGTCCAAGTAAAATCAACTGAATAAAAGCCTTGCGATCCTTGGGCCCGGCGGCGTGGCCTAGCGGCTAAAGTCCTCGCCTTGAATGCCCCGGGATCCCATATGGGCGCCGGTTCTAATCCCGGCAGCTCCACTTCCCATCCAGCTCCCTGCTTGTGGCCTGGGAAAGCAGTCGAGGACGGCCCAAAGCCTTGGGACCCTGCACCCGCGTGGGAGACCCGGAAGAGGTTCCTGGCTCCCGGCTTCGGATCGGCGTGCACCGGCCCGTTGCGGCTCACTTGGGGAGTGAAAACATCGGACGGAAGATCTTCCTCTCTGTCTCTCCTCCTCTCTGTATATCCGGCTTTCCAATAATAATAATAATAAAATCTTAAAAAAAAAAAAAAAACCTTGCGATCCAGATGTTCTTGTGTGTGACAACTGATTTAACCACCGATCAGTAATGTGGTTAATAAATTAGGCAATGTACTGGGAAAAGACAATGTCTTCTAGACATCCAGGTTATAGAATCTCTCACTTAGTGACAGAAATAAGCTGTGCTTTAAAACAAAAAATATTCAATATTAGCATTTTCTCAGTTAAAAAGTAATAAAGTCAAAACAAGCATAAACGATCGTAGAGAAATTTCTTTTGTTATGAGATTATTAGCTGGGGCTTGTTAACCACAGAATCCACAGCAACAGCCACTTGATAATAAAACTAAGAACATTCTTAGAACCAACGCAATTTTCTTCTTAACTTAGAAAACCACTGCGATTAACATAAAGCGAGAGAGTGTACTTAAGAAGATGAGCCTAGGAAACCCAAGTTCTTTTGGATTGTGGAGACTTAGGAGGATCCATGAAGTTATAACACTGAAGTAGCTGCTGTCGAAGCTCTGAGCATGGGTAAGTCTTCTGTGTTACGTTTGGTGAAGGCATCTTCGAGTTCCCAGCAGGTCAAACTGGAATGAAGGAAGCAATTATGTCCTGACATTTGTCACATTGTATGGTAAGTGCAGATTCCACAGCATGCTCTCTCAAGTCACCCCTGTACAGGAACTCTTCCAGGGTGAGTCACTTAATACACGAAGATTCTGCAGGTGTTCTGATTCCCATCGTGCGTTACTTTATCCAGAGGAAAACAAGACCACAGCCTGGGACTTGCTAAGAAAGAGTAGGTTGGACATTAGAGGATGAGCAAAAGTCGTAAACGTGGTATTCAACGGACGGATCAATATTTAGAGAGCTCAGAATGAAGTGTCTCGGGATATGGAGTTCAGGTCAGAGTGTATTATACCTATCTTTATTATTTGCACCAAAAACTGGACTAATTACCATCTATCCCACACTTAGGACGGGATGCTGTTCTTTCGCTCTCCTTGCTTTGGGAAGTTTAATGAGCATCTGCTGAATGAAGCAGAAAGATAATCCTTTCAGTCATTCTGCAAGGATTTGCCGATGAGAAATTGGTGAGGCATCTGGCTCAAGCTGTCAGTGCAAAGAAGCAAAAAAACTCGAATCAAATCCAGGTCTGTTTCACTCCAAATGCCATGGCTTTTACACCCTGTTGCTTTAAGCATGCGATTCATGAAAAACTGGAATTATGTCCTCAGTAACTATTCAAACAGTGGAACTGAGGCAGAATAATGAGTTGCTGAAAGAAGCCCAGTGTAGAGGTGTCTGGATATGGTATGGGGTCAGGGACGTATATGAGGAGCATGCTGATCTTGGCTTTGGTATTTACCCTCTGCCCTCAGGCATTAAGAATCTCCCTGTCCTGAGGATTTGTGCCCGGACGAGGCTGGCTTCATGTCTCTGTAGGCTGTTTTCTATACAATATTCTATACAGTGAACTGGTGAGGTCAAGGACAGTGAAGGTCTTTCAGAGTATGGTTCCTGCCCCAGATAGAGGACTTCCCTGATGCTAGATACCAACATGATTGTGGCTCCTGATGAACTCACAGGATGAGACAATGTAGGTGCTGCTAACTAGAGCAGTGGAGACGAAACCGTCATGATGCCTGTGTTCTACCACCGCCCTCGCTTTATTGAAACATTTTCAAACAATAACTAAGAATATGCATATTCTCCAACCGTGGTGACCCTACTTGTTCCAGCCAGACACTCTCTTTCGCTTCCTGCCAATGTAGGCATCACTGCAGAGCATGTGAATTAACATGTCAAGCAAGTTAGCCATCGGGCTATTGAGTACAAGAGTTGTTCTGCTCCCAACGCCATCTTGTTAATGTCATCTAGTGTGGGAAAGATGCAGGAAGAATTTGAAACTCAGCCAGTGGACTTTGTTTTACAAATCCAGCTGGTCCTCAATTATCCTGACTAACGAGGCACAGAAACTTCCTGAGAACAATGATAGATTAAGTCTCAAGCTGTTTTCGGCACCATAAAGCCACAGGACCGGTGTCTAACTCACAGGGAGTAAGGACACTTGGATGAGATTTTGAACTTACATGTGTGAACTACACTGATTCTAAACATTGAATTGTGCTCAAAACTAAAGAGCTTAAACCTGGAGAACCAAGGAGACTTCCAAAGAGCCCAATCAGATTTCTGTGGACACATCAATAAGTCAAGTAGAAGCTCGCACACACTCAGAGATAGATGGATGCCTATATATATACACACACAAATGTGTAGGCTTGTGATAGAAATCTTTGAAAAAAAATACTTCTATATCATGCACACATACTCTCTCTTTATCTCTCTCACACACACACAAACACACATTCTCATACATATATACTAAGTAGAGATTTCAAGTTGCTGTTCAAGATTGACTCATTCCCTAGAAGCCATTTTTTTAAAGACAGTTTGTGTCACTGTGGGCAAGACTGTATATACCAAGGTCTTTCTGATATTTACAGTAGCTTAACCCCTTTGGGAAACATGTAAATCCATGTAAACAGTCCTGAATGCCATGGAAGAGTTCCTAGGGTTCCAGAGAATTATTTTGACTCCGGAATATTAGCGAAGGCAAAGCCCATATGTTCAAACAGTTCTAGATAAAATTCCAAGCATGGGAGCATTTCACTTACTTCATCATGGAAATGTATTGCAGTAATTACCAGCAAAATCAAATGTCGTCTCTTAGTGAAGTCTGTTCCTAAGGAACATACATTGTTTGTCAACTACCAGGGAGGGCTTCCTCCACTCTTAACTTACTCTAATATTTTCTGCAAGCTTTATTAAGTAATTTTGTTTGAACAAAACTGCCCGAAAGCATCCCTTCCACGTACTATTTTTTTACATTTTTATTCAGGGTAGAGCTTCAATAATGTCTTGCTGTGAGCCCAGCTTTATCGTTCCCATTAAATAATGAAATAGCAAGGGGTGGTTGGGGTAGGAGCAGATATACGAACAAACTTCCAGATCCCCAAGGACAGATGGATTCATCATTATAGCTTCTCTGGGATGCTGGGTTTCATTTTTTTAAAAGATTTATTTATTTGCATTGGAAAGTCAGATACACAAAGAGGAGGAAAGGAGAAGAGGACGATCTTCTATTTGATGCTTCACTCCCCAAGTGGCTGCAATGGCTGGAGCTGAGGCAATCTGAAGCCAGGAGCTGGGAACCTCTTCCAGGTCTCCCACGTGGGTGCAGGGTCCCAAGCGTTTGGACCTCTCTCCACTGTCTTGCTAGACTACAAGCGGGGAGCTAGATGGGAAGCAGGGTGGTCAGGATTCGAAACTGTGCCCATGTGGGATCCAGGCACGTTCAAGGAAAGGACTTGAGCCTCTAGGCTACCTGATTTTTTAACTTTTTTGCTTTGGCATCACCCAGAATAATCTTTGATGGACATCTGTGTCCTGAATCCTGTAATAAATTCTGTGTTTGTGTTTACTCAAGCCCCAGGGAAGCCGAAATTGGTCCAAGTTCCATTTCAGAGCTCAATAAAGATGGTAAGGTGCTATTCAACGCTTTTTTTTTTTTTTAAGAGTAAGAGCTTAACCTGTGAGATGCTGCTCCGAGAGCTTCCTAACAAGAAATTTCCTAAGCATTACCCAAGTCTCTCTGTGGTTCTAGTCCTTCTGCCTGAATCGCATTTTCATTCCCTAAACCTGCCGCAGAATTTGGCCTTGCAATACAAAATTGGAAGTGCTGAAAATTCAGCCAGCAAAGCCAGATGAAGCGTCTGTGCAGTTGAGTAAGGAGTTTTATCTCACGGTCGCTTACTGTTTTCTCAAAACTCTGAACAGTAGGACATATGGAGAGCTGGCTGTGAAGACCAGAATTGAGAATGAACGGCTCCCCAAAGGTTGGAGATGAGGTAGGAACAAAGATGTCTGCTTATTCCGCACCGTGAGTTTTCATTATGCAAGCGAACAAAAAGCAATTATGTTGTTCTTTTCCCTGGCTTCTCAAACTAAGCCTTCTCTTGTTTACTGTAGGTCCTAACCTTGCTCAGTCTGTATTTTTAAATAATGAGATGTATCGGCAGCTAGGGCATGCTTTTTCACACATTGCATGTGTCAGACATATAGATGAACAAAAATGGAAGCCACGGTTTCCTTTATGGGTTGAGGCTAAGATTTCTATCGACAGACACCTAGAGTAATGTAAAGTTGTACTCGGGATAGGTGCCAGTCTGAGCAAGGCTGGGCTACTCTGGATAACTGAAGGATACACGCCCCAACAAAGTGCCAGGATGAGTCAATAGTTTAAATCTAAAACACACTGTCAGACCTGAGAGAACACATTAGCACAATAAACCCACCACTCCCACCAAGGGTTGGCATTTACTCAACTTTCCACAGAATAGACATGAACCCTCTTTTGTTGTTATTTTTGTACTGTTATAGCATCATTTACTTCAACTGAGTTTCTTTAACATAGCTTTGCACAGTGCACAGCATGACTATATGCTTAATGACACTATCTACAGGGGTCTCACGCTTGTCCAGGTCACTTCACATGCTTCAGTCCCTCACAGTGCCTGGCACTTAATATGTAGGCAATGAATATTTAAGGACATTTGAATGAGCTCTTAAGAGGGATGATGAGGCATAGAAGCTTGGTAGAAAAGGATAAATGATTTTTAGAAGTTATTCCATGATTTTTTGATTCATCTGGAAATCATATCTTAGGCATCTACCAGATTTTAAGCTCCACACTGCACATTCACGATAGAAAACCGATCACATAGCAATCACTGCCCTCAAGGAATTCGCAATCTGTTCTATTTTTTTAAATTCATATTGAAGAGAGTTCTAGAGACACAGAGACACAGAAGGAGAGAGTTCTCCCATCTGCTTGTTCAGTTACCAAATTCCCACAGCAGCTAGGGCAGGGCAAGACAAAGGTGCCTAAAGCTACATCCGGGTCCTCCCACGTCCGGGTCCTCCCATGGGTGTCAGGGAATGAGCTGTTTTCCATCGTCATCTCTGGCCTCCTAAAGAGTATGTTAGCAGGACCAATGAACAAATCACAAGGTTCATAGGAAATACGTTGAATGAGTGAAAACAAACCAAACATTACCAAAACTCATTGGGTGCATATAAAATATCAGGAAATTTATTTCTATGAACTTTTAAATTAAAAAGAAGAAATAACTTGAATTAATAAGATTATAGACTGGAAGAAGAACAAATTAAAATTAAATGTGCTAAGAAATAAACTAATTAAGACTATTTATAGTGAACAACCATGAAGTAATACGCAAACAACAGAGAAAATCCACAAATTTAGAATTGATTATTTAAAATGATTAACAAAGTCCACAAACCTTTGAATTGTTAGATGGGTTGAACAGGGAAAACGGAAAAGTTATTAAAATTAACAAAATCAGATATTAAAGATATAATTGCCAAATTTACAGATATAAAAAGGCCTGTCAGAAAATGCTAGGAAAATTTTATGTCCACAAATTACATGAATGGAATGAGCACGTACTTAAAAATGCAGCTGTCTAGATGGACTCAATAAAAAAAGTTTAAATAAACTCATAACAAGGAAAAGGATTGAGTCAATGGTTAAAAAATCACATACACACACACACACACCCAAGAGACCCACATGCACATACATACATACACACATACACACACACACACACAGTATACCACAAAGGAGGATGAGTCTCCCATACCCCCCCCAACACACACACAAACACACACACACAAACATTGGCCCAGACAGCTTCTTATGATCTGTTCAAACTTTTAAGTGGTAATTATTAATGATTTTTTATAAACCTTTCCCCAAAAATGTAAGAGAAATTAACAGTTCCCACATCCCTCTATGATTCAATAATATGCTGACATTAAAGCCAGACATTAAAGATAAAAGGAAGGTAAGATCAATGTGCTTTCTAAATATACACCTAAGCACCTTTTTTCAAAATATCAGCAAATTGGATCCAACTATATGTGTGTGTGTGTGTTTGTATATATATGCACACACATACAGAGAGATGTATATACATATTTTTTTAAAAGATTTATTTATTTTTCTTGAAAATTCAGATCTACAGAGAAAAAGATCTTCCATCCACTGGTTCACTCCCCAAGTGGCTGCAATTGCCGGAGCTCAGCCAATCAAAAGCCAGGTGCCGGGAGCTTCGTCCAGGACTCCCATGCAGGTACAGAGTCCCAAGGCTTTAGGCCATCCTCCACTACTTTCCTAGGCTACAAACAGGAGGCTAGATGGGAAGTGGAATAACCAGGACACAAACCTGTGCCTGTATGCATACAGGTGCATGTAAGGCAAAGGGTTAGCCACTGAGTGATAGTGCTGGACCCCAACAATACGTATTTAGAAAAATTTCACCATGACCAAGTGGGATTTAGCCTAGGAACGCAAAATCAGTTTGATATTTGAAAATCAATTTATATAATGCTGCATATTCATGGACCAAAGGGTCCAGAACACATGATCATTTCCATACAGAAAAAGCACTGGGTAAATTCCAACACTGCTTCATGGTAAAACCATTCATCAACAGTGAGACATTTCCTCAAGATGATATAGATCATTTGTAAAAAATCATCAACTAATGGCACCTACCTTTGCAGAGGACACAGTTTCGTGTAAAGAAACCCTAAAAGTTTGCTAATTAACAGAGCCAATCAATGAGTTCAGTAGGAATGCAGAATACAGGATCAGTATCTACATCGGTTGTATTTCTTTACATTCACAATGCAAAAGTAACATTAAGAAAATGACTAGATTTTCCTTAATAATCAAAACCTTGGGAACGAACATAACAAAAGCCATGTAAGATTTTTGTACTGAAAACTTCAAGTTACTACTGGAATAAATTTCAAATTACCTAGATAAGTGGAAGGAAGTCTCATGACATGGATTGGAACACAGTGTTATGAAGGGGATGATACTCTCAATGTTGACCCACAGACTCAACAAAATACTTACCAAATTCCAGCAGGCATTTTTTACAGCAATTGACAAGCTGTTCCTGAAATGTACATTAAAATGCAAGAAGCCCAAAGTAGCCGAAACAATCTTGGAAAAGAACAAAGTTGGAGGGTTTACACTCCCATTTTCAAAGTTTATTAGAAAACAAATATAAGCAAGATGATGTCATGTTTGACATAAGAATAGACATGCTGATGAATAAAAAAATCCAAAAATAGGTACCAGTCATTAAAGTCACTTTATTTTTAGATATTTTATTTCAGAATGATTTTAGACTTACAAGATAAAAATCATAGATCGATAATATTAAGAGATTGCATACCCCTCAACCTGCCCAGCCTGTAATTAGCATCTCATGTTAGGACATTTGTCACAGTCACTTGATTTTTTTTTTTTTAACCAGAATCCTAAGACTATTGAATATATGAAATGAGGGCTTCTTACATATCATGTTTGGAGAACTGAGTAGTCATATGCAAAAGAAAGGAATTAAATCCCACTCTTATACACAAAAAATATCCCAAAATGTTTCATAGATCTGCATCTAAAAGTTAACACTACTATATAGTTAGATAGAAACATAGATGGAAATTTTTGTGAAATTGAGTTTAGTAGTGGTTTCTTAGATATAATCCTAACCGTTAAAATGAAAGAAAAATAGTTAAAATGAACTTCATCAAAGTTAAAATTTCAGAACTTCAAAGAACACACTTGAGAAACTGGGAAGTCAATGACAAAATGGAAGATCTTTTAGTCATTTGTCTAATGGGAGATTTTATTTCCAGGAGCTATAAAGAATTTCTCTAATTCAATACTATGAAGATTAATATTACAAAGATTAGACACGGGGGAGGGATTTGACCAGCCGTTTTTCCAAAGGATTTTTAAAACTGTCTAACAAATGATTGTCAACATCATTATTCCTCCTGAAACGCCAATCCAGTTACAATGATTGAACTCTACTGACACGGCGATGATTAAGAGGCAGATGATACGTGTGGACAAGGATGTGGAGAAGTTATCATCTTTGTATTTTACAACGGTAATGGCTGTTTTAAAAATCAGTCTGACAATTACTCAAATGTTTTAACAAGGAATATTATCCGAACATATGATCTAACAATTTCGCCCTAAGTATAAATTGAAGAGAAAAGAAAGCATATGTGTAGATGAAATTTGTGCATGCATATTAATAACAGCATTATCCGTAACCATGCAAAGTCAGAAATAATCCAAATACCCATCAGTTGGTGAATGGACAAATGAAATGTGGCATATGCAAAAAAGGAATGCTATCACCTTATTGAAAATTAATTAAAACTGATATAGGCTACAATGTGAATGAAGTTTCAAAATATTATTTTTTTTTATTTTTTTTTTTTTAAAGATTTTTATTGTTATTGGAAAGCCGGATATACAGAGAGGAGGAGAGACAGAGAGGAAGATCTTCCATCCGATGTTTCACTCCCCAAGTGAGCCGCAACGGGCCGGTACGCGCCAATCCGATGCCGGGAACCTGGAACCTCTTCCGGGTCTCCCACGCGGGTGCAGGGTCCCAAAGCTTTGGGTTGTCCTCAACTGCTTTCCCAGGCCACAAGCAGGGAGCTGGATGGGAAGTGGAGCTGCGGGATTAGAACCGGAGCCCATATGGGATCCCGGGGCTTTCAAGGCGAGGACTTTAGCCGCTAGGCCATGCCGCCGGGCCCCAAAATATTATTGAAAATGAAGTCAGATACAGAAATTTCACAAATTGTATAACTCTAGATAAATATCTAGAATAGGCACAACTGGACTATTAGGGTAAGTTGAAGAATGATACCACAAAGAACGTGAGATTTCTATTAGGAGAAGTGAAAATATTCAGACTATTGTACAAGTGCAAATATATTAAAACCATTAAACTTTACACTTTGGGTAGATTGTGCTACGTGTTTATTACAGTTCAGTAAAGCCATTTTAAGAAATAAGAAAAACCCAGGGGTTAGTATGGCACACAATGGATTAATCCACTATCTATACATGAGACCTACCTGTCCCACTTCCAATCCAACTCCTTATTAATGCACTTGGGGAAGTAGATGATGACCACGTCATTTGAGCACCTGTCACTCATGTGGGAGACACGGATAGAGTTTCAGTATCCTGACCTTGACCTGGCTCAGCCATACTTGTTGCAGCTATTTGGGAAGAGAACCAGTGGAAGGAAGATCTCTCCCCATCTTGCTTTCTCTGTTTCTCTCTCTCTCTCTCTCTCACACACACACACACGTAGACACCTTCTCCCTATGTAACTGCCTTTCAAATATTTTGCACCAAAGTAATCTTGTGTTTTAATTCTATTTCTCCACGAACATTTTGTGGCATCCTCATAATTAATAGTAAATTGATGCCATGACATGTTACACTTTCATGGAAGAATGCAATAGATGTTTTTCCATTAACATGAAAACATTTTGAAAATTACAAAGTTACAAAAGCAAACTACTGAAGAATATGGAAATTATGATCACATTCATGAAGAAAATATGTCTTCATATGCATAGATGTATATGTAAACCAAAAACATTAATATATGCATACCAAACTATTGGAAGTTTATGAGCAGTAGGTCTGTGAATGGGAAGTAGCGCAAGGAAGTCGCATAAGACATCTTCTCATTACACTCTATAAATTTCTGTACTCTTTATGTATCTTTGACTTTTCATTTTTATTTCTTGGAAAGAGCAACATAAAGATATAAGAAAAAGAGAGAGTAAGGTACGTGCTTTTTAACTCCCCAGTTGCCTACAACAGCTGGAATGCCAGGAATCTGGAACTCTCCCTGGGTCTCGCAGGAGCCATGCCGTCACCTCTGCCTCCCAGCCAGCACGACATGAAGAGGGATTGGAACTGGAGGCAGGATCCTGACTGCGTCATTGTTCATGTCTCTTCGACAAGAAAATGTGGCACAGCAGGGTGAGCTAGCACTGGGATCACTTGCATGCTTGGTCTGAGGGATATCCGTTCCCCTGTAGTTGAAGCTTCCTGCTAAAGGACCTAAGAAAGCAGCATGATGACTCCCTGCTGTTCATGGGTCTGGCTGTGTCCCTGAGTCATCCAGGGACTCAGCTGTGATATGGGAAACCTCTCTCTCTTTCTTCCTTTCTCTCTCTCTCTCTCTCTCTCTCTCTCTGCATATGTGCGTGTGTATGAGAAAGAGAAAGAGAGAGACTCTGCCCTTCAGATAGATAAACCTTTAAAGAATGAAAGCAAACAGAAAACTAAAGTGATTTAGCACGTGGCTGAAGTCCATATCATTTAATCATAGTTACGGGCTTGCTGAGCTACCTAAGCCATTAGCATCCATGCAGGACTCCCATGTTGCTGCCTACACTTGTTGGAACTGAATTTTAAAGTATGTGACTTTAATTTTGTAGGAGGCGTGAGGGGCATGTTCTGTCTGATGCATATTCCAGATTCTATTTCCTCTTCCTTCTGCCTGCCCTTCCGTCCTGTAGATCTGCTTAAATATTTTCTCCTCAGCTTGCCCATCTGCGGAGAATCAATAGTTATCCCACTCTTACTCCTCAAGTCCTTTCTAGGTTTATTTCAATCAACTGACACCCTACAGCATCCATGGACTGACTTGCCTAGTGTCCAGCTCCTCTCACTGCTCGGGAAGGCTACAGAGGCAACGGCATTTGTCCAACCCCTCACAGCTGTAGCCCTGGACCCGGAATGGCATCTCAGACACAGTAGGTACACAATAAATCTTAATTAAACAGATAAAAGATGAATAATGACATTTAAATCAGGAACTATGGGCAGAACCAGGCTGAGGATTGTATGCATTCTCATGATAATTTTTGTTGTTGTTGAGTAAAATGACTAAAAATAAATAGAAACAGGTGGCAGCTTAAAGATTTTCAAATTTTCTTCCATCCTCCACACATGTTTGCCCTGATGGGTTTATCAGTCATGCTGAATCAATCACAACATCACAGATCAACCTGGAAGTTCATTAGGAGTGCAAAAAAGTCTAGGGATTCAGATCACTAATTAGCATCTCACTAGAGTGCTGGATCTTCCTTTTGAGTTTGACTTGAGGTTAAACTAGCTTTACCTCTCCCCTAAGCTATCCTTCCAACAGCACATCCTTCTTAGGACATGAGCTCTTATTTCAATGTACCCTCTTTCCCCCTCACCGTTTCTGCATGCGTCTGAACATGACAATGCTGCCTTCCCTTTACATGTCCTATGATGCACACGAAAGGACAGCAGTAGGGTGAATTCCTGGCTCTTTCATGTAAGCGAAGCTTCAAGAAAGAAATTGTCACATTGCTTTCAGAAGCATCCTGAGTTATGTCATTTATCTGTTTGGGAGATAAAACCTTTTATATTTAAAAGGAGCCAGCCAGACTTGCTTAGAAGGTTCCAATTTTGTTGGCAGAATCATACATTTGGTTCTGATCTTGGCCAAATCATGAGGGAGGTTCTTCACAGATCCGTGTACGTGTTGTCTTTGAAATATATGATGAGTACACATGCGTTACTTCCGATTTCTTCAGGCTGACTCAGTGGCCCAGGGAATGTGGTGATTGTTAGGAGTCATTCCAATATCCCTCCCTGGACCCGGCGCCAGTCCTTCTTCCTCACAGCTCACGAAATTCCCGCCGGCCTAGCTATCCACCAATCAGATGTAACCTGGCATTCCACCTGAATCCCACCCCAATCTTCCAGCCCCCTCCCCAACCCCGCCCACTCACCAATCATCCCCAGGCACTAATCCCCTGGGGCCTGCCCCCAATCCCTCCCAATCCCCGCCCCCTACACCTGGCAGACAAAAGCCCCCCACCCCAGGTGCGGCTCGCTCTCTGGTCTCTCTTATCCCTCCCTCTCTGGTCTCTCTGGCCTCTCCTCCACTCTCTCTCTTTCCCTTCTCTTCTCTCCCCTTCTTTCCTGATTTTCACCACCTCTACCCTGTTCCTGCCCCGTTGGAATAAACCTCCTAAGATACCTCGCTGCGTCTGGTGATTTCAGCTCACGGTAACGAACCAGGTTGCGGGAATTAGCTGCGCATAATAATGTCATAATATCCTATGAACTAGAACTCTCACAGTCTTTTTTAAATAACTAACAGTGATGGCGTATTAGTTAACCCTGCTTCTCCTAAGAATGCTTTTCTGAGGATATTCAGGATGTCTAAAAATCCAGTGTCCAAAAATCACCAAAACATGGGTGAGGAGTGCATCTTCTTTGTGGCTATAGGTGTATTTCTGTATTGCTTTCTATTTTTAATGATCTGTTTATTTTTATTGGAAAGGCAGATTTCAAAAGAGAAGGAGAGACAGAAAAATCTTCTGCCACAAGCAGGGAGCTGGATGGGAAGTAGAGCAGCTGGGACATGAACTGGCACCCATATGGGATCTGGGCAGTTGCAAGGTGAGGATTTAGCTGCTGAGCTGACCCGCCTGGCCCTCAACACTGTTTTCTTGACCTTCACATTCTTTACTTTGCCCTTTCTCTGGGAAGAGTTGGGCCTTCATTCTTCATTCCAATTCCTCGTAATATGTGTTGAAGTTTCTTCTGAATGCTTCCCGTACAACCAGTTTGGCCAAATCAAAAAGAGAAAAGACAGCAGAGCCTTTTGTATAGCACTGATAACTAGACCACCTAAAGGAAACACACCCTCGGGTGTGATGGGAAGTGTGTGCTGATTTCAGATGGAAAAGCCTGCTGAAGTCCACGGTTAATTTCATGACAGAAAGGAACACAGAGCCTGAAAATCACCAGGTACTCTTTTCGCCTTTCACATTTCTCCTACATCTTGCAATGTGCAGTGATTTAGGTATTTTAGAATGTGTGAAGATGAATCTATCTTGTCATTGTTGAAAACTCCCCAAAGAAATTCTGAATTCTGTCAGAAAAACAAGCCACTCTTTATTTAGACTCCTAAACTTGTCAGCTGTCGTCCAAATATGTCTTGTTTCAACTTAAATTTGATACCTCCTCAAGGGTGCCATGAGGAAAGAGGGAAATGGCCGCTTCCTGGGAAGCTGAAATTTCTTGCTGACTATGAAGCCCAGCAATGTAGCTCTAGGGTGCAGCCGAAACCACTGCATTCTGGAAACAATTCTAAGAACTATTGCAAAGAACAAAGACTGCTCTGCTGATGAGCTCCTTGGTGAGCAGAATACTCCTCACCCTATCATAGCAGGTGGCATACCGCCTGCAGGACTAGAAACGAAAATGACGCAGCAATGTACCTCAACAGGATGGGTTGTGAGCAAGGACCCTGTAAAACAGGTTTTGAACATGAAGCTGGTTAGGGTCTGGTGGGGTCGCTAACACATGCTCGTGTCTTCTCTGAATGGCTCTGGAGTCTGGAGCTATGTGTGGCTGGGTGGGGTCGGGTGGGGTAGCTCAAGAATCTGCGGTTAGAATAGCAGTGATTTCCAAAGCCCTTGGTCAGCTGTGAGAAACCCAGTGTCTCATTCAGCACAAAGTTCTGGGAATGCAACCACAGGGTCAAGGGTGAGGAGATTAACCATTGTTTGGACTGGTTTGCCTGTGACTCTCAGTATAAATTTGAAAGCAAGAGACAAGAAATCAGTGTATTTCTTTATCGTTTGCCTCATCCCATTCTGTTCCATTAGCTTTCCGTACGTCAGCTGAACTGGAGCAAAAAAAAATTGTCTATATTTACAGGAGCCTATCGTTTTACTTTTGCCACAAAGTAGTTTTAATTGTAATGAAATAGTGATGTAATATTAATAAAGATGCAGCCATGAGATAAAACACTATGAGTAGCAAAACAAGGATCATTGTTTCTGTTCTTGAAGTAGACTGCATTGTACTCCTTGTCCAGGGCCTTGGGGATAATTAAAATTCATTGACTACACAAGTGTCTCACGAAATGTGTTAGTGAGATTGTTTTCTGATATGCAAAAATGTCCTGACATGGTTTTCAAATGCGTGCTGCACATGCCCAGCCAATTATCATGCAAAATAGAGCTTTTTCTCTTTGTCTATCACTGGAGCTTGAACAGACAGCCTCCGGTTCAACTACACAATTCCAGCTTAATTTTCATGTCTGCTACTGAAGTAATGTTGTGAGGCACTGGCTTAGCAACAGGAGTAAATGTTTGTTCTCAAGGCGATTTCCTTTCTTCAGCCTCTTTGGAAACATTCCTGCATGAAGGAACATCCCTTCAGTGTCTGCAGAGCAGTGGGCATGTGTTTGCACACACATCCACCCCTCTGCTTGTTTTCTCTTTTCTCTGGTGATGATTTTGATGGAGTGAGCATTCGTCCTGGTAGAATTCCAAGGTGTGGGCACATTGGGATGCACTTTTATTAATACAAAACGGGAAATGTTACTGAAAGATGGTGGAAAGCGTAATTTCTGTCTGATCAAGCTTCACAAGTGTCACAAACCAAGTGCCTTAAATGATGGAAGTGCATTGGTTCACAGCTCTGGAGGTTAAACTCCAAGATGATGATTCCAGTAGAGTTGGTTTCTCTCCAAGGCCTGAGGCAGAAGATCTTTGATATTTCTTGATTTCTACCTCCATCTTTATGTGGCATTCCTTGTGTGTGCATCTGTGTCTGGATTTCCTCTTTTCCTTAGAACAGCAGTCATATCAGATAAGGGATTCCTCCTGCTCCAGTATGTCCTCATTGTAACTTAGTTAATTACGGCCACAACAACGACATTTCCAAGTCTATCTCATTCCAAGATGCTTGAGATGAGAATTTGAAGATTTGAATTTTGGAAGGGCACAAGTCAATCTATAACAATCTTCAAATAAATAATAGATTTTGTAACTATGAATATATAGTGAAGGGCAGGCTAAAAAATAAGAAAGGAGGAAGTTGTGTTTCAAGATTTAGCATATTTTCTTTTCAATTTATACACAGTCCTCCGAAAGGATTCATGCACTTTGATTTGTCACACACTAGGGGAAAAAAAAAACTTATTAATGGAGTTGAGCCTTGTTTGGCACAGTATTACCTAGTGCAGGAAATAAAATGATCTTATTACAAAGTTCTCATGACTCCAATCACTGAGGCCTTCACTGCTTCCATTAACTCTGGTCAGTATAAGGCAGCCTGAAGTCAGAGAGGCATCACCACTCTTGAGGGCTGGCCTGGCTTACTCACAAGGTATGCATTAAAGCAATCCCAGGGACCTTTTATGGTTTGCTAATCTTATAGTACACTACCCTGAAGTTTGTAAGTTATATTCTGGAACATAAAGAAGACTGTAACATGATATTTACTTAGCTAACAACTGTCATATTGGATGGGATAGCTGATGAGAGACTCACAAGTTGTGAGAAGATGTGTAGATTAGATGGCCCGGAGACAAGGAGGAGATTTGCACAGAAGTTAGCAGGAAAAAGGAACATGAATCTATTTGAGATGCAGGTAAGTCATAGTTTTTTTTTTTTTTAGCAGACAAACATAATTTCGAAATGACCTGAAATGCATAGCAGGTGACATGACACACAACACAGATTTAGAGGCACGAGTTGATGCCGCAAGAATCCATAACAGCATTTGTCCTTGGGGAAACCAAGGGGAGGCAATTAGATACACAGGCAAGCTGTTGGAACAGGAGAAATAAGGAGCAAGCCTCCACGTGTCTTAACTCTTTATCCTCCACTGGATTGCAAACTCTCCTTGGCATCTTAACTTGTCACCCCCGAATATATTTGAGGCATTGATCTTTTTCTGTCAGCTGGCATTGCCCCAACCCTTCTCTTCCCCATCTCCTGTCATTCTTTTCTAAACTCATTCTCTTTGTGCTTCAAGAGAGACATGCTGATCATAACTGGGGCAGCTTCGACAGAATGACGGAGATAAATGTCTGATTGGAGTGAGTGGAGCAAAGGATGAGAAGTGAGACCTGGGGACGTTTGCCGTGGTGGGACGCAGAAATGAGTGATCTCTGAAATGGGATTGGGGGGTTCTCCACGTCACGATGTTTTTGCCACCCACAGTCACTCTGGAAGTCACTGCACTCAACACCTTCCCTTTCGTTTCAGCCAAGTATTACCAGGTATCTGCAAGTGTGTCTTCGGGTCTGGATTGTCTTCTGCGCACCAGATTCATGTTTCCATGTGCCAACTGGGGCTCTCCACCTGTATGGAGCTCTCCAACAGAACCAGTCCTCCGAAGGGTGTCCAGGGGAACATCCCCAAACTGTGAAGCCCTTCAGTGACGTCCTATACTACACGAAATAAAATGAGAATTCCTTTTTATGACTCTACATAATCTTCCTCCCCAGTCCTAATTTCATCACTTTATATCACTGGAAGTCAGGCATAGTATTGGCCCTGGGTTTGTTTGAGCAAGCAAAGCTACCTTATACTGCTGTATAAACTTCTATCTCAACAGCCATTCCTTATACCTTCACTTGCCTTCCATCTTTTCATCATTTGTGTTCAAATCAACCTAGCAAGTAAGCAGCCTCCCACCCACCCATCCAGACATTCTCTTACATGAGCAGGTTAAATTGTAAACAAAAAGGGAAAGGTAAACTCATCTTACTTACTTGTTTACATTTGTATTAAATTCATTTGTGTGTTCCCATAGCAAAATACCTGGAACTAGTTAGGTACTTTAGAAAGAAAGACTTATTTTTCTTGTGGTTTGGGAGACTGAAAGTCTCGGATTGGTAGCCCCACGTCTTTGGCATCTTCTGAGGGTGCCATGGCTGCCTCACAATATCGCAGAGATGCAGAAAGGGAAAATACAGATGCAGAAGGGGCAAAGTGCTCGGCATGATTTTACCTCCTAACAGCACATCCTTACCATAACTACGTCATTCTAAGAGACCATCATTAATCCCTTGTTAAGATTCATTCGTTTGTTTTTTATTGGAAAGGCAGAAGTACAGGGAGAAAGAAAAACCAAGAAAAAGATCTTCTGTCTGCTGGTTCAGTACCCAAGTGGCCTCAATGGCCAGAGCTGAGCTAATCAGAAGCCAAGAGCCAGGAGTTTTTTTCTGGGTGCAGGGTCCCAAGTCTTTCCCAGGCCACAAACAGGGGGCTGGATGGGAAATGGAGCAGTTGGGATATGGGAGCCTGGTGGATGCAAGGCAAGGATTTAGCCACTAGGTTACCATGGCAGACCCCATTAACCCCTTCTGAAGGCAATGTTCTTACGAACCTGCTACTCTCCCCTGGTCCTATCTTCTCAAGGTTCCATCACAGCACTGCCACATTGGGGACCAAGCTCCTAGGAGACAAAACTTTGGGGGAATATTCAAATTACAGGTGACCTGTAGCAACATCTATGCTTTCAGTTCTTCCATCCTTCCTTCTCCGCACGAGCCATGATAACAGGATAGGGGACATGGGACTTTGATTTGATTTCCTATATTCAAGGCAGCACCAGGTACCTCACATGGACTCCATGAATATTTACTGAATATGTGAGCATAAGTAGCCTAGAATCTAACCTCCGGTATTGAGATTGCTGTAAGCTGCCATCTTCTCTGACCTCTATCGTTAAAATAATTTAAATATTTTCCCTTTGTATGCCTTCGTTTCCCTTAGTCAATTAGCAATAGAACCTCTAAGAAAGAATAACCAACCCTTTGCTCACCAACAACCTCTTATGGTGGTATGAAATCTGGATTGCCTATTACATCCTGCTCCGTTACTGCTCTGGTCTGTGCATCTCCTAATCTCTCCTTTCACAGTGTTCTCCATCCACACTCAGGCTTCCAAGAGCACAAGCATGCTTACCCTTGAGAAATGCTATACTTGCTGGTCTCTGTGAGTTTGGGAGATTGTCCTCAGACAGCCGCACAGTCTGTCCCCTTCACTTCCTGCAGATCTTAACACATCATTCATCAGAAAGACCTTGCACAAGGCCGCCAAAATACGAACAACAGACACTCCTGTCTTAAAGAAAGCAGTGAAGTCCTAACAGAGTCTCAAACATGCAGCTCAACTTAATTTTCATGAGAAACCTTGATATCATTTACTTAGCACTAAAGTATCATTTCAGCCTTCACAGTAATGCAATCCATCCTACGCAAGATACTGACCATATGCTAAGATACATCTCTTGAGAGAAAGCAGTGAAACTATTGAATCGGTCATTACTGATGTCAATTGTTAAATGAAAACTTTCTCCTCTACAGTCACAAACTTTAATTGGGGGTAGGAGAAAGAAAGACAGGTAGATTTTAATATTTACTACTGATCGATTTACTTACTAGATTATAAAAGGTACAGATAAAGATACGGCTATAGCATAAATTATGATAAAATTAGTTTTTTCTCATTTCCTTCAATATTAGATTAAGATCAGGAAAGGTTTTCCTAACTATTTTATTTGCAAACCGTAGGACTCTAACAGTCAAACACCTGAAGCTCCTTTGGTATTTGTAACAGAATGTATAAATGATTCCTTTGCTGCAGATTCCTGATACACCGACCTCATGAAGCATCTGCCCCTGTGTGTTAACTCTAGTAAAATCTGTTTGCCGGTAAAATTTTCATTTGTATCTATCTATCTGTAGTCCTATGTGTACATATTCATATAGAACATTAATTTTCAATATTAGCACAATAAAAATATGTTGATCGTGTCTCTTGCATCATGTTCCCCACATAGGCTGAAAATTTTTTTACGTTCCATGAATCAATGGATTCACTGAACTGTGATGTCAAGAGCGTGTACTAGTGACTACACCTACTCTTAACCATGCATTCAGTGACATTATCTGTCCATGATTATCAATGTATAGTCTCAAAATATCTGGAGGCTTATTAATCATAGCACTATGTTGATAGGGCATCAATAAAGTGACTTTGAAATCATTTAAAAATACATATACTTAAAGAGAAGATGAATAGAGAAACGAGAAAAAATAGTGGGAAAGATGAAGGAGCTAAAGAGACTGTATTCATTCATTCATTCTCTCAGGCAAATCTACCACAGCAGGGTCCAATATCAGGAGCACCCGGAGTGCATTCTGCTTTTCTAGGTTTTCCAGTCGTCTCCATGGAAATTTGTGGTCAGTGGTAGCACAAGGAAGCAGTTTAAACAAAGGAAGCCCCACGAGCTTCCACACGTGGCTAAGATCATCATCCCATATCCCGGGGCAGCAAGAGCATGGTGTGCATCCTACTAATGCAGCGATGACTCTACAATGCGCTTCACTCTTAAAATGCTTTCATATTCACCATTCCACTGGCCAGCGGCTACCCTGCTCAGCCCAAAGCAAATTTTTGTCTAGGTTGGAAAGTGATTCACCAGCGGTACCACTCTCTCATCCCTACTCCATTGCTAATTCATTCAATTGATAACCTGGATGAGAGTGAAGGGAAAATGAGAGTCTGCTACTATACCATCCTATTTCTGGAATTTAATTGTTGCCAAAATAGCTTTAAAATTTAAATTGGTCAAGAAGGAAATGGAGGACTAGCTCATATAGAAAAAAGAAAAAAGGTTTCTCAAAAATATACGTGCCCCAAGTGGCTAGGGCTGGGCCAGGCTAAAACAGAGAGCCCAGAACTCAAATTGAGTCCCCCAGGTGGCTGCTACCTTTCAGCTGACACATTGGCAGAACTCTGGGATGAGGAAGAGAGCCAGGAACCAGGTGCTTCGGTATGGGACGTGGGCATCTCAACTGGTTTGATGCAGCTTGGAAATATTTATGTCATTCAAATAATAAAATTTGCTGGCTTGGGCTCTGTGAACCATCTGAACCTTCACAGAGACTTCTGGTATGTCAACATGTAGCTTAACAGATTCATATGCTAGCTACGATGCCAGCAGCTAAACTCTTCATTCACATTGATAGGAACTTCAGAATTCCACTGCAATTAACAATTTGAACTTATGATAAAAAAACTTATTTATTTGAAAGACAGAATTGTAGAGAGAGACAGGAAGAGACTGAGTAAAGATCCTCCTTTTTCTAAAGATTTATTTATTTTTATTGGAAAGTCAGATATACAGAGAGGAGAGACAGAGAGGAAGATCTCCCATCCGATGATTCACTCCCCAAGCAGCCTCAACATCTGGAGCTGAGCCGATCCAAAGCCAAGAGCTTCCTCCAGGCCTCTTCCAAGTCTCCCACATGGACACAGGGTCCCAAGGCTTTGGGCCATCCTCAACTGCTTTCCCAGGCCACAAAACAGGGAGCTGGTTGGGAAGCAGGGCTGCCAGGATTAGAACCAGTGCCCATATGGGATCCTGGTGCATTCAAGGTGAGGGCTTTAGTGCTAGACTACTGCGCTGGGCCCCAACTTCTGATGCTTTCCCAGGTGCCTTGGCAGGAAGAGAGACCTGAAGTGACGTAGCTTGGACCCTAACCAACACTTTGTTAATGGATGGATATCCAGGCCAATGCAGGCCCCTGGAGTAATTCTCAAGGATTCTCAAGACCTGGAAATTGACTAGGTTTCCTTTCTCTGACAGGCATCACAGTTATTGTTATTATGTTGTCTCCTCTCTGCTTTTCCTTCCTTTTCCCTCCCTTTCCCCATCCTCCCACCCTCTCTCCTCTCCTCTTGCCACTAGATGACGTGAGCACCCAGTGTATGTCAAACCAAAGGCTCTATCTACCGCAGAGATTTGGGGATAAACACAGCACTTCACCTTGCCTTTAGAGGCTCACAGACAAATGAAGAGAGACATTTGATCCATGGGCTACCTACTCAGTGTACTTTCCCTCGTCCATGTCTGTTTTTATGACTCATTCATACACCTCTGCTT
This sequence comes from Ochotona princeps, assembly GCF_030435755.1. Classification (NCBI taxonomy): domain Eukaryota; kingdom Metazoa; phylum Chordata; class Mammalia; order Lagomorpha; family Ochotonidae; genus Ochotona; species Ochotona princeps. The sequence goes on along the minus strand of NC_080859.1, from coordinate 24,555,236 downwards.
CCTTAAGGGAGATTAGGCAGCTTAAAAAGTCTACCCTGTTTCACTATATTTGTCTGTCTTTCGTTGAAGTAATGAAATGCTTGGTATTACATAATCTCAACAGACACAGGAGTTGTTTAACCTGATGTTTCAGAGGCTGAAAGTCCAAGATTGAGTGACCCCACGTGTTCAACTTCTGGCGAGGGTCTGGTGGTCTGGTGATGATGGCATCACGTGGGAGTGCATGCAAGAGGGAGCTGACATACAAGCCAGTAGGTCAAAGACAGGAGAAGGGCAGATTCACTCTTGTATAACTGCCTTCTTGGAAGAGCCAGAATCTCAGAAGAACTTCATTAACTCTGTGCTAGGGCGGTGTCTCCAGTGACCCAGTCATTTGCTTTTGGTTCCACCTCTTTCCATCCTAAGGATCATCCTCTACCAACATGAACCTATGGAGGATGCAGCCGAGCCATCTCCAGGAGTGGATGTTTGTTTTAGCAATTATCAAACCAGTTGGGATGCCTACATCCCATACTGACATAGTTAGATTGGGTTTCTGGCTCTGTTCCTAATTCCAGCATTCTGCTAATGTGCCAACTGAAAGGTAGTAGGTGATGGTTCAAGCAGCCAAACCTATGTCAGCCACTGGGAGACTCAGATTGAGTTCTGTGCTCTGTGCTTTAGCCTGGCCCAGCCCTAGCCATTTGGGGCATGTTGGGAGTTGTATCTCATAAGTAAGTGTGAACTTTAAAACAAAATCACCACCACTAAAAGCCCACCTCATCCAAATCATACTTAAATTCTTAAAGAGGAAAATGAAACAAATTCAAATTCAAGTATGATACGTAGTTAAGGGATATAAAATGCATTTAATTTATATATTCTACATCTTTGTTTAAGTCCCAAATCAGGACTGTGTTATGTAGTTATCCAAGGATGGTAACAAGGACACATTCTACAAGACACATATTAGGAAATCACCAAACCTTGCTTGACCTCCATGACAACTGCTCATACACAACTTTTCCAAGAGCATCAATACATGGACTAAATAAGAAAGTAACTTCAGGAGTGGACACTTCGCATAGAAGTTAAGTCACTGTTTGGGACACCTACAACCAAGGCCTCAAGCCTGGGTTCATGTCCTGATTCACCCACTTCTGACTCTGCTTCCTGCATTTGCACACCCTGGGGGAGGGGACAGCAGATGATGCTCAAGTTGTTGGTTCCTTGACACTTAAGTGAGAGACCTTGTTTAAATTCTAACTTCCTGACCCAGTCCAACTGTTGTAGGCACTTGGGGAGTAAAGCAATAGATAGAAGATCTCTCTCTCTTTCTCTAATAAAAAGAAAATAAAGAAAAAAGGGGCTTCGTATATCATATAAAATCGTAGTCAAAATTTAGATTTTTGACATTTGAAAGAACACATTCAGGACTCCTGTTCCTTCAATACTATGGATTCAGTTCCTTGAACCTGATTTCCCCTGCAAGCACATAAGATAAACCATTGTTTAGGACACTTCGTGGAGGTATCCTCAGATGGTGATGATCTGCAAGGTAGTATAACCCAAGGGGCACAACTGAGGAGTCACTGACATGCTACCCTTCCCTGGGTGAGAATGTATACCAGAGACCAGGAAGCCTGTGGTTGCCAGCTCAAGCATCCTAAGATCTCCTGTTTGAAGCTGCTCAGCCACAGAACACATCACTCCCATGGTGGGAGAGATGGAAACCTTGAAAGACAGTGTCTCAGTGAAACACCTCACTAAAACACCTTCGCTATGGACACAGGAAGCAACAGGAATGCTTATTTATCTGTCTTGTATCAGAAAGAGTTTCTAGGCTGTGGATGTTCCATGAGCAAGCACGGGTATGAGTTTACGCTTGGAGATCTTTAACTTTTAAGTTCCTTTACCGTAAATATGGCACTATATCCATGATGATCCCGGGACACCTGTTGGACACAATGAGAGCATTATTCTGTGACACATGAAGCCTATGATTACTAGAGAAAAAGTAACTGGAGACCTGACCTTTCTCAGGTGACCCAGGTAGGGCAGGAATTGAAGAAGGTCGATCTCTTCATACAATCATAGAAGTCAATAAATGGTAAAGACATTCATATTCAAATACTATAAATAACATAATCTATAAGAATTGTAGCTCAGCCTTTTGGCTAAGATCAAGTGGAGAAATGTATGAGAAATAAGAAAGATTCAGTCAGATCAAAATAAACCAAATAGAATTCTTAAACTCAGATATCAGATTCACATTAGAAAAGGTGGTCTTTCTACATTTTTACTTGTTGAACGTGTAACGCATTCGGTGTGCGATTATAGGATTGAAAAAACTAGAGGACAAAAAGGACCTTGTTAGAATTGTATCTATGAAACATATGGAATCTGTTCTTTTTACATTAACAGTAAAGTCAAGAAAGAAACAGCTGAAGCAAAACTGTTGTGCCATAAGATAAATCTTGGGAACCATGAGAAAGGTCAGGAATATGCAGATTAGTGCAATCAAATGTCTACGAAAAGCGTACCAGGAAAACGAGCGATGAAGGGTCAAGCAAGAACATGGTGATGACTGAGAATTCCATAGACTTGATGAAACACAGAAGTCCTAAAGAAGAAAAATACAGGAACCATTTTTGGCATTTTATTTCCCATGGTAACTAGGAAGGCCAGAGTTCCAATGAGCAACAGTTCTGTATTGCTGAGAAAAGAGAACTGTCAACCTCAAATTACCCACTAGACAAACCATCAATCAACAGTGAAAGGATAATAGGGACCATGTTAGACAAAAAAAGACAAAGGCTTTACCACCCACATGTGCTTGCTACAGTAATTATTAAAAGGTTTACCTCAGACGGAAGAAAATTGAATACAGAAAGAAGAGAGCTTGCAAAAACAACACTAAACAAAATGATTGGTACACATAAGGTAAACCTATATACATGTTGATATAAAAAGTAAACTCATTCAGGAGCATGTGGGGCTTACAAAAACAAGTTTGAAATAAAAATCTTAGAAAACTGAGCTTTAAGAAATGGGATAATCAGGAATAAGACTTCTAAAGTCGTATTTAATGTTTGAAATTTGGCAAACATATTCAATTGATTCAGACTTCGTTTAGACAGGCATGGGTTTTTAAAAATTAAAAAAATAAGTCAAAAACATTAAAATTCTGTTCATTATTTCCAATCCAATGGACACACAGAAAGAAAAATAACTCAGTGTGATATCCATTTTGATTGGATGAGCAAAATAACATTGTTTTTGGCTTAGAAACATAACACAAAAGGGTAGAAATGAAAACTCTCAGGAAGAGAATAAATTTGGGTGAATTAACATCATCACTTAAATGATAAAGATGACTGCTTTGCACGATTAGAACAGAATATAGTTGTCAGATATTTGCAGAAGCTAGGCTTTGTCTTAAGGGATCTGTCTGTCTGCATGGGTTTGCCTAACAGCACGCCACAAACTGGGTGGCTCAGCCGAAACAGGTTCAACATGCAGTATGCGGGAATGATTAGGGTCAGGTTCAGAGAGGTCCCTTCGCCTGCTTTGGAGACATCCACTTGCTCACTGTGTCTCCATGTGGTATTTGCTTAGCCTGCAGGGAGGGAGAACATCCAGCCCATGAGCTGTTGCAGGATCCAAAACCATTTCATCTGGTCCTGCCACAGTGGCCAAAGACAGGACGTGAAATTCAATAAATCTACAGCAGGCTAATTTTTAATTAGGGGTAATTCTCAGTAAAAAAAAAAGACATATGGATTTTGCTTTCCACATGCTCTTGTAATTATTCAATATATTTACTTCAGCTAGAAGAAAATTGAACACAGAATGAAGAGAGTCTGATAACTTTATATGGTCTGTAAACGATATTATAAACATCCAAATGGCCCTTAACAGATAAATTAGATAAATAAGGGATAGCACGTTGACTCAGCTGACTAATCCTCTATCTCCAAGCCCTGGCCTCCAAGTTCATGTCCCGGCTGCTCCATTTCCCATCCAGCTCCGTGCTTACAGCCTGTGAAAGCAGTGGAGGATGGCCCAAAGTCTTGGGATTCTGCACATGCGTAGCAGACCTGGAAGAGGATCCTAGCTTTAGGCTGTGGATCAGCTCAGCTCCAGCCGTTGTGGCCATTTGGGGACTGAAGCAGCTGATGGGGGATCTGTCTCTCTCTCTCCTTCTCCCTGTAAATATGCCTTTGCAATAAAAATAAATAAATCATTAGAAATTTTCAAAGTAAACAAATAAATAAAAGGTTTTCCACCCCTGTATACTCCATGTGGGGAGAGAGGGAGCAGGGGTACTTTTTTTTTTTTCTGATGTTCCTTCTTACAAGGACTTCTAGAACTACCAGATCCTGAACCGCCCTTATCAGGTCATTCACCATCCATGAACTCGTTAGAGGTATGCAACTGTCTCACTTGCTGTTAGAACTGCCACCTGTGAGTTTTGGGGGAGACGGGATACAAATCTTCAGTTCCTAATACTGCTCTTCCATAAAGCAGGACAGGAGGCAAGTGTTAGGTTCCCACCATGTTACTGGCAAACACAGGAGCATTAGTTTAAGGGGGGGATGGATAAATAGTAAGTAGAACACAAAGAAAAAGGGCATTTGGAGGAGTCACAGTCCGATCCCATGATCTGTTATGAAGCAGCAGCAATCAACACACTTGTAATGCTGAGAGAATGGACAATGAGGTTCATGGAACGGAATATGGGAGCCAGAAAGCACACCCCACTCAACACACAAATCCTGGCCAAGTGGCAAGGACCCTTTTTTTGAGAAAGGAACCTGTTCTTAGCAAACAGGGCTAGAAGGCAACATTTGGAGATGTGTCCTCATAACGAGGAAAAACCCAGACAGAATTTCTTCCTTCCTCAAACACTTGCTGCAAATAGATTGCAGAACGAAAAATGATGTGAAAATCTACAAAGTTTCCAGAAGAAAACATAGGAGGAAAATCTGAACTTGGGCTTCACGATGAACTTTTAGCAACAACACTAAAACCATGATCCATGAAAGAGGGCAGAATTGGTATGTGGAGATTAAGAAAGGGTTTTTAAACCCTGTAATTTGTGGCATGGGCACTTGGTGTGGGTCACCACTTGGGACATTAACATCTTATATCTAAGTGCCAGACTTCAAGCCATGGCCCCACACCCTTTTCTACATCTCTGCTGATATGCATTCGAGGAGACATCTGGATGGATTGCCTGTCTCCAGTTTTGGACTGCCCTGGCTCTGGTTGCTGTGGGTGTTTGGGAATGGACTGCAAGTTGAGAGATCTCTGTCTGGCAGAGAGACAATGAAATCAATGAGTCACTTTCTAATTTATGAAAGACACAGTCAAGACAAGAAAAAGGCAAGGGGCAGATTGGAAGACAATATTTGCAAAACATGTATCTGAATAAAGACTTACAGCCAAAATGTGTGACGAACATTTAAATCTCATCAATAAGCAAACACATTGCCCAGTTTCTCAATGGGCAAAAGGTCTTAACAAGCATCCCACTGGAGAAGATATACAGATACACACATGAAAAAAAATCAATAATAGCAAAACACTAACTCACACCTCCTACAAGAACAATGATTTTAAAAAATTGTCCAAACTAATGATTGGAGAAGATTCAGAGCAAAAGCATTCTTCTATATTGCTGTTAGGAATGTAAAATGGTATAGATAGCACTTTGGGGTATGCTTTGGCAAGTTCTTACAATCTGGCAATTGTGCTTCCGGGTATTTATCCAACTGGCTTAAAAACTTCTATCCATACCAAGCCTGCACATGAACGTTCACATAACTATTCATAAACGTCTCAAACTGGAAACCACCAAGATGCCTTTCAGCCGGTGAGTGCACAAATCAACTGTGATACATACACTTAACGGAACATTATTCAGGACAGAATAAAAGAGCTATCAAGCCATGGAAAACTAATGAGGCTGAAAGATAGAATGCTGAATGAAAGAAGTAAGTGATGACTAGTAAATAGATGGTCAATTCATGTTGGGCAGTCCAACTCTTCTGAATGTGTTCTAATGAAAGATACAGGTGTTGTGTATTGATCTAAACTCATACAACTCCATCGTGCACTGAGAAAAAAAACTTCATTAATTAAAAACACCACTAAAAATTAATAGGGAGAAACAGGGCTTACGGGACTGAATTCACAACACAGAGCATCAGCTCCCTATGTTATAAATGTGTGCAACAATTCACTGGAGGATTTAGGATAGAAAAGAAGAAAATCTAAGGAGTTGAAAGCCACCAGAGATTATAAGACTGCAAGTAAAAGAACTATATGTAGCATTATAGCTTGCAATGCAGTGTTCTATGGAGAGCAGGTTAGGAATTCTGGTTATCATTTTATATCCATCTTGTATGTTGCAGATTATAAGTTATATTTCTCACTGTTTTTCAAGGAAGTTATGGACAAACAAAGGTAGAAGACTTATACTGATCCTTGTAGATCCTTGTGAATTGGAGTTTGGAGATATGAGTATGAACTCATGTTTAGCTTAGTACACAAAGAGATGCTTAAGCAAAAAGATAATTACAGATGAGTGTGTGCAAACATATCTGTAATACTCATTGATATTTCCTAACTCTGCCAGCCTAGAAGCAATGCCATCCCAGCCACAAGAAACACAGAAACAATAGGACCCAGATCTCCTGGGGAAGTTGGTTTATTATAGGATCAGATAACAAAGATACAAGATGAGCCTGGAACATCTTGTACCGAAAAATTTAAAAAAAAAAATGCTCAGAAGAAAAAATTATAGGGTATAACAAAAGGCCACAGGAGCTGGTTAAAGGATCCACCCATGGTCAACTGGTCAACACAGGAAAAGAATAGAGGAAAAAAAAAATCAAGCATCAGATTACAATGCAAAGCACCAGATAACGTCATAGAAAAGATAAACACGTGAGAGGAGCCAAATCATTTGTGCGCATGTTCTGCCCTTGAAGAGTGGGAGTACAACGTCCCGCCCTCCCCTGAAGGGGGCGCTGCCTGTGGTGACTTCCTTCTAGAGAGTTCTCTTTGGGATATGCGAGAGACTGCCCGACAGTGGGGAACCTGATCCGCAGGAAACAACCAAGGTCAACACCAGCACTGACAAGTCACACTCATGGCGCGAACGACCAAGGTCAACACCAGCACTGACAATTCACACTCATGGTAGGGGCCTTCAACCGGATGACAGACATGGAAAATCGTGTTTTTTTTTTTTTTTTTTTTCTCTCCAAATGCACATGATTTAGTCAGATCAAGCCAAAAAATTATACCTCAAGTGAGGAACAGTCTATGAGTTTCCTTTCAAGGCTGCTGCAAGATGGTGACCCTCATCCAAACAAGAAAAGTCTAAGTGTTCCAGTCAACAGAAGCCGAGGGAGACATCATGACTTAATGTACTGCAGTCTCCCCAAGAGTATCCTGCAACAGAGCCATGGAACTAGACAAAAATGAAGAAAATCTAAACAGAGTATGGGATTTCATCACCTTTCATAGTTTAAAACTGGGTCAGAAATTGTAATACATAATATCGTTAGTACTAACAATGGGAAGAAGTGATGTGGTTTTATAGGAACAATTTTCAGTTTTTTTTGGTAAATAGAAGCTACTCTAAAATAAAGCATTTATTGTTTTTACAGGAAAGTGAGGCAAGCAATAATGGAAATCAAAGCAATGCAAGGTGCTACTATCCTGGGTCAAAGAGTTAGCATGTTGCTAAGCAACCATGTGTCCCTGCCAGCCAGCATTTTCCTAGGCTGGTGCAGTGCAGGTTGTACACCTGTGAGTAGTTACTGGAGAAGGAGGGGGATTTGTAAGGTGGATCCTTTTCATCCAATTTCAGTGATGATTCACACCAGGGAGAGCTTACTCCTCCACACAGCTGGGTAGCATCATTGGGTTTGGAGTGGCTCCTCCGGCCGGTGGCTTCCACAATGCCTGGTGAGTGACTTCACGAAAGGCTTACAATGGAGGGGCATCCTCTCCTTGTGGGATAATAACCAAGAGGTAAAAAACCAAGAGGTGAAGGGAAACTTTGGTACTCAGACCCAGGAAAAAAAGGAAGACACAAAGATTCTAAGAGGGAGCAGAAAAATATCCTGGGTAAGAATTACAGATAATAAAGAATATTTTATTGATATTAATCAAAGCAAATTTTACTGTTTTGTTCAGTTATTATCTTTTTCATTTCTATTTGTTGAACTCTTTCTTTAGTGGGCCATTAAACTTTTGGTGATCACAGAAATTAAAAATTTGTTCTCTCAAAAATAAATAATAAAATAACTACCAGAGATGAAAAACATGACTGTCTTTTGCAGGACGTCAAAGGACAGTTCCTAAATGTGAGTTGTATTTCGATTAAAACATCTCTTTGAAGACTTAATCACACATGTAAACAAAACGCTAAATATTCTGAACTGTGTGATAAATCTTTATTTATGAAAGCTTATAGATAGCTGCACCCAGAACTAGACAAGGAGCTCGAATTTATGCTCACATGCATATTCAAGTGTACTCAAATTGTAGACACTTTGCTGAACACTAGTACATAAGGCAGTTATCAACACACATGAGCAAGTTGATACCATGAATACATGCTTCAGTAACAAATCTTGAAAAGCTGATATCATATAGAATCTGTTTTTTGTTTACTGCGTAATAGTATCGAAAACACCTTCTTAACCATCATGTCATATTCTCAATTTGTGTTTTCCAGAGACAAGTTCCAAGCAAAGAATTCAGTTGGAGGTGATTTGTTTTTTCTGTGATGATCCTGTGTGAACATATTAACAGGATAACACAGTGATGTGAGGAAGAAACATCAGTCACTCGTTGGTGATTTTTCCTACTAAGGCAGCACTTCTATCCCCTCTTCCATGGGTTCAGGAAAGGTTCTTGCCTCAAGGAAGAAGGAAAATGCAGTTGAATGTTTTCTAAAGCTCAGTGAAAGAATCGGACCTATGCAGTATAGGTGGGCCACTGGAGAACTCTGCCATGCAATCAGGTCACAAGACACAAGAGTATAACACACCTGAATTGTTTAAATCAAGGCATGTAGATGTACATCCACAAATATTTACTAATAATAAACAAAGAAAAAACTTAAAATTGCAATTAAGATGAATCCTTAGACACAAAAAAGATGCCAGAAAAGAAAGATTGTTGAATGGAAACAGAGTTTCTTTCAGAGATGATAAGAAAATTCTAGAAGTGGAAGCTCTACATTTTATATAAATTAACAACATCCTTACTTAAGTTGCTAGTACATACAAGAATCTGGTCTGGGAACACCTCAGACAAAGTTTCTTTGCAGATCTCCCCAGTTGAACTGCCAGACTCAGAACCCTAACCAAGAAAAGACAGAGGACAGAATAAGTCAATCAACCACCTCAGCCACATGTTGGCAGTGAAAAACTGGGCAAATGGAGACTCTATGATGGACTATGTCAATCAGTGGATTCTTCAATGACCTCATCGTGCTTAGAATGGCGAGATTGGCAGCAATTCATACCTGTTGAACTATCAAAACCACTTGAGCAAGACCCTTGGAGCATGCCCCACATCAGGGACCTGGGGTGGTGGGAGAGTGGGTGGGGCTTCTCCCTTAAAATCCCTCTTTACCTCAGATACATGAAGGAAACAATAGTCTTACCCACTTTCCTGTAGTCCTTGAAACTTTTTACCCTAATTAACTATGTAAAGATTGTCAAAAATATAATAAAAAATTCTACATGTTAATATAGATATAAATATGTTAATTGGTAATATTTATTATCAGCAAGCTTATTACTAATTAATATGTTATTCATTTCTGATTAATTAATCTTTAAATAGCATTACACATTAAATATATTAACTATTCTACTTATTAATTATTAATTATATGTGACACTTCTGATCCAGTTTTATTAATATAATTTTAAATATTAATAATTAACGATATTATTAATACCATTAATAATCAATGTTAATTATATTGAGCATTAATATTCAGTTGACTTAATATTTATGTTAATGCTAATTAACACAACTATTAATGCAGGTATTAATATAAATATTATTATGTAATAATTATATAATAATATATGAATAAAATTAATATAGGTAGTAATATGTTGATAGTCATTGGTATTAATATAGATTTGATATGTTAATATTAGTTAATATTAATATTAATATAAGTGATATATGCAGTTAATATATAGAATCAATATCAATTAATACAGATATTAATATGTTAATATCAATGAATTATATACTTAAGATGCTTCTTTTTTCTTATACATAGTCTACCACTATTGAAAAGATAGGAAAAGATCCTCAAATCTGCATGTAATAAAAAATTGGGGGACCAAGTAGCAGTGGAACCCAGAAGAAAATCCATTGTGAACAATGAACATATTAGAGAATAAAGACACTGGATGCTGACTCAACTGACTAAAGACTAGAAAAAACAAATATGTGCTGTAAAAATAGATAGAACTAATTTGATTGATTAAAAGAAAAAGAAAAAGCAAAACAAGGTGAGAAAATGCAAATTATAATCTGGGAAATAAATGGTGGAAGAGAAATGCAGATTAAATCAAAAAGTAAAAATGCACAAGCCAAAACTTTTGGTTTGGCTATCGTGGAGCCATGAGACTCCCACCTGTCTTCTCCATGGAAAATCTGCTCTCAGGCACTGAGCAACAGGCAGCACAGGGCAACAGGCTCCATGCCAAGAGCTGCTCAGGGGGTGGACCCTGTGTCTACCTGGCTCCCTGCTTGATTTAACTGGCACAATCTGTAGGCACCTACCACACAGCAGTGTGTGCAGGTGTTGGAGTTTGGGTTTACTGACCAAGCTGGAGTGGTGGAAACAAGGTACTAGGAGGCAAAAGTTGTGTAGAGAAAAAACAGAACAAAACCAAAATCAGGTCTTTGGGAAGCCTGGCGGGGAATACTTTGTGAGTGTTGTGAGCAGAATGATAAAGTACAGGGAAACAAACCAGTACGGAGAGACCTCATGAGCAACCCAGCTGTCAAATGAAATTCCAGAAACACCACATTTCTCTGGAATAAAACTCTTTTGGCTCTATAGTAAAGGCTAATGCAGACTCAGCCCAAAGACCTGAACCTAACACTTAGCAGAGGAAGATCACGTAGTAAAACTACTAGCCATGCAAAGAAGTAAGACAGTGTGATCCAGGGGCCAGCACCCTGTGGCACTGTCATCCCATGTGGGTTCAGGTTTGTGTCCTGGCTACTCCACTTCTCAGCCAGTTCTCTGCCCAGATCTGTGGACCCTTGCACCCACACAAGAGACCTAGCAGAAGCTCCAGGCTCCTGGCTTGGGAGTGAATCAATGGATGGAGGGTCTTTCTCTCTGTCTCTCCTTTGAGTATATCTGCCTTTCCAATGAACGTGAATACATCTTTACAAAAATTGTAAATGAGTAAGAGCAATAACCTTGAGGGGTGAGAGTCTAGAACACGTGTATGCTGTACTGAAATGCTTGCGTCTCAGTTCCACTCTCACTTCTGATTTAGGCTTCCTGTTAGTGAGCACCCTGAGAGGCAGAGCTGAAGGCTCGAGTCACTGGGTCTTTGCCACCCGTGAAGGACATCCGACTGAGTTCTTTGCTTCTGACTCCTGAACTGCTCAGTCCCAGCTGTTGCAGATGGTTGGGGAATGACCCAGCACTGTCATTATCCCTTTCTGCCTCTTTCCAATAAATGAAATAAATACAAAACATTAATATACCATTTCAGACTCCTGCAAAAACAGTAATAACTAGACAGAGAATACCAAATGTTGGTAAGATTGGGGGGCAATGAGAACTGTGATTTTCCACATTGCTTGTGGAGCCATAATTGCCATCCTGGGAATCCAACCGTGTGTTTGTCCCAGTGTTGCCCTCCTGTTCTTGGATGTCTGTCATGGAGGAGCTCTCCAACATGTGACCAACTTGTCCAGGAAATTCATCGCAGCAATGCTTATCATAGCAAAGTCATAGCAACCATCTAACTGCCTTTTAAAAGGGAAGTGAATAAGTTGGTCAATTCACATTTGGAAGTTAAATATAATGAATATTGTTAACAGATTTTTGTCTATATTCTTGCTGAACCATGGTCTTATTTTTACTTGTTGAACCCTTAAATTAGAAAGAAGTTATCTCAAAAATAAAAATATCTCAAGTTCTTTGAAGAATGTTGTTGGGATTTTAATTGGGATCACATTGAACCTGTGTATTACTTTAGTAGTACTTCAGTGTGCCGGATCTATCTTCATCTTTTTTTTTAATACTTTTTGCATTGAAGTGTATATCATGGCTACGCCAGCTCATTTTACCTTTCCAAATATGTTTTTCTACCTTATATCTTCTGTGGTAAGAGGCATTCGCTTTTGATTTTTTTTTGCAATCTTTGGTTAGCTACATTGTTTTTTGTCTTCAGCATACGACAGTAATGTTTGTAGGGCTAGTTTGGTAGTGATAATGTCTATCAGCTTCTATTTCATTTCATTTTCAAATACAAATGAGAGCTTTGCTGGATATTAAATCCTGGGATGACAGTTTTGTTTTGGGATCTGGAATGTGTCACTGCATTCTTTTCTGGCCTGATGGGTCACCTCTGAGAAGTCAGCAGTGTGTCTGACAGTTGTTCTGCTATATGTTATTTGATCCTTCTGGTGAGCCGGTTGCAATATTTTTTCTTTGTGTCCAACCGAAGCAAATGTGAAAATGACGTGTCAAGGTTTGGATCCTTTCCAACCAAATCTCTTGGTGTTCTCTACCGTTCCTCCCCCAGGCATCCCCTTCTTTTCCAGATGTTTGGAAAGCTCTCTTTTATAATTTCATTGAACACATCCTGCAATCTTGCTTCTCTTTCCGCAGCTTCAGGAACTCCTATCACCCTTGTATTTGATCTTTTGATGGTATCTTTTCATTCCTGGAGAATTTTCTTAATTTTATTCTGTTCCCGTTCCATATTTCTGATCGTTTGCATGTTCTCTTGTAGGTGTCTTTAAGTTCTGAAATTCTTTCACCTCGCTCATACTACTGATGAGGTTGGCTGATTTTTCATTCGTTTTTCAATTTGCTCTATTGTGTTCTTCCTCTTAAGTATTTCAGTTGGAATCTGTTTGACAGCTTAGATCTCCTTTGTGATAAACTTGTTAAATTCCTGCCTTTGTTTCTCATCATCTCTGAAGAATTTAATCACAATTAAAAATTTTTTTCTTATCAAGAGGTGAAAGTGCCACTTTACTGTGATTTTGAAAGTAGATTTAAGAGCGAGGTTCTGTTTTTCATGTTCAACAGCCATTATACCGCATCTGGGAGCTCAAGTCTGCAGCACAGCATGACATGATCTTTGCATCTCAATTTCTTCTTGCAGACCTCAATGTGCCTTTTGTGTCTCCTTAGTTTTTGCATCAGCTTAGGTTAGTTTCACCTGCAAAGATATTCAGACTTGTAGTTTTTCTATCTTTCCAGTTACTTATGGTCAAAGATTGGTGTGTCATGGCCACGAAGGATGTTCACACAATGAAGTAATTAGTAGAAATAAAAAAAAAAATTTATGGAGATTCTAACCAAAAAAATTTTTTTTGTTGTTCAGGAGATCTTCATTGTCTTCATCCTGTAACTATGTTCAGACTGACTTTCGCTCATTTTTAAGAGACACTGGTGTCCTCCTTCGTGTTGCCTATGATTCTTCTGGTACCCTTCCCACTATCTATGAGATCTAAAGTCTTTCTCTTTAGTTAGACCCTATCTACACATGGACTTGTGAGTAGATCTTACTGCTCTCACTCTGCACCCAGTTTTCTGTTCATTTTTGTTCTGGGGTGATGTGTGCTTTGGTCCCATGGCGATCTCTGCAGAAGGTGCCACTCTGGCTGCCTCTCTCAGCTCTGCCTGCTCCTGGGTCATAGCCGTGCTTTGGTCAGCCTAGCCTCCCTCTCACTCATAGTTTCGGTGGTGCCGTTTGCAATTCAATCTTTTGCTGCTCTGCCCTAGCTGGCATTTGGGTAACCGTTTCTCTAGCAGACAAATGAGTCCTGCCTGGTTTACCTCAAGCCTTCTGCAGATGAGAAGAGAAATTTCTAGAACATGGAAGCAAGGGAATGCCACCCCCCTTCCCCCGACCACACACACACCTTTTTGTGGGGGGAGTGATTCGTTGGACTTCAAAGCAGGCTTCCCTTGGTTTATTGCTAGCTGGTGGCAGAGTCGCCTTGGTGTATCTGGCATTCCCACTAAGGCACTGGGCACCCTGAGGGGCTTCTGCTCTCCTGAGGCTGTGGACCTTGAGACAAGCATTTGAGGGCGGTACTAGAGCAGTTGTGGAGTCACATAGCTGCTTGCTTGAATATTTGTACTATATCTTGCCCCATTTGTGGCCTATAACACCTCAGTGGATTGGCAGCTTTCCACCTTTCCCCTAGCTGCATCAAACCTTGGCTGTTCTTTGATGCCGTCCCATGATGCCTAGACTACGTAAGTGAACATCCAAGTTGTCCTGACCACTTGCGTGCATGCTGTTGCTAACTTGCACTGCTTGTCTTTACCCAGGCAGCCTTCACCTCACCCCCCCTCTTTGCTTGTGTGCTGTCCACCTACACAAACACGTTTGGCCTGTGGTTCTGGCTAACTCACCAGGAACCTTGCAGACTGATCCAGTCTGCTCCACTAGCTTCCAGAGTTCCCCTTTCGGGTGATTCTGGTATCTTTCAGGGGTTCTAGGGTGCCGAATTTCCAGGTGTGGGGTGGAATCTGCTTTTGTTTCCTGTGTTCCTCCCTTGGCTGATTCACTCCCCAGTGGCTCGTTCCCTGATGGCTCACTCCCCAATGACATGGCTGTGCTGATCTGGGATCTCAGCAGTCCATGAATTTCCATTCAATTTTGCCTCTGGTCAGTGCCTCGTTCTGTGACTTCCTGTCATGCACTCTCTTTGGGGTACTCCCATGGGAGTCTATCTGCTTCATTTCCCTGTGCGTTGGCTCCACATCCCAGGCTATTGCCCACGGGTTGGGCTGCCTTCCCATAGCTCACTTTTCCTCACCTTCCTCTTGGGCTACAGGCTGTTTTTCTCCCATTACTCTCTTTGCACCCAGGGTGCTATGCAGAGCTTAAGAAGAAAGATCACAAGGCAAGAAGTCTAAACAGAGAAGGTAAATCCGTGTGGACAAAGAAAAGCTGCTGAAAATGCCCAAACACAGCCATCTTTTGAGGATTATTTATTTCTTTTTTATAACAAACATACTTCTCCAATTTTTTCAAGTAGATGTGATACACTTAATGAAATTACACATGATTAAACTTGATGCTTTATTAAATTATTCAACAAGAAAACACACTAAGAAGTCTAAAAGTTCATATTCTTTTTCAAAACCTACAGATGCCTCAGTTTTACTTTCAGATATATTTTAAAAAGGTTGCCCAACTTCTATAGCTATTATTTCTAATTATCAAGTTTTCCACCAGAAACTGAATTTTCATTTACACACTCACTTAAATAGCAATTCCATCAATTTAGGACTCTTAAGGGCTATGTTTAGTGGGCTTGGGTGTCATTCTAAATCAAGCTTATTAGTTACCTTATATACCATGCAAATGACTTACTCTTCCACGTTTTGGCAAGAAATACATCAAGAAGAATGTCAAATAAACATAGAGACAAAGAACAGAAAGCTAAGCCACTGCCTGTAGTATCAGCAATCCGTATGGAACACAGGTTCCAATCCAGGCCACTCTGCTTCCAATCCAGCTTCTTATACATTCATCTGGGAATGCCGCAGCAGGTGACCCAAGTGACAGAGTCACCATAGCTGCGAGGGAGACCCGAATGGAATTCCTGGATCCCAGCTTCTACCTTGCCCAGACCTGGCTAGTACAGCCATTTGGGGACTGAACGAACAGGTGCAAGATCTCATTCTCTCTGTTTATCATTCTCTCTGTGTCAAATTACCTTTGAAATGAATAAAACAATTAAAAATAGAGCTAAGCAACAGAATACAATTACCAGTGTCTGGTTAGGTTCTGAGTTCCTACCCATTGAATCTTACCGTTGTTTTCTGTCACTTTACACTGGGCCTTTGAGGTTTTGTTACTGTGGCCTTGCAGAACAGTGTTTATTTTCATTGCTAGCATAATCATTTCCTTTCTACTAATAAAAACATTGCAAACACTGCTTTTAACTCTCTCTGACACCTAGCGTATTTGACTTTTTACTCTTCGTATGATAACATGAGATGAAAATCTATTATTTTCCAAAGTACTACGGATTATGACTTTTCCCCAAATCCATTCGTTGTATTTTTCTCTTTCTCTCAGATGTATCTTTTGAGGGTTATCAGAAAAGTCATCACCCTGATTCCATTGGATTTTGTTTCCTGTGAGTCAATGCATGGTGTCCTATTATCAGCATGATATCTGTGCCTTTCTATGTTATTCCAACTCTCACTAAAGCTTTCTTTACAACTTTTAAAGCATGTCATGGCCTCTGGTTTTCATTTGCTATTTTATTCAGAGTAACCCAAAGATACTGATGTTCGTTCATTTGTTTGTTTGTTTTTTGGTAATAGGGATAATCTCTGCCAACTGGCTGATAAGATGAGGATGTTGGAATCTGGCTGGAGACCCCAAGAGGCAGAAGTATCCAAAGGTCATTTCCATTGGGAAGAACATATATTTTCATGAATGATATTTTCTATCTGGTCTAATCCACTTCCTGCCAAGTCATGCACGAAGGAATTCTCAAAGCTTGGAAAAATCCAAATCCCGATAAAACCCATCTGAGCTGAGATGACGCACTCGGCAACAGCTGAGCTTTCCAGACTAGAAGCTTCTTATAAGATGGCCCTTCGCTCCAAGCCATCTTCCAGCCAAGAGCTATATTCCTTTTGTAGACAAATGAAAAGAAACCATCGGGAATCTGAGAAAACCCCACACTCAACAGCGACTGCCCTTCACTTGTCTGTGATTATATATTTTTTTTTTCTTTTTTGAAATACATGTTGAAACAGCCCCGTTTAGAATAGTGCTCAACAACTCCAGTTGCTTTATTATTGTAGAGAACCCACTAACAATACACTTGTGTTTTCTTTACCAGGGCAGAATAGCAGAGTTTAAGAACATACAATTCCGAGATGAGGAATTTGTGGTTAAAAAAAAAAAGAGACTGTGCTTGGGCCTTGTATTATATAAATCCCCAGCATTTCAGTTCCAAGGAGCCCTGCCAGACCTTGGGGCAAAGAATCAAGGCCTTGTTCTCTCGTTAGGCAGGCTTCCCTGATTGGTTTATGATGTACCCTTTGATTTTTCTTTCATTATCTTTTGCTTCTTAAAACATTCCACGGTTTACTGGAGTTTAACATGAAACCCCATCCGTATTACAGCTTCATTTTTTTTTTTTTTCACGATCAAAGGTTGCTATGTTAAAGAAATCACCTCCTGAGGTTTGAGTTCTACTGCCAGTGTCCTTAGAAAAGTTATATTTCGTGGCTGAAATGAAGACAAATGGTATGGTCAAAATACTCTCTTCCCTTCAGTGGCTAGCGAAAGATTGCCAAGGCAGCTCTGAGCTGGGGCCAAGTTTTGAAAAGAGGAAGAACACTCAAGTGTTCAAGCATGCTTGATTTTTAATTCTGTCTTCGTCCAAGGAAAAAATTTTAAGAACAAATACTAACAGCCCCTTAAGGTTTAATTAGTAATTGCCAAGGGCTTTAATTATCGTTGATATCCTGAGGTAGGCCAGAAAAGCACACGTATTGTACACATCCTTCTACTACCCACAGGACACAGAAACCACAGGACAAGACCCAGGGGCACCACCTTCTGAACTGGGAAGGACGCATTCACAATAGACTTGTCCATCCACCTCTGAAACAGCTGAAAACATAAGCTCAGTGAAGTCTTCAGTGGGAATTCACACCATGTCTTGAGTCTCGGTCCTAACTACAGAAGGAAATCTTCATGAGGATAGGTAGCAAGGGCTGTGATATGTACTGAAACACAGGAGAAAAATGAAAAATCAAACAACTTTGTCTCCAGGAACCATGGTTTTACACCAAACTACCACCTCCCTGCATTAGACCCTGAGCGGATGCTGGCAACCTGATCATAAAAATCTCTAAGAAACAACTTGAATAAAATTCATGACAGTGGATATTGTAAAGATATTTAAAAATTATCTCCGAGCCTATGGCATTGTGCCATGAAAAAATTGTTTAAAAAAAATCATCTGGCTATGTAAATGTATCAGGAAATAAATAATCTAAAAACCCAGCAAGGAGGCCCTGTGAGCTGTAGACACAAGTCCCAAAGAGGCTAAGGACGAGCAGGGCAGGAATCCTCAAGGAAGTTTCCTGGGAAGGAGAGACTGGACTTACCAGCATACAAAGGCACGGGAGGAGGGGAGATGGAAAATGTGGTGGTCTGTCCATCAGCCCAAGAGTACATGTGTGCCAGGCACCAAAAATATGAGGACAAAACTTGAGCAATGCTTCCATCTTCAGGGAGCTCCCATTGCCCTACAGAATTAAGGTCAGAAGATCAGATCACCACAAAGAAATCCAGGACCCTGCATTCTTTCCTGCACTTCCTGGTTGTAATGTCAGCCAGTGCCAGGGAAATCCATACCATTGAAGGGAACACAGGGATTCTTATAGCAGAGAGGGATGAAAAGAGACCATGGATGCTCATTGTTGGGTTTTTTACTTATTTCTTCATAAGAGGAACCAACGGAAAGGACACACACACACACACACACACACACACACACAGTGGGCAGGGGGGAAAGAGAGAGAACAGACTAAAGGTGAAACTTACCTGGCTGAAAGAAGAGAGATCACAAGATCATGACCTGGAAGAGGTCCACCCAGGACTTGGGGCGCTGACCTTTCTGAGTCTTCGGTCTCTGGCATGGGAATGAGCCAAGTTCAGCAGGAAAGTCAGCAGTGTCCACCAAGACAATGGAAGGATGTCTCTGTCTCCCTTGAAATTTAGCTGAGCTTGTGAACTGCCTCTTTTCGTAAAAAAAAAAATAATAATAATAATTATTATTATTTTTATATTTTATTTTATTTTAAGGACAGAGAGGCAGAAAGAGACAGGAAGTTAAGAATTGCTGACACACTCTCCAAGTGACTGGATAGCCAGGTTTGGGCCAGATAAAATTCAGTGTGGGTCTGCCCTGTGAATATCAGTGACCCAAGCCCTGCTGCCTCTTCCATTAGCAGGAAGCCAGCATCTGTAGCAGCACCAGTACCAGAGCCTAAGGTGCTCCCATATGGGATGCGAGCATCCCTAGCAACGGGTTAACTGCTGAACTGATGTCTATCCCTGGTTAGGATACTTTTACAACTGTTACTCTCAAAAAAGTTATGAACTCCTTGATTGCTAAAGGAGGCAATATAAATGACTATATGGATTGGAAATTTTGTTCTTACTGATCCTGTTATGCCTATACATGTTTATAGGATAAAAGAGAATAGTGTCAATGTTTTCTGAACTCGCCTATTCGTGTGTTTTCACCTAGAATGCCAATGACATGCTATAGGGGATAAAACTATAGTCTGTGACTCCAATCTCACATGGGCATGGGTTCATTCTTTGGCTGCTCCACTTCCAATCTGGCTCCCTGCTAGTGCACCTGGTAAAGCAGTGGAAGATGCATCAAGTGTCTGGGTCCCTGCTATCCCTGTGGAAGAATTCGTTGACTGCTGGATTTGGCTTAGTTCAGCCAAGGTTGTTACAACCATTGAGGATTAAACCACGAATGGAAGCACTTGCGTGCTCGCTCTCTCTCCCACACATAAACCCATAATTCTGTCCAAATTTTCTTTTTCCTCTTCCTCTATCTGGGGGGAGAGGAGAGGTTAGGAAAGAAGGTACACCCAACCTCCCCACTGCCCCAGTACTCAGGGATTGGAAATGGGCACTCTCTGTCATCCCAGGGTCCCAATGAGGGGCAGTACTTTGAGAATACTGCTCAAGTGTTTTTCATAGTTCTGAAATTCTATCATTCTCACTGATCCAAGGGTGAGTAGATTGTTCCAAGGGCCATCTGCTAACACAGTCCTCCCAAGGCTCTCCATTCACTCAGATATTTGCTGTCCACACTTGGCTGGGGGTAGCTGACCAATGTGTTCTGTCCTTCTTCCTCTTCTACAGTACCAGATGTCCCCTGCAGGCTCCAGTGGACATATCCTCCACGTGCATCTGGGCATGCCGTCCACTGCACAGACCTCAGCAACCAAAGAAGGCCAGTTCTGACACATATACTCCACAGTCACACCACTGACCCTGCAATTTTCCCCATGGTTGGAGTTCTGAGTCCAGCAGTTCATTTGGGAGTAGGAGTGGGGAAATCCACAAAGAAACCTCACCTGAGGTGATCCCAGATCTGACTCTTGTGTGTGCTAGCCAGTATGGGATCTAGCTCAGTGTGTCACCAACATCAGCCTACATACAATGTAGTTGCAATTACTGGGTCAGTTCTATCTCCAGCCTTGTCTCTTATGTAAAACAATGAATTCTACAGCCCAGCCCAATCCTGCCCACCACACACTCGGCCCTCACATTCACCAGTGAGAACTGCAGCCTAGTTGGAGCAACCCCCAATAATCCCCACCAGGCTTGCCCCCAGCCCTGATTCCTGTGCTTGCCAGTATCTGCAGCAGACTGGCCCAATCTGACCGACAGTCCATTGAGCTCAGTCCATCCAACTCCACTTTCCAGCCCACATTCATACTGGAGAGTGCCACTGCCTGTCTTGCCAGGCCTACCTCCAGCTGTGGTTTTCATGCTCACCAGTGAGGGTTGCAGCCCATCAGAGAGGTACCCACAGTTTTCCTATTGGGCCCACTCCCATTTCCAGATCTTGCACTCTCCAAATGGTTGTGCAGTCTAGCTTTACAGAACTTGTCCCCAGTTAAAGCACTTGCCAGCTGATGCTGCGGCAAAATCCAACTAGTCTGCACTTACTCTGGCTCATGCATGCACCAGTGGGTATAGTCAGTAAGCCCAGCCTGGCTCCCCCTAATTCATTCACATGGAGGTCCTCAGGTTTTGTAGCCCTGCTTGGCTTGTGGCTCTTCAATTAGGTAGGTTTGTTGCATCTTCTCCATCCAACACCTTTATCTGCACCTGTTGCTGTATAATGCACCCCCCCCCCAAGAGTCTACTGACAGAATCTTGGTTCTTTGTAACACTGTTTTAGTCATTACTTGTCTCAGCATTGCCATGAGAGGGGACAAACCCAACTAAGGGTCTTTATTGATGATAGATTCTTGATGTGAAAATTATGCTTATGAATTGTGAGCAGGCAACCCAAACGTGTGTCTAGCCACACAGACCATGCCTTGTGTTCCCTTGAAGGCTGTTTGTTTGCTCATAATGACTAGTTATCACAAATGAGTGGACACTCTGCGACTTAAGGCACTGACCCTGTACATTTCTTGATGAAAATTCTGGAACAAGTTTAAGATACCGATTGTTTGACCCTATAAAGAAAGTTTCACAATACAATTGCCCAATAGACAATTAATTTATTTGTCCAACAAAATGAGATAATAAATTAACAGTATCTTGAATAATCCTTAGCAGATCAGATCACCTCAAGTAGCACAAATGGCTATTATTATTCTTGGTCAAAGACTCTTTCTTTCTATGAAAACTGGACCACCTAACTATGTGTCTGTGTTTATATATGGCTTTCATATTCAAACTGTTTGCATTTCATTATGATGTTTGTCTAAACTGTATCACTGTGAGATGTTCCCTAGTTCACCTAATGTAAACATTTTTGTATTATCTACTTTTCACATTCACTATTAAAAGGCTTTTTGCAGGGGTTTATCTTGACTTTGGAAATTCTTTGAGATACCTAGTAGTATGCAAACAATTTTGGTGAATTTTCTTCATACTCCCAGAAAACCAACTTGATACATGTTGAGTCATTTCCCCAAAAAAGAGTATGAACCCAACACCGAATCAAGTCCCCTTAACAAATGCTCCTACAACTTTTTTCCTGTTACTTTAGCACTTCACAATTGACAATACTCTATTTCTGTGACTGTTGGATTAAAAGCCTTAATGGTAACAGGCAATGGCTCTACTGAGCTCGCTACTTTTTTCCTGAGCATAAAGTACTGAGCCTGACAGAAGAATGTTTGATAAAGATTGAAGAGCCAGAAGTACTGTGGCTTCCCCACCCAGTTGCTCCAAGATCTGCCACTGTTTCTATGTGTCCATCCCCTGGCTTCTGTGTACTTCCGCTTCTGCTGACCTGCACTTTGCCAATTCCTAGCTCAACACATCTTCAGAAAATGGCCCATTTTTATGACTGTAAAAACCCAGATCTTTGACCTCAAAAAGCAGAAAACATTGAAGTGTAGGCCACATGTCCGTGTCCCTCTACAGGAAGAAGCTAAAGCCAGCCTCCATGGACTGTGTCTGGCTGGCTGTTTCTCCTGCCTTCTTTGTGGCTTGTATTCCCCTGAAACTTCCTGATGTACACATATAACAACTCCACTGCACACACATGTACTACTCAAGAACTGCTTCAGGGGGAGCTACATAAGTCCTCCTTCAATTGTTCCATCCTCCGAGGCTTATAAAAAATATGGGCCCTGGGGTGAGGTTGGTTATGTTCTAATGGACGCAAGATATCAACCAGAGATTCATTCATGCGGTAGAGATAATACAAGAACAGTTCTTTCTAAGGCTAACAAAGTATGGTGTCCAAAAAGGATAGAAGAAAATTAGAACCTTTGCATGTAGAAAAATGAATCTGTATCAAAAGTATCTTCAATTTACTGGTACATGGCACACTCAAGAGCACTGGCGTCTTGGCAAATGGAGACTTAAGAAAAGCCTTGGCTTTTAGCCAAGTCATGAAAAGAAATGCATATTTTTCTTAGGCGTGCCTAAGCTACTCTTTAAAAGATCCTTTGAAAAACTGAGCTATATAAACATGGGAGGAAATGGGCAAAGACATTCCAGTTTTGTATCTTTGAAGGCTGTGTAGAAAGAATAGGAACATTTGAAAGTTGCCCTTTTCAAGGTGTGCGTGAGCAAGAGGATAAGTGCTAATGTTTGCTAGAGATCGTGTCCACAGTAGGGAAGTTTATTTTTGACAATAAAAGAGAAACAGAATTTCTGTAAAAGGAAGGCATTTCAAAGTAAAGCCATGGAATATTAATAGGATTATGCAAGAGCCCAATCACAGTAGTGCTTATTTTCATAACCCGGACAAGAATGAGAAACAAGATCCCTGCTGAGTAGTAACGTACAAGGATGGGTATGTCTATCCAGGGGGTCTTTGTTGAGTTTTATAAAAACATGCATCATGTTTTAATTCCATCTTTCACAATTGATTTTTGATGACACCCTTCAATTAAGTGAAGATTCTGGCTTTTTTTTTAAGATTTACTTATCTTTTATTGGAAAGGCAGATTTACAGAGAGAAGGAGAGACAGAGGGAAAGATTGCACATCCACTGGTTCACTCCCCAAGTGACTGCAGTGGCCTGAGCTGAGCTGATTGGAAGCCAGGAACCAGAAGCTTCATCCAGGTCTCCCACATGGGTGCAGGATCCCCAGGCTCTTCAGCCATCCTCTACTGCTTTTCTGGGACACAAGCAGGGAGTTGGATTGGAAGTGGAGCAGTTGGGGCACAAACCTGTGCCCACATGGGATCGCTGGAGTGGTAGGCAAGGATTTAGCCACTGAGCCATTGCACTGAGCCCAAGTGAAGATTCTTAAATGTAATTCATTTTTTAAAGACTTTGTCTCAGTACTGATACTCATTCTTTGCTTTTCTGGATTACTGTATCTCTGTATGTTTAATTTTTAACACTTTCTCATGCTAGCCATTCAAATTTCACTGTTCTTTCTTCCTGCCATGTCTCATTTGACGTTTACTGCATTCAGTTTATTTTTTTCATATCAGACATTTATAGCATATTTTTTTCTGCCCAACTTTTTGAACATGTGGAATACAGGGACAGTAACTTTGGGAAGCCTTGTGTATTATGATTAAGAGGTGATTGATGATTTTTTTTCTTCTCGTTATGGTTCATGCTTTCCCTTCTTTATCCATGGCTGGTAATTTTTGATTGAGTAACAGAGACTGAATCTTATCTTTCTAGGTGTTGGATATTTTTGCACTTCCATAACTATTTTTTTTTTGTGCTTGTTTTTGGGACCCAGTTATTTGGAAAACATTTGATCCTTTGGGTCTTTCTCTTGGGAGTTGCACTGTAACAGAGTCATAGTTATTTCATGGCTTCTGTTTCCTACTACTGAAGCCAAACTCTTATTACTTTGCTAACTTCTTTCATGTGACTGGCAAAGTTTCCCACCCCCAGGAGTCGGAACAGGCACTTCCTGATCCCAGGTAAACAAGGGATGCTGTTCCTCCAAAAGTTGCGGTGGATTTTCCAGCTTCCATTCCTTTCTTTGGTACCCTACTCGACTTGAGAAGGTATCCTCAGCATCCAGCCAGAGTTCTCTCCCATGGGAGTCAGTTTTCCCAGGGCCGCTGACTGTGAACTCTAGCTGCCTTCTTTAATCCATGTGACTGTTTCTTCAATCCAGGGGCTGTGCTAAATCACAACTGATTCTTGTTCTGTGCTTCGTGACCAGGAATCTATCACAATGCCATCATCAAGAACGGTCAGAGTTCTCCCACATCTATATATCACAGAGACCATTTTCTCTTGTCTCATATCCAGTGGTTTAAACGTTAATGCTTCATTTATTCTGTCCATGTTTCCATTAGTGCTAGGCAACAGGACAAAATGGCTTCCTGAAATTATTTTTCTCATAAGAAAAAAATTGTAGTGCAGGGTTTCTAGCATGTCTGGATGTTCCACTTCTGATCTACCTCCCTGCTAACAGTTTGGGGAAAACAGTGGAAGATGATCCAAGTGTTCGGGGCCCTGACATCCATATGGGAGATCTAGATGAAGTTTCTGGTTCCTGACTTAAGTCTGGCCTATTGCAGCTGTCTGAGGAGTGAACCATGAATGAAATTAATCTTTTTCCCTCTCTCTCTTTCTCTCTCTCTCTCTCTCTCTCCTTCTGCCTTATCTCTGTGTAGCTCTGATTGTCAAAAGTGTATTAAACAATCTTTTAAAAACTCTTAATATAGTGTTTAATACAAGTTTATCTCAATTTTCTGTTTTTTTATTTTACTTCTTTTTATTTTTATCATTTTATGATACAGTTCCATAGACCCTGGGATTTCCCTTATCCCCTCCCCAATTTCCTCCCCCCTCACTGAGTTCTCCTGTCATTACTATTGTATAGTTCTTCATACACAGTCATATGTCCATTATTGAAGGCATGGACCTTTTTGCTGATAGAGTTCTGGCTGCCGGTGGAGTTTACATCACGGCTCACTAAATGTCGCTGGGTTTCAACCCCTGCAACACCACACCATTGTGTCCGCTGCTTTCCTGTGTCTGTCAGTCTCCAGGTATCCTCCTGCTGTTGTTCTGTCCTCTCCTGTTTCCCTGGAATGTGCCCTCTCTGCTTCACATTGGCTAATGTTTCTCCATCTGTTTAAATGTGTCTTTACCCTTTTCCGCCATATTGATTCCCTCCCAAGTTTATCTCAATTTTCAAGATATAAAAACTAAGGTTTTAAGGAGATTCTGTAGTTTAATCAATGTCACACAACTTTTAATGGCTGTGGCAGGTTTTGGACTGAGGTTGTCTGAGAAAACCTTTGGGTTTCTTCCTTGTTTTATTATAAATCCTGAATATTTTAAATCTAAATATGATAGAGAGGTCACAAGGGTGACATAATTGCAATGCATTATTAATTAGAGTACTTCATTCTCTAGCCATACTAGGTAACATGGGATTTAGGGTAGGTGTGCATATGATGTTTCAATATGGAAACACTGGGCTGGAGTTTGTGACTTTAACTAATTTTCATATGTATTGCTCCATGGTCCAATGACATCCTTTCCTAGCTGAGCTTTAAGACTGGCCTTTGCAACTGTAAAGATTACAACTGTAAGATTTTTTTTTCCAACTGTATAAGAAACATTGTTTCATCAAGGGAATTCACACTCCTCCTTGCTTTGCTAGTATAGAGTGAGTGACTATGCTCAGAGGAAAGAGGTCACCTGCATCATAACATACAGTGAGTGCGAGACCACAGGTCAATCATTTACCAGATTTCAGAGAAAACAGTGCTTCTGTATCAACATCCAGAACGTGTACACGCACATTCCGGTTGCAAAGAATCGTGGTTCCTTTGACTCTGCTGGAGACATTTCTATAGTCTCACTCTTCTCTACTCAAAGTTTTTCATTGTTTTACTGAATTTTGAAAACTCTGGCATTGTGTTTAACCCATGTTTATTCAAATTGTGAACTCTTTCAGGGCTTTTCTGACAGAGCTACATGAATGGATTACAATGAAGTCGTTGGTGGGTGGGGGCTTGGCTGCCTTGTCTTGGGAATTACATCTGGTAGGCTCTGGCATCTACGACCGATGAGCATGCATAACTAGCAGCTGCAGCAGAGGGAAGAGTGCAAATAATTAATAGGGTTTTCAGTTGTATACGTATTTACAAAGGTAGCATATGGATGGCTTCTTTTTAAAAGACAGCAGTAAATGTTCTTTATTTGTAGGAAAGGAATTGAATATATATATTGTACACTATTTGGAAGATTTGAAACCTGACTTAGAGAATAACTGAGGTAGATTCTTTCTCGCTCTGTGACTCTATGACCATCTTCATTTCTATCTGCAAGGGGTTTAGAAGAGGGATCTTCTAGTAAGCTGTTTCATCTGAGGAATTTTTTCATGACTTGGCTTGATTAGGTGTTCTTCTGTTTTATGGCTTGTTTTCATTGTGAAAGACACTGAGTCAATTACAGATGCTTTCCTTGGAAATAATTATCTAAGTAACTTCCTAAAAGATAAATGCATGTATCTGCTAGATCTCAGGTACAGAGAAGATAAATACTGTGTTTGGAATTCACTGGAGTCCAGCAAGTGGACTCACTGCCACTTGGAGTCATCTTTTACATCATGAGTTCCTGAGTATAGCTTGGGATAGTTCTGTGTTGAATCAGTTCCAGAAACTTCAATATCCAGCTCAATGAATCTGCAGAAATCCTTTGGGTTCTAAAGATAACTGTGGTATCTTTTATTTGCATACCGTGTTATAACATTTAAAGCGTTGGACAACTTTCTTAAAAGAAGTAACAATTTAGCTGGGGGAAACAAAGCCAAAATACACAAAGCAATTAGGTATTGAACTGTCATGCATCTGATTAAATATGCAATAAGAAAAGTAAGAAGAAATCCACATAGATCAGAATTGTTGAGTGAAGCATTATGCAGATGATAACAGTTGCTAGGAAGATAGCAGTGAAGCAAGAAGTTTTCACAAACAGTAAAATCTTCTACAGATAGAAGCAAGGGGTCAGACATAAAAAATGAACATGTGGATGGAGGAGTGTGCTAAAGAGGCCTAGAAATCCAAAGAGAAACAGCACCTAGTTCCTAAGATAAAGGGAAACCACTGTGAGTGTAAGTAGATCATGGTTTTATAACCATGATCCAGCAGTGATGTGTGAAATGAATAGGATAAGATGAAGTAGGAGAGGTTGTTGTCTGCTGAGAAGATTTCAACTTGAAAATAAATTTTAGAAAGGACAAAAGATGAGGATGGACTGTTGAGCGAGCATTCTGCAAGGAATGACCAGCAGGCTTGAGTCATGTCATTGTTCTTTATTCAATTGGGATGTTTCAAGAATGGGAACAGGAAGTGGAAGACAAAGATGTACAATTGTGCCTCTCACACATTCTCTCATGTGGATGTTCTGCTGCTCATCCTGTTTGGATCCTTCTCTGGCGTTAACTGGTATAGTATTGCCCAGGCTTTTGAGGCACAGGACTAGACCATGGAAATCAAGCAGTGGGGAATCATGGAGGGAATATCGAGGAAAACAAGAGAAAAACCAAGTGGACTGCATGGCTTCTCAGAGTTTAGGTTACCTTAGCCAATATCTGGTTCTTAGGAGCCACTACTTCTCCCAGAAGGGTGACAGAATTCTAGATTTTAGATACACACTCCCTGTTCATTTTTGAGAAAACCAAATTTCCAAGATATCAAATAGCCTACCCAAGACTGGGTGACTGGTAGATATTAAAGACAGGGATGAGACCACAGCACTCGGACCCCTACATCAGTTCTTCATTCAGTCCAACATTTTCTTACCCTGAAAGGAACTGAAATCTGTATTTTATGGTTTTAGGTCTGCTTTCTTTTAAAAACCACGTTTTGATTGTTTTCTTGGGTCGTCCCAGTCCACATTTATTCCAGATGTGAAGGATGCAAAACATGTAAGCCAACTATAATGCAGAAAACAAGAAAAATAAATAGAAGAAGGCAAAGGGAAGAAATGAGAAACTAAGGTTTCCATAAACTCTGTAAAACTTGGAGCAAATTGGGAGGTCTCAATATTTCCTAACTCCAAAATTTATTGCTAGAACGTTCCAGAAACCCACTGTGGTAGTGCTGTAAGGACAGTTTCCAGAAGAGCTAAATGGAAAAGAACAGAGAACACAGAACTGAGCTCTCACTGGTGCAGTTCTGATGATGTCCTGGAATGGTGTTAAGACCATTCAATACAGAAAGAATATCGCATCCACAAAAGGTATTGGGGATACTAGATGTTGACATTCAAAAAGAACGAAATGACCCTCACCTTACACTCATACAAAAATTAATTAAAATTAACCATAGACCTAAGTAAAATAGTTAAAGCTGCAAAACCCATAGAAGAAAACGGGGAAATCTTCATGACCTTGGATTTGCCAAGGGTTTCTCAGATGTCACACCAAACCTACAGCAACACATGTAACAAATGAGTTGAACTACATCAACTTTGAAAACCTTGTCAAATTGCACTACATCAGTATTAATAAGCCTTAGTGCATGTAATGGCCAATCAGCAGAGAAGGAAAATACTCTTTGAATGGATTAAAATCTTGCAATTCATATATCTGCTAAAAAGATAAATTTTCAGAATAAAGATTCCTGCAACTCAGCCAAAAATTCCCTTAAGAAATCAGAAAAGAACCTAGAGAGATACTTTTACAAATATTGATAGACAAACAGCCAAGAAATATTTTTAAAATATTCAACACCTCTAGTCACTGAGGAAGTGTGATTCAAAACTAAAATGCGATTCCAATTACCTCACACTCATTAGGATGGATATTATAGCAACACCAACAAATATAAAGCAACACCAGAAAAATACTAAGTCTTAGTGAGAATGTGGGGAAATTGGAGCCCTTAGGCATTGCTAGTGGAATGTTAAATGGCACAGTTGCTATGCAGCTTCTCAAACAATCAAACATAGATTTGTCATATCAACTACATTCCACTTCTGATTCTAAATCCCCAAACTTGAAGACAGTTTTTTGAGAAGCTTGCATGCTAAAGATGATAACACCAGCTAAGATGTAGAAGCAACTTGGTATTTATTTTTTTGAAGATTTATTTATTTTTATGACAAAGTCAGATATACAGAGAGGAGAGACAGAGAGGAAGATCTTCCGTCCGATGATTCGCTCCCCAAGTGAGCTGCAACGGCCGGTGCTGCGCTAATCCGATGCCGGGAACCAGGAACCTCTTCCCGGTCTCCCACACGGGTGCAGGGTCCCAAAGCCTTGGGCCGTCCTTGACTGCTTTCCCAGGCCACAAGCAGGGAGCTGGATGGGAAGTGGAGCCGCCGGGATTAGAACCGGCACCCATATGGGATCCCGGGGTGTTCAAGGTGAGGACTTTAGCCACTAGGCCAAGCTGCCGGGCCCGCAACTTGGTATTTATTAATAAATACATGAATAAGCGAAAGTTAGGGACCAGCATTGTGGAATGGCAGGTAAAGCCACCTCACCGGATGGTGTCTAATATGGTTCAAGTCCCAGCTGCTCCACTTCCAATCCTGCTAATGGCCTTGGAAAGGAGTGGCTCCTGGATTTTGCCTGGTCCAGTGCTAGCTGTTAGGTCAGCTGAGGTGAAAATCGGCAGGTTTAAAATGTGTGTGTGTGTGTGTATCTACTGTGATTTTCAAAGTAAAAAAAAGGAAATATAGGGCCCGGCGGCATGGCCTAGCGGCTAAAGTCCTCACCTTGAAGGCGCCAGGATCCCATATGGACACCGGTAACAGTAACAGAGTTTTATAGATAAAAATTCTGGAGGCCAGTGGCAAATGATTTTAACACTTGGCACTACCTAATTGTACACTTACAAATGGTTAACGTGCATGTTAACTGCTTAAACTGTGATCTAAAGTAGAGTAAGAAAGCATCCATTGCCATCATCTGTTACTATTTTTTTATCCCCTCTCCACAGACGTGTTCATGAGATCAATGTAGTTGAGAACCAGTACACATTTCTTGACATAAACATGTGCTTCACCTGTTCATAAGTAGAGACATAAATGTCTAACATGCATACAGATATAAATTATCTCATTTGGATTAAATTATGTATAATTAAAATTTCTATTAAAATACTTAAATGGGTTTTAAAACCAGGGGTTTACAAACACATGTGGAAGAACATGCTTTCAATAATTAAAGCTAACTTGTATATATTATTTAAATATTCCAAAGTATATTTCATAAAGTTTAAACGAATGTGAATATTTTACAAAATAACAAACTGAAAAATAGAATTAAGATGATTTATCATCAGGAAGAGTTGTGAAACTATTGAACTATATAACTTGGTTGAAAAGTCACTGGTATTGGTAAGGAGTCTTTGGACTGAGTAATCTATATGTACATTCACTGGCTAAGTGCGCAATTCACTCATCACCTTGACTCTACAGCCAGAGACAGAGTTTCACCTCCCACATTAAATAATCTTGACTTTTGTTTATTATCATCCTGTTGCAATGAGCTAATATGTGCCCATGGTCACCCGACTTCATCTGAAGTCACCTGATGTTTCTCTTTATGATTATCTAGTCTTTGGCAGTGAGCAAGGATTTTACCATGTACTACTAGTGACAAGGATACTTCTCTCAGAGATGCTGGGACACGATTCTGTACTCACAAAACCTGTTATCTTTGGATGTACTGCACAGTAACTGTCATTTCACAGTTGCTTCTTCCCTTAAATGCATCAGTACGTTCTCTTCTCATTGGGAATTAAATAGAAAAACAAAGACTAACTGCCTTTTAGAAATAGGCAAACTCTTGTCTCCATATAGAAAGCGAAGGATCTAGAATGCTTTGCTTAAAAGGGAGAAAACATTTCACCAAAGTTAAAGCATGGCACAAGGAATAAGATTTTCATTTTCAAGGCACTTGAAATGTACGAAGATATAATCGGCTGTAGTTGTCTGTGATCTGAACATGGTCTAACTAGTCATGGTTTATAACAAGGAATGGTTTATAACGAGGAAGTAATGGTTTATAACAAGGAAGTATAGAACCTGGTTTCATGGTTTTTAGTTAAACAAAACCACAAAATTGGAATGTGAATAGAGACACATGTATGTGTATATACACGGATGTTGATACGGATATACATAAAGTCTCTTAAACATACTTATGTACCCTTCCATTAATTAGCAAGCAAATATGTACATATTTTTATACACCCATGCTTTCAAGGTAAATATTGTCAGGTACTCATAAATAAGCAAATTTCTTTAAAATTCTAATTGGGTTTCCCAATTAAATCTGATGAAATTGTCCTGAATTCACCAGAAATTAGGGAAAAAAAACGTGCAAGACTAAGAAAAAACACACTTTTCAGCACTGAAGTTTGAACGGGACAGAATCATTTTTTTTTATTTTGGAGCTCAACATGATGGCTCAATGGCTAAATCCTCACGTTGAAAACTCCTAAGCCCCATATGGGCACAAGTTCATGTTCCGGCTGCTCCAGCTCCCTGCTTGTGGCCTGGGAAAGCAGTAGAGGATGGCCAAAAGCCTTGGGACCCTGCACCCGCCTGGAATGCCTGGAAGAGGCTCCTGGCCCCTGGCTTCAGATCAGTACAGCTTCAGTTGTTGCACCTGTTTGGGCAATGAATCAGTAGACAAAAGATTTTTCTCTCTGTCTCTCCTTCTCTCCATAAAAATCTGAACACATAAAAAATCTAGCACATGAACCTGCTGCAGCACAGCACCTCACCAGTTGGTACTTTCTCATGTTTGAACCATGCAGGGTTTTTTTTTTTCAAAATCATATGAAAATAAGAACCCAAAAGCTCCAAATGTAATACTGCAATATATATATAGAAAAGTGAAGACAGTATCGTATGTATAGCATCTGGTAAAGAAAACATTAATAATCAGTAAGAGGAATTCTGGGTTCCAGCTGTTCCAGTGCAGAATCAGCAGAGCTTGAAAGTTGTCACTCCATCCTTAAGTAGCTGAACAAACCAACAACCCAGGGAGCTCACAGATCAAATCAGGGCTCTAACATCAGAGAGGCAGAACCAGAAGAGTCAGACCTTACCAGAGCAGAGCCAAGAGGAGGTCATCGAAGACAGGAGAATCTGGACTGTAACTGACGGATCACCGGATGCTTTGCATGGCAAAGCTTATGAGGACCTGGCTGTAGAAGACCCCCAAGCCCCTGGGAGTTGCATCTCTGTCAGGTACCCATCATCAGGACCAGAAGAGACCCTCCTCGTGTTTGTGGATGGAGGAGGAGGAAAGTAGCCACTTAAAAATATGCCAGAGCATTCTATTCTTCAATGCCTGCCCTAAGGAAAGCCTATTTTTACCAGCATGTAAATTGTGGTGAGCTTATCAATACCTCATAAAAAATGGGAGAAGCAAAATATGCAATTGCAACCCCCTGAGAGCATCGCCCTCAGTAAGGTGGCAGGAACTGAGATGCATTTAACATGTACACAGGCCAAGGTCACAGGCTAGCAGGATGCTACATCACTCCCCTACTCATCCCTTCCTGCTGAATTCCAAAACGCATGTTTACTGATGGAGTACCCTCATGTGGAGCTCCCAACAAAGGCAGGATAAGAACGAAGTCTCAGGACTAACCTCAGACATGGCTGATATTATGTATATGTATATACCCATACATCTGCAGCTGCGATCAACCCTCTATGGACTCTAATGGGAATAAAGCACACAAAGCAAGGATAGATGAGGAAGGAATGTGCAAAGATGGAAATTCCAACAGAATGAAAAAGCAGCGTCAGAGATTCAAAGCCCTGTAATCGAGATAAAAGACACCTGAGAAGTGGACAAAGTTGAGGTAGAAACAATACACAGATAGGAACTCACAAAGTGGAAAAAACAACAATAACAAAAAGACTGACAAGAAAGAAGGCCAATCTATTACTGACTGTGGGACAGTTACGAAGGGTCCTGCCTCCCTGCAAAGGGAACACCAGCAGGAAGCGCAGAGAAAAGAAGGGGGGGTATTTGGAGCATAGATGAGAATTTCCCCTAAATTCATGTCCCACCATCCATCTGCAGCTGATCCAAGAAGCTCAGAGTACCTCCAACTTAATAAAAACAGAAAAGATGTCCCTACTCACATCCTATTCAAAAAAAAAAAAAAGGTAAACACAAACCCTTAAGAATCCAAAGGAAAAACAAACACTTTGCCTAGACAGGAACGAATAACCACGTCTGACTCTGCAGAAGCCGGGCGAAAGAAGGAGAGAGAAGAACTAGATGTTTTCGCAGAAACATACACACTCACAAATCCCACCTAGAACTGTGTACCCTGAGAAATCAATAGTAAGAAAAGGAAGCTGGAGGTGAACGCACCGCTTGGGATATCTCCACGCCCAATCAGAGTGCCTGGTTGAAGCTTCAGCCGTATCAGTGCACATCCTGGGAGCAGAAGGTGACGGATGAAGTGCTTGGTTCACTGCAACTCATGGTTTGTTCCTGATGGAGTTCCTGGCTCCTGGCTTCTGCATGGCCCGTTTTGGCTGTTTGGGGCATTTGGACAGTGAGCCATGGAAGGAAGTTTTCGATTTTTCTCTCACCCCCTGTCACTGTCTCTCTACCTTTCAGATAATTTTTTAAAAGATTTATTTATTTATTTTTATTGCAAAGGCATATGTACAGAGAGGAGGAGAGACAGAGAAGATCTTCCATCTGATGAATCACTCCCCAAGTGAGCACAGCAGCCGGTGCTGTGTGGAACTGAAGCAAGGAGCCAGGAACTTCATTCCAGGGCTCCCACGAGGGTACAGGGTCCCAAGGCTTTGGGCCATCCTCAACTGCTCTCCCAGGCCATAAGCAGAGATTAGAACCGGCGCCCATATGGGATCACGGCGCGTTCAAGGTGAGGACCTTAACCGTTACACTAACGCACCAGGCCCAGATAAATTATTTTGAAAAAAGACATTCTAATAGAAGTTATTCAGAGACAAGGAGAATGTTATATGCCAAAAAATCAGGTCTTAATCAGGGGATCATAGAAGCAAGAATGGGTATTAAGTGAGGTACACCAAGCCTGGTACACCTTAGCCGGCAGTGTCTCAGGACCAAGCAGGTGCAGAGCGACATGCAGAGCGGCATGGCAGGAGACATCATGACCACAGCTCTCTGCGTGGCTTCCGTTCTGCTCACCAAGCCTGTGTCAAACCAAACACCCTAGTGACCCTTTGCGGGAAGGAGCAAAACCCACGGATACCCATTTGACTAAAGGACTTGCACTAGGAAAATATCCAATAGATCCTGGCCTTTGAGTATAACTAATTTTCTGGAAATTCTCTAAGAGGGAGCACACAGAGAAACTTTCCTTGGATGCAATAA
Organism: Ochotona princeps; assembly: GCF_030435755.1. NCBI lineage: Eukaryota > Metazoa > Chordata > Mammalia > Lagomorpha > Ochotonidae > Ochotona > Ochotona princeps. Next base: position 24,520,432 of record NC_080859.1, on the reverse strand, counting down.
ATGGCATCTGATGATAGAAACCCGTCGTACACAGGACTGGAATGCTGTCTACTCAGGCCCGTGCTGTCTTGCTGTTTCTGATTGTCACTCTGCCTTTGAGCTAATCCTTTAGTCCCTTAAATGCATTGTAGCTAGCACTACAAGGCATCCCAACTCTCAGTCTAAATCTTAGTTCAGCTTTCTAATGTTGGTGGAAACAATCTCACGGGATATTCACTTCTCTACGAAAGGTCTGAATGCCTCTCCCTGATAGGCCTGTGTAATTTGCAGAGGTTTAAGTGTAAATGAGTTGCTATGTTCCCACTGAGCATAAGGGACCTTGAGCTAGGGGCAAATGTCTTTGTATGGACACAGCCATGCCCTGACAATCAAAGCTTGCCTGCGAGAAAGGCAATGACCTGTCTTTTTTTGGAACAAATCTCCCTAATGTTCTACATTTCTGCAAAGGAAGTCTGTCTGTGACTTTCCCTTACTGATTGTCGTTTGCAGAACTGAATCATCCATGACCAAGTTTCTATAGCAAGCCACTCAGAACACCGATTTTAGGTTTACACAGGGACCCTGACGGTGTTCTACAGCACCTTAATTCTGCATTTATAAAGACTGCAAGGTGAAAGTCATTGGTGCCCGGACTATCTCCCGGGTAGCTCAGGATGAAGGAAAACGTTCATTTCAGTATCCTGTCCCGACTTCTCCCACACCAGCTCTCTTTGCAGCCATGGAAGCTAGGTCCTAGCTCCAAGCAGAAGTGTGCTGACATTCGTTTGTTGAGAGTTGTGGCATCTTGTTTGTTTTGTTAATAGAGAGACTTCGTTTAAAATACTCTTAAATTAGTGATGGTGTTGTCGATGTTGTTGCACATCAGGTTAAACAGCCATCTAGGATGCCAGCATCCTACCTGATGGGCTTGTGCCAGTCCCAGCTGTTCCACTTCTGATCCAGCTCCCTGCTAATGCACCTGTCAGGGCAGGAGGAAATGACCCAAGTTCTCAGCCACCTGTGACATAGATGGGAGGCCTGGGTAGACTTCCTGGCTTCTGGCTTTGGCATGAATCAGCTTTGGCCATTTCAGCCACTTGGGGAGTAAACCAGTGAGTGGGATATCTGTGTGCATATGTCATGTCAAATAAATAAATAGAACATTTTGGAAAATGAATAATCAAAATGTTACGATAATAGCAGCTAACCTCATCTGACAACTATGTCTGCACGTCACATGTTGTACCTCACAGTAATGCTCCTAACAAACTTCTATTGTCATTTTAAATTTACAAATGCGAAAATGAAAGTAAGACTTACAAGGGTTATATAACCCAATGCACATAGCTACTAAGTATTTATTTTATTTTATTTAAAGATTTATTTAATTTTTATTGGAAAGTCAGATATACAGAGAGGAAGAGAGACAGAGAGGAAGATCTTCAGTCTACTCATTCACTCCCCCAAGTAGCCACAATGGCCAAACCTGTGCCTATCCAAAGCCAGGAGCCAGGAATGTTTTCTTTGTCTCCCATGCAAGTACAGGGTCCCAAGGTTTGGGTCACCCTCCACTATCTTCCTAGACCACAAGCAGGGAGCTGGATGGGAAGCAGGGATTAGAACCAGCACCCATATGGGATCCCAGGGTGTGCAAGGTGAGGACTTTAGCTACTACACTATTGTACTAGCCCACTATTAAATATTTAAAATTAGCTAATTTCTTATATTACAAATAAAAATAATTTGTAACATGCTTAACTACTTAAAGCATAAAATAAATGTAGGACAATTTTTAAAATATATGTGACTTCTGGTGAGGTAATATATTTCTTAAGTACAAATACAGTTGGAAAATTCACAGAGGAAAAGACCAACTTATCCTAATATCAGTGTCTAAAAGCATAGAGAGGCAAGAAAGAAATTATTTAACAATACCTCTAATAGTCAGTAGCCTAGATAAGTAAAATGATAGTCAATAAGAAAAACAGAAATCAAAAAATACAATGGGAAAATCAAGATGGTGGAATAGGGTAAGGATCTGTTTAAACAGACAGAGAAACATTAGCTAATGTGAAGCAGAGAGGACACATTCCAGGAAATAGCAAAAGACAGAATAACAGCAGAGGGGTACCTGAAGACTGACAGACACAGGAAAACAGTGGACATAATGGTGTGGTGTTGCAGTGACTGATACCACAGTGCCAATCAGTGAATGGTGATCTGAGTTCCACCAGCAGCCAGAACTCTACCAGCAACAGGGTGGGAAAGGACTTTCACCAGGAGCTCAGGAGGTGAACCCAGACAAAGAACTGCCCGTCCTGCTAGTCTGTTTGATTTGACCAGGAGCAGAAAGTGGCAGATCCCAGCAGTGTGGGTACAAGGTGGATCTCACAGCCCACAGTCCACTCCCTAGAGCAGTATCAGGCACCATTTTGTTTAAGGAGGCAAGGGCTATGAACAGTACTGCACATGTACAGTACTAGGAGTGAACTCATTTCTGGCTCAGTGAACTGCAACAACATGACATCCCACAGGTTCCACCCAAAATAAGTTCAAGTAGCCCTCAGACCTGACAATCAGCCGATCAACAAGAGCCATGTGCCAACTGCAATAAGTAAAATCGAACTGTAGACCTGTGAGTGACACAGCTTGGAAACCTGCCCCAAGGAGAAGACTCTGATAACCAGAAGTACAATGACCAAGAGCAAAAGAAGAGACAAAGGCACAATGAATCTTACTGAAGACTTCTCTGCAAAGGATCAAAAGCCTTTGCCAACCTCAGAGTTCACTGAGGAAGAGATTGAGAAAATGGGGGATACAGATTTCAAAACACTAGTCATAAAACTTCTCATCAACAATGAGAAGCATGTAAAGCAGGCATTCAAGAAACTTAAGGAATATGTCACACTGGAAATGAATCAATTGAAAAGTGATATATCAGAAATGAAGAATACAGTAAAGCAAATTAAAAGTACAATGGAGAGTTTCCAAAATAGAATAAAGCAAGCAGAAGAAAGAATCTCAGAATTGGAAGGTATTTCCTGTCACCAGGAAGAAGCAAACAAAAAGCTGGAAGCAGAGCTGGATCAGGCAAAAAAAAAAAAGCATTCAAGAATTGAAAGACATTATTAAGAGACCTAATATAAGAGTTATGGGAGTCCCATAAGGTGCAGAAAGAGAAACTGGTTTTACAAATATATTTAATGAAATAATAAAGGAAAATTTCCCTAATCTGGAGAAAGAATTGGGAAACAAGATCCAGGAGAGGCACAGAACTCCCAACAGGCCTGATCAAAAGAGATCTTCACCAAGACACATGATCATCAAGCTCTCTTCAATCGAACACAAAGAAAAGAGCTTTAAATGTGCATGTGGTGCATGTGAAAAAAATCAATTGACATATAAAGGAATGCCAATTAAACTCACACGAGATCTCTCACAGGAAACTCCGCAGGCAAGAAAAGAATGGAGAGACACATTCCAGATTCTAAAAGCAAAAAATTGTCAGTCTAGGATAACATATCCAGCAAAGCTTTCTTTTGTCTTTGAAAATGAAATAAAATTCTTCCATAGTCAAGAAAAGTTCAAAGAATTTGCCTCTTCCAAACCTGCCCTACAAATGATACTTCAAGATGTTCTCTTGACAGAGAATAGCGCCCACCAAAACCAAAGGCAAACGGGAAGAACATCCCAGTAAAATAACAACAGCAGACTAAATCAATGAACAGCCCATTGCTCAAATGATTGAACCAAATTACCACCCATTCATATTAACCCTGAATATAAATGGCTAAAATTCATCATTCAAATGTCATGGATTAGTAGACTAGATTAAAAAATAAAACCCATCTATTTGTTGCCTGCAAGAGACACATCTTACCAACAAAAATCAGCAGAAACGGTATCTCATGGATTTTGAGTTTTTTGTTAGTTTCATCTCTTCAAAACACTTTCTTCTGTTCAAATTCTTCAATGGCCCACCTTCAAGAAGGTTCTTGATTTTCTTTTTCACTTCTTCAGCCACACGTTAGTCATTCAGTAACATGTTATTTAATTTCATGGTGCTGTTAATTTCTTTTTCTTCCAGTTGTTGGTTTTGTTTTGTGTCTTTTCATTTAAGGGGATATATAGTAACTTTGTAATGGAGACAATCATATCTAATAGTATGTTATTTAACTTCATGGCATTGTAAATTTCTATTTTTCTTCCTGTTGCTGATTTTTGCATTGTGGCTTTTCATTTGAGGGGATGTATGGTAACTGTGTAATGGGGACTATCATGTCCAGATTTGAGGAGACAATGCAGTATGCATCTCTAGTTCTAGACAATGGAGTCCCAATGAAACTGTTTACTATATCTTAACAATAGGATGCTGGACTCTCTGCTATTGTCCATGCTTGCAATGATGGACATACGACTGTGTATGAAGAGCTATACTCTTGTAATGATATAGGGGAATTCAGTGAGTGGGGAGGGTTTTGGGGAGGAGATAAGGAAAATCCCAGGACCTATGGAACTCTGTCATAAAATGACAAAAATAAAAAGAAGTAGAATTTTTAAAAAGAAATTAAAAATTTAAAAACAAATCAAAAAATACAATGAGTAACAATGGACAACACACAAACTTAAAAATAAACAGGGCCTGGAGTGTTAGCCTAGCAACTAAAGTCCTTGCCTTGAAAGCACCAGGATATCATATGGGTGCCAGTTCAAATCCTGGCAGTCCCACTTCCCATCCAACTTCTTCCTTGTGACCTGGGGAAGCAGTAGAGGAGGCCCAAATCCTTCAGACCCTGCACCTATGTGGGAGACCTGGAGGAAGTTTCTGGATCCCGGTTCCTGGCTCCTGGCTCCTTTTATCAGATCAACTCAGCTCTGGCCGTTGCGACCACTTAGGAAGTCAACCTAAGTGGAAGATCTTCCTCTCTGTCTCTCCTCCTCTCTTTATATTTGACTTTCCAATAAAAATAAATAAACCTTTATAAATAAATAAATATTTTTAAAAAAGTAAATAGGGTAGGGCAGTGTATGCAAAAAATGATAATGTATAATTATTGAGTTGTTACTCTGAAACTGAAACCATGCCAATTACTTTAATTATCTTATTATAATTCAAAAATAATTGTAACACTCATGGTCAGTATTGCAAAGCTAGTAAGTTATGTACCTAAACATCCAAGTCTGACCTACTCTAAACCCAGTATGTCAGCATAAAGTTCTACATCCTCAGTGGTGTGCTAAAGCCAGCCCATAGCAGTTTGTAAGTTTCCACTCAGTGTCCACCTTCTCCCAATCTGTGTTGAGAGATATTGAACTGCTGTCTAAACCAGGTCACGGCAGGAGTAGTCACATCACAGATGTCAATGTAAACTCAGAGAAGCCCCGCCTTTTTCCCAGACAGCCAATTGTTAAACATTCACAGCACACCCTTTAGGATCTCGCTGGAACAACTTGTAATCAAATCTACTTCAGAAATTTTGTCTAAGCACAACAATACCCCTGGACTGTTGTCTCCACATCAACCTTGTTGCTCAAAAAAACATGGGCTAACGTTGAAGTGAAACACTAGGTATGCCTGCAAATTAGCAAGGAGTAAAAGGAGAAGAACAATGAACTGAACAGACACAAGTGGCTTGTAAATTACTTCAGTCTGCCTGGAAATTATCCGGTGGGACATGTTAATAGTGCTTAAAGAGTTCCTGCATTTTATTCTGCTATTGCACTGCTGAAAATCTAGAGGAAGTCATCAGAGATGCAGATAATGACTTGTGCATAAGGATGCTCATTTCAATACTGTTCAGGTAAACCTTAAAATCTCCTGACTAGCCAACAGGAGGAAAACAGTTCGATAATATGTGGAATCATCAAATGATCAACTATAATGGAGTTACAGAGATTACGTTTCCAAGGGCTGATGTTGTGGCCCAGTATGTTAAGCCTGTGCCTATGATGCCTACATCTTATAGAAGCACTGATTCAAGTCCCAGAATGCAGTTTGTAAAACATGCAATTCCTTATACATGCAGATTCTAGAATGAGGAACCTATGAGGTTCAAGGTAGAGATACAACTGTTCAAAAAGAGGGAGGCTTTCTGTCTGAAGACACGAGAAATGTCGGGTAGGTCGTTCCTCACCCAGGTGTGCAGTGCTGCTTTGAGTAACAGTCTAACGGTGACTGCTCTGCTCATTCGACATGGATGTCCTAGAGATGCTGTTCACCTTGTCACTCACCGGGAACTCCCAGGAGACACTCCAATGTGCTGAGCCTATGGAGTGTACACTCGTACTGGGTGGCAGCTTTTCGTTCACCTGGGGAAATTGCTGCTTCCCACAAAACAGATGTTGAGTAATACGTGAGCTTCAAAGCTTGAGAAGCATGATAGTGGCCTAAGGATTTGTATCTAGATTAGTTTACGTTTTCCTGGAATAAACATTAAGACCAACTGTAAGTTTGCAGTTGGGGTGATCTTGTGTGCAGGAAATAACTTGGAATTTGAAATTGAAAGACTTGAGTTGAGTCACCTTTCCTCCTCTGTATAATTGAGTAATGCAGGACAAACCAATGAACTGCGCTTTCCCCTCCCATCACTAATCATGTCCACAGTTAGCTCCCCACTGACATACATCACGTGTTCTCATCATGCTAGAAAACAGAAAGGCCTCCTCTATATGAACCCTACATTTTAATTACCTGCATGAAAACAGCAGCAAAGCAATCAAATACAGATTCATATAATTTCAAAACTTTTGAAAATGTAAAATATCTTAATTTTTAATTTTTTTTAAAAAAGTTTGCTAATACATTAGATTATCAGGGACATAGAAATGCCTGGTCATTAATAACACAATTTCATATTAATGTGCTATTACTACAAAGAGAACAGAGTTAATGTACTTCACAGATAGAATTCTAAAACTATGATGTCTCCCTCCCCCTTCCTCCTACATTCTCATGTTTCTGTTCTTTCTTCATTCTTTCTTTTCTTTTTCCTTTTTACTTCTTGAGAAAAAAGCTGTTAATGTATATTACAGTCAGCACTTAATACTCTGCTAAATGAAAAGTTCAACAAGTAAAAGTATAGCAAAAATATGGGCAAGTACTTACATGATCATTAAATGAAAAGATGACAATGTCCCATTCATGTCCCAAGAAATTATGGAGAATCACAATAAAACTATAATAGTACATCATGCTCATCCATTGTTTTTGACAGATGTAAAACAAAGTCTGACAAAAATGCATTAGCAACAGTATTAATACACACAGGCATTTCATTTTTTAAATTTTGCTTCTTGCTTTTTGTTCACTTTTTAAAATTTGTCTCTTATATATAAGAGAGACCATGCAATATTTATCTTTATCTGTCTGGCTTATTTCATTCATAGTGATGCCCTTCAGTTGCATGCATTTGATGTAAATGGTAGAATGCTATTTTTCATGGTTGAATAATAGTCCATTGTATGCATGTACCACATTTTCCTTATCCATTCATTTGATGATGGACACTTTGGTTAACTCTGTGTTCTAGCTATTGGGAACAGAACAAGTGTGTCTTCGGTACAGTGTACTCAGGTCTTTAAGCCTACATCCAGGATGGGATTGCTGGGTCTTAAAGCATGTCTATTTCTATACTGTTTTCTACAAAAGGTGCACTGTTTTACCATCCTGCCACCAGCATGCAAGAATTCCCTTTATCGACACCCACTCCAGCATTTATAACTCTTCATCTTTTGTGGAATAGCCATTCTGACAGGGTAAGGAGATAGACCGTCGTGGCTGCATTTCCTTAATGCCTCCTAATGCTGACCATTTTTTGTACGTATGCTGATCATTTGTATTTCTTCTTTTGATAACCACCCATTGACATCATTGGCTGACTTCTCAAGTGGGGTAGCTGTTTTCATGCCGTTGAATTTTTTGAGTCACTGATATATTCTGGATATTAATCTTTTGTCAAGCATTTTTCCCATTCTATGAAATATCTCTTTATTGTATTGACTATTTGCTTCAGTTGTACAAAAGCTTCCGAGTTTGCTCTCATCTGCTTTGTCTACTTTGCCTTTTGTTGGTTGTGCTTGGGATGCCTCATCCAAGAACTCACCACCTACAACATCTTGAAGTGTTTTCCTTCCTTTTTCTTCCAGAAAGTTCATAGTCTCAGGTCTTAAATTTAGACTTTTGATCCACTTTGAATTGATTTTTTAAAAATATGATGAGAGCCAATGATCTAAGTTTATTGCTCTACACTAATGTCTTGCCAGTACCACGGTATTTTACATAGTTAAAAATACTCCAGGAAGACATAAGACGGAGTTGGACGGATGTACACAAAAAAGGCACAGGTGAGCTGCAAGAGTGAGTGAACCAGATCTGGGGTTGTGGTGTTTTAACCAAAAATGGAACCAGAAATCATCCCTGGAGAGACATGGGGGTGTGCAGAGACGCTGTGGAGGTCCAATGAGCTCGGCCATGTGAGCAGATCCCTACTGCAGCCAATGTGGGCATTCAGGATGTAGGGACCCAGCGTCTCTGTCGTCCTTTCTGCTTTGCCCAAGCAGTAGCGGCTCTGTGCCAGGACAAAGGCCATTTGGCCACTGAAGTCTGCCTTGGGACAGCCCGCCTACACGAGTCCAATGGCAGGATAACAGTGAGGGTGTTGTGGTCCACATATGAGATTTACTCCAAGTGCAGCACCCATCTAAGTCAGCAGCCGACCAGCACCAAGACTCTTGGCAATCTTTGTGGCAGCTTTTAGACACTTGAGTGTGCATTCCTGCTATTCCCACTTGCTATGTCAGATACCAGAACAAATAACAAAGGAGAGTGTTAGGGGAGCTTTTTTATTTTATAAATATATAATACTTCTCTCCCCCCTTCTCCTTCCTTCCTTTAAATATTTTGCAATACATGCGTTCTACTTACTTTATAAGCATGGGCTTAATGCTTCACAAATTACTTGTTCAATATGTAAAAGGTCGAAGAACAACCGTTGTGCAGAAATACAGGCAAGGGCTGCCCACCGTAATGGAACTCCCAGGCTCAGGCCCCTTCCTCCGGCGTCCACCTCCACGTTCTGCATGCGATGTCATCTCTCACCTGTTTAACATTTGCAGGACTGTGATCACAAGAGAATGATGTGGTAAACCAGACTCCAGCATGCTCCCCCTTTCCCACAGTCGAAGCTGGAGTCAAATTTACTTGGTTCAGCATTTGACAGCCTAATGCTGGGTTGTCAGAATTGTCTTTTCCCAGACGACTGCCTCCCTCCACCACTCTACTATTAGTTTTGACCTCACTGCTCTTTTCTCCTGTCGCTGCGTGTCTGCCTATCTCGTCTTGCTGTACCAGTTCACGCAGCCCTTTCCTGGGGTGGATTCTCTGCCCAGAAAGTGTGGGAAGGGGAGGGAGGGGCTGCTGTGCTCATGTTCCAGGCTGCAGTTGTCTTGGTGTCTTGGTGTAGAAATACCTGCCTGCCCCCAGGCCTTCAGGCATCATGGTCTGAGAACACAGACTCTTTCATAAGCCTTGGGCTCACGGAGTGCATGTGAAACCTACGCAAGTTCAAGTGGACTTGAAAGATTTTCAAATATGCTTTCCTGTTACTAATCTGCACATCTGGCTTGGAAAATCTGAAGCCACAAGATCAACTCTTCTTAACGTGAGTGACTTGCTGATGTACTAAGGCCAAGTGCAAGCATCAAACTCCAGGAGGCAATTGCCCTTCCCAGTGACTGCTCTGGACCAGAATGCTTCTTCAAGGGGATTTGTTAAATTTCAGAAACTTAGATAACATTTAAAGAGATACCTCAGTACTATGGGAAATAAAGAAGTCAGTTACCAGAAGGTCAGACTGTGCCGTTGTGCTCCTGATATAAAAGTTAGTCAGTTTGGCCCTTAGACCAAGTGCAGCTACGTAAAGGCTTTAGCACTGAGCCAGAAACTCAGGGTGTCCATGAAACCTTCCAGGTTCCACTGATTTCCTAGCATCCTAGGGTTGCTAGGCTCTGGTTGCTAACTGAGAAAGTCATCAACTGTATGGGTGCTGCTTCTGCCTCAGCAGCTGCTTCTCCTCCTCCTCCCCCTCCTCCTCCTCCTCCTCCTCCTCCCCCTCCTCCTCCTTCTCCTCCTCCTCCCCCTCCTCCTCCTCCTCCTCTTCCTTCTCTTTAACGTGTAAGGTAGTTGAAAACTAACATTACAGTGAGAGAAAGAGAGACAGGGAGAGAATCTTCCATCAAATGGTTAACTCCATAAATGGCCACGATGGCCAGGACTGGCCCAGCCTGAAGCCTTGTCAGAAATGTCATCCATGAGCGGCAAAGCTCTAAATCTTCAAGCAGTCTTCCACTACTTTCCCAGGCCCTTTAGCAGGGAGCCTGAGGAGTAGCAGAGGAGCTAAGACTCAAATGGACACATCTATGGGATGCAACCGGTGCAGTTGGTCAATTAACCCGCAGTGCCGCAACATGACACCAGCTCCTTCGTTTCTTTATAGTGGAAGTTGATGTCTTGGTTTCCTAGGGGCTGACGTTAAATCTAATAAATATTGTCTTAATTATGGAACAAATTCAGATTTGTTTGAATTTTATAACATCATTTCCCTGAAACTGCAGCTGCTGTTTGCACATCAAATCTGATAAAATACATTGTAACGGTAGAATTGAAGGTTTGGGGACACTACTTTTCTAAGAAAGGCCACATCCTTTCTGTGCTCTGGGACTACAAGAGTGATGGCTCTAAAAAATCAGGTTGCCAATTGGAGCCTCCCCATCTATTCACTGGTTGTGTATGTCCTTCCATTATATCAATATATGTATGTATTAAAAGATGTCTATTTAACGTCCACAGCTTCTGACCACTTTCAGCTCTCATGGTCATGCTGCCCATGTCACTGATTTTTCAGGATCATAATCCTGATTCACAAAACAACAGCCTTATCTGTGGAGTGTTCCAATCCCTCTCCCTTGGAGCACCTCCCCTTGCTCCAATCACCCCAACTAGCATCTATCCCAACACAGAGGATCTCGACAGTACAACACTGCAGATTAAGTTTTGGTCCCTGCATGAGCGGCCCTTAGAACTTAGTGCGAGGGACATACATTCAGCAGCGAATTTTGATAAATTCAGCACAACAGTTTTAGGCACTCAACTGCACATCTTCAGTGCCTACCACGCAAATTCCAAGTAAACGGAGCATTGGTTATTCATCCAAGAGATCCAGGAAAGATGCTCACAGAAGGGACTGGAATGAGGCTGAAACTAAAGATGCATTACATTAAAATCAGTGGGAAAGATTTTCCAACTGGAAGGAACAACATAGGCAAAAACAAAATGCCATAGTTTATTTATTCTTAGAATACCCCTTTTCCAATTTTTCCAATACAATATCATGGAAAACCAGAATAAATCAATTCTTTTTTTTTCTTTAAAGATTTTATTATTATTGGAAAGCCGGATATACAGAGAGGAGGAGAGACAGAGAGGAAGATCTTCCGTCTGATGATTCACTCCCCAAGTGAGCCACAACGGGCCAGTACGCGCCGATCCGATGCCAGGAACCAGGAACCTCTTCTGGGTCTCCCACGTGGGTGCAGGGTCCCAAAGCTTTAGGCTGTCCTCGACTGCTTTCCCAGGCCACAAGCAGGGAGCTGGATGGGAAGTGGAGCTGCCGGAATTAGAACCGGCGCCCATATGGGATCCTGGTGCGTTCAAGGCGAGGACTTTAGCCGCTAGGCCACGCCGCCGGGCCCCAGAATGCAATTTCCTTCACACCTTATTGTTATTGACACTTGTTTCATTGCCTCTGTGATTCTGTCAGTGACTTAAATACAGCTTCCATTCAACAATTCGATCTTGTATGTTTTTGTAAAACTCTATGTAGAAGTAATTGCACTTGCTTATTCATAGGAAAAGATCACTGTCTGGGGTCTGCCCAATCCTGCTTCTCTTCTCAACCTCAGTGTCCCCATAGCCATTTAGGTGATTCTATTTGAAAACAAACATCGCACTACATACAGGAATATCGAGGTTACTTCCAATGAGTAAGATCAGCAGGTAGTTGTAGGAATGGTGAAAAGGCAGTTGAATCAGCACGATCAAACAAAAATGAAAAGTGACTACCACATGAGTATCATGTCAAGTTTTCTAGTAATCATACTTAAAAGAAGCGACATTGGTTGTTGGTTTATTTTACCTTGTCTCTAAATCTATGATCTTAGAACTTTACCTCTTAGCCTTTAACCTAAGACAAATGCTCTAGTAGAAACCTAGCTACCCTCAGGGTAAAATTAGAAAAGCTTCTCGTTGCATCCAGCCCCAGGATAAAGCTCACTCCCTTCCAACACACACACACACACACACGCACACACGCACACCACACACAACTCTTGTACCTTCAGACCCCAAACTTCCCTAGCCAAAGCCAGCAGCTGAATGATTTGGACAATCTTCGGCCAATCCAAAGGCCATCTTCTTTGCCATCAAATATGTTTTCATTTCTGGCAAAGGTGGAGAAACATAATGTCCCTCTCTCTCCCTCTGCTTGCTCAGTGGACTCCAGGAGGACGTTTAGCTGGGCCTCCCCCATGCGCCCCAGGAACGTGAGCCCCTGTGTGGGGTGTGGAATGAGAAGGAGACCTGAGGAGCCCACTAGGGGACCCATACAGGCTCCCTCCTAACCCACCCTCCTCCTCCTTTGTGTTCAAGATTCACTTCCTTTCAGAGAGGAGGTTATTTGGGAGTCTTCTGACACATTCCAGGAAGCACTTGCCTTTCAGTTCTTGCAAAACTTTGAAGCAGCGCGCAGAGCTAATATCTGCTGCGCTAGCTCCTCTCAGCCCGAAACATCCTTTCTCTGTTTCCTTTTTTCTTTTTAAAGCTTGAGTCCTCATTGTGTTTAACATGAACAGTTTGACAAAGAACAACATTCCAAATGCTGTGTGTGGCTTTTTTCTGGCTTTGAACATCATTTAGCTAGCTGAGCCATCGGTCTGCGGACACCTGCTCTGTGCCAGAGGTCTTGCTAGGTGCTTTGGCTGGATACAGCATGGAACTCTCACTTGGGAAAATAGCAAACTGAAAAACGTAAGATCTGTCGTCCATGCACATATCAAGTGACAACGAACACCTCAGTGACCAGACATTGCTAAAAGTCAACTTGACAACATATGTGAACACACACACACACACACACATATATACTCATAATGAGGGTGTCTTTTTGGTGATTCTGTTAGGCCCTGATTATTATTTGATGTGTAATAGCACATCAGGTGGATAGTTAATGAAAACAAAGCTAAAAATGAAAAACAAATGTCCCGAATTGATGCCAGCACTTACCCTTGCATCTCTGGCTGTTCCCATAGTGAAGATTTCATTTTTAGACATTTTATTAAATGTGCTGAATAACTCGTTTTTACTCCATTATAGAAACATAGCTTCTTAGGTTACTGTATCTCACTTACAGAGGATTTTCCACCCAACACCTGAAGGCAAATACCACATGCCTCATGTTCTCCCTTACAAGTGGGAGCAAAATTAGAAAACAAAACCAAAAAAACAACAACAAAAAGAAATGCCCAGGGACATCAGTTTGCCAAGTACAGTGTTTTGCCAAGCTTTGTTTTAAATCTTTGCCGAATGAATAATAGGAATTATATATTACTGCAGTACTAACAATTTTGTAAGCATTTTAAAATTCATTTTATAGGAGTGAAGTTGAACATCTTTCCATCTGTTTATAGTCTTTTCCTATTCTTCTATTGGGCGATGGTCTTTTTACTTTGAATCTTCTGAACTTTGTATTTAGCATAGGCATCAAGCCTTTGTCTAAATGTATACTACAATGTTGTTAAAAAAACTTTAAAAATTTGTCAGAAAAAAACAAACATTGCCATTAGTCTGATGAATACATTTTCTTTTTAGTGCCTTACATTATAAGTATTAATCTGTGTATTCATAAAATATTTTCTGTAAACACTGGTATAAGCACTGTGGCACAATAATTGCTGCTTTCTAAGAGAAAAAGTAAAGATAACCAAAGCAAGGGAAAATGAGACCTGCTGGAAATAAACCACAAGCATAATTTCAAATGAGATCAGATAATGTCTCGGAGAAAAGAGTTGCCAGGTGGTGTGGCTGGAGCCAAGGGAGGAACAGGGACGAACAAAGAGGCCTCTTAGGCGCAAAGTGCGGCAAAGTGCAGGCTGCGGGAAAGCGCAGCCTGCAGGAGCAGGAGAAGCGCACGCGCAGTCCTCCAGCACGGGCCCTGGCCTCCGTCCCCCATGTCCACAATCCTGTCTGCAAAATAGTCACACCTGGTTTGGGTGCAAGACTTCGGACAGCAGGTCATGTTTACCTTCTCATTTTTACCCTGTGCAAGAAGACAGGATGGGAAGACAGTCAGGATGGGAGTTAGTAAAAGCAGAAGAGAACGGGAGACGGTGTGACGGTTGAGGGGAGGGGTGGGATGTGCAACTGAACACCTGTCGAAGAAAGGACCTTTGGCCTCGGCAGAATAGAGACATAGAGTGCATTTAGTCAGGCCATGTTCTGCTCCTGAGAGATAGAGCTGGCAGGGAGTGACGAATGATGCGCTAAGAGGAATTCACTAGAAAACGTTAAGCATGTCATCAACCCTTCAAAATGGTTTTAATAGGAAGAGCCTGTACAAGTGTTTTGGGTCAAACATGGCTTTGCCAATGGCTTCTAACTGGCTCTGCTGTTCTAATGTGACTCCTGGCTCAGTTGTGACCCTGGGTTCATGACTTAACCTCTTGAGACTTTTTGTCTTTACACATAAAATTATAACTCTAGCCAACAAGATACCCTGTGACTCTATCATCGCTTTTGTATTCCTAAGGCCTTCAAAGGAGGAACTGGAAAAGTCTTCCATAAACACACACACAAAAATTCAAATGCTTGGACCTAGTCCAAAAGGGAGGGAAAGAAGTTGTGTGGAATTAGTTTTGCTTTGACAATGGGGTATGGGTACACTTCCTCCCAAGATACTTTAAAATCACAGAAACATTATGTTTGTAGTGTGTGCTACGCTTTACAAAATTACCACAACCTCATTGTTTTGCTTGATAGATACAGCAGTTAGGAGACAAAAGGCTACAAAACGATATTTTTGTACCGGAAGCAACACCATTGAGTTTTTTTTCTTCTTAATTTTATTTTTTAATAATGATTACATGGTTGATCAGGGTGGGAAGGATCGAGGTTTATGGAAAGTTGAGTGAATCCATTGTTTCCAAATTTGCTATTTCTTCTTGTTGTTCCTGGAGGAAGGGGAGAGACAAAGGGGGAAACCTCGCACAACTTTCCACACGTCCCAGTACCCAGGGATGAGGAACTGCCACCTCATATCCACCCAGAGTCTCAATGTGTACATATGCCGAGGGTTCCGTCCAAGTGGCGTGGATAGTTCTGACATGCTGCCAATTTCACTGATCCAAGGATGATGTCAGCCTCCCAGTATCCGTTGGCTCCATTAGCTTACATTTTTTGCTGTCATCGTTTGTTTGGGGTAGTTGTCCAGTTTGTTCTTTTCTCCTTCTTCTGCTACAGTACCAAATGAGCTGCCATATTCTCCTTTTACAACAGGGCCTGTGTCCACTGTTCCACCTTTTTCATTAAGTAGGGCATGTTCTTGCAGAGGAGTCCATACACCCAGGCCAGGTGTCCCAAGCATGGCCAGATCTCCTACACCTGGGGCTCACAAACCCAACACCCACCTAGTAAGCAGGCCCTGGGACCCAAGCCCTACCATATACTCCCACTCTCAGGATTCACGAAACCAACACCCACCTAGAAGGCAGGACCCAGGATCTGGGCCAATCGATCCAAACCCCACCAGTTCCCCAGTCCCTGGGGCCAAGAAACCCAGCTCTCACTACACAGATGGGCGCCAGGACCTGAGCCAAGCTACCCAAGCCCTGTCAGATACCCTGTCCCTGGGACTCACAGACCCAACCCCCGCTGGGCCTAGGCTGGCATGACTAACCTCACCTCAGAGTCTGCAGTCTTTTTGAGCAGCCTGGTCTAGTCTAGTCTTCCCCCTGTCCCAGCTCCTGCTGGAACAGCCCAACCTGATTGCTGTCCCGGTCCTAATGTGAACTGGCTGGTGTTGTGGCCCAATCTGGCTCCTCCTGTCCCCTGTCCTGGCTCTCAAATCTGCTAGTGAGTATTATGTGCTGCCCAGACTGGTCTGTCCCCAGACTTGACCCACATATATGCCGGTGGGTACTGTAACCTGGCATGGTCTGGGCTGCTCCTTGCCTTGCTTCTTGCACTCTCTTTCAGGGTCTGAGTCCCGATGAAGGAGACCCAAGCTCCTCTAGTGAGTCCCCTCCTAGTAGCAGTTCTCATTGGCCCAGGCTGACTTTGTCAACCCCCAGTCCTGACAAGAACAGTGGCCTTGCTCAACCAACCACACCCATTCTGGTTCTTGCTGTTGGGTGTTGCAGTCCAACAATACCTGGTCCGTGCCCAGACAGCTTTTAGATAGTTCAGCAGGAGTCAAGACCTAGTCTGGCCTGTTCTATATCCACCCTCACTCTCATGAGTACCAGTGGGGGCTGGAGTCAAACTCAATCTGTTGATTCACAATTCCAGTGTACACCAGCGCTATAGCCATGTCCAGCCACATCTGCTGCCTACAATCCTACTCTCTTCCTCACTAGTGGGAACCCCAATCCAGCTGCATGTTCCCTTAGCTCCCCAGCAAGGCCTGACCCCATCCGCTGTTCTTGGGCAAGCTAGCAGAGATTGCAGTTCCACAGGGGTGAACCCACATTGCCCCCACAGATTCTGCTATCAGACCCACTTCTCTCATTCTTGTTGTCCCCTCCAAACCAATTTGGTGTCTGTCCCCACTCACATCTACATGTTGTGGGCTTATCTATGGAGTCCCTCACCTGTAATTCCTAACCTGGGCATAAAAACCACAGGTTATCTCCCACTGCTGCCTGTCCAATCCCGTCATCTCCCTGTAAATCAAGATGCTCTAACCATGAGGGTGTGCCACCAGGCCACCCGAGGGGCTTCACCAAGGGCAGCCAAGCAGCCTGGCCCCAGGCATCTGTTCAGTTAAAAAAATTATCCCAGGGATGGTATGGTCCTGGAGGCCCCCAAGGAGCCAGTGTGCTCAGCTGTACATACCTGCACTGGGTTCACAACTGAGTTTCATTGACTTTCTTAGCGTCATAGAAAATGGTTCACGAAGGGCTGGGACTAGATGTCAGCTCTCTGAAAAAACTGGGGTTGAGGTTTTGTTTGGGGTCGTTTCTTACGTGGTAGTCCCACCATACACACAAACAAGGAGAAGTTGTCTGGTTGTCATATCCTCAAATGCGGCTTCTCAGGTGCTTTCCTTCCGTCAACTCCCAATTATCCTTTAGTCAGGAGCCTCCAAATGCTGGGAGAACAAACCGGAAGAGGAATACAGTGCAAGGCATGATTCTTTCTGCATCGCTCTTCTATTTTGTGTATTATATCAGGTATATAATACCGATAGAGGTTACATAAGAGGAGATAGAGGTTAGGCTAATTTAATCCATTGTCAGGAATATTGGGAAACCATCCTGAAGGCTGAATCCCATGACCCTTGTCAGAAACCCTGCTTGAGCCAATCCTGCCAATGACCTGGAGACATAACGGAAGGGCACTGACAACAACAGGTTCAATCAGGGTCTGGAAGAAAATCTAGAAATGTAGATGAAGAAATCGAACTACTTGAAGCACACTGGGGCAGCTGCTTACACACTTCCCACCAAGACGAATTTCTTTGTTACCTACACATTGCAGCTCTGTGTCAATCACAATCGACAACTCCATCCAGCTGTCTGGCCACTTCTCTCCTGTCTTGTCTGCCAGATTAAAAAAAAAAAAACAGTGAGGTAAACTTCACAATATAGAGTTGTCCTGATCAATGAACTTGTAAGTTCTTTCTAATGAAAAATTCAAAATCGTGAAGCAATTCGGGGGAGATCACTGGGGAATTGTGATAATATTCAGAGTTTTGTTGCCACCTGATTTTTAGTGTTCTTATAAGATCTTTGCGTTGGGGTGGGCAAGCTTATAAAATAGAGAAGGAATGCTGATGAAGAGAATTATTGCCTCTTGCTTAAGGACTCCAACGACATAGTGCTACCTAACACTATTGAATTATTAATATGCCGTCCAAAAAGGAACCGTATGTAAAATGAGGTAAACAAACACCTTGTAATAATAACAAACAGGAAATCATTTCTCAGGGTCGATATCTGGGACCATTCCAAGGAAAGGGTCCTGCTTTTTGGAGAATCGAATGCTTCTCTTTCCCAAAATAACTACCAGAGTGTGAATGGAGCCAACCTCAGAATAATGTCCACCATACACCTGTGCTGTAAACTGCCTCTGTTTCTTGCAACTGTTGGCAAAGATTTAAGCCAGACAGCTCCCCGTTATGGTATTTTATAGCCAGAAGAGACCCCATCATGTGTCATGCTGGGTGGGCATGACTCGGGCTTGGTCCCAGGAAGGGTGTGAAGCCTGCTGAGCAAGCATGTGCTTTGGGTGTTGTGCAAAGTGTACCTGGTCTAGGCACAGAGAAGAGTAAACTCTTCTTCTGTCACGCCATTCCTTGTGAAGGCTTCTTAATCTCCTTTTACAGGGGAAACTCCCCTCTCATCCATAACAAAAATCACCAAACATTTTATATTTTCTATGTGCCCAGAACGTGTTAGAAGCTAGACAGACTAAGATCCGTCACTTAACGTCACTCAAAGGCTGCACAGATTGGTAGAAGAGAGAACACACTTAGAGTTCATTTTCAGTCACAAGCAATATTGAGCCAAGAAAATAAGTGATTATTTTTGTAAGCGACATTACTCCCCTTGGGGACAAAGGGAAAGTTCTCCTGTGTTGGGAAAACATAAAAAGCAAAGCCATCGCGGTGTCTCTGGCATCCTCTCCTGTTTTCCTCTGCCCTGAGACCGTCTCTGCTGGATTCCATGGATGCAGCAATGTGAGGAAAGGAACAGCACACGCAGCTGAGAAGCAGGGCTGCTTCCCACCTGCTTTTTTCTTCTCACTCCACATCACACATGACACAGCCAGGCAGTCAGAGCTCCATCCCATGGACCACAGAAGGAGGGACGGAAATGCATACAGTGGTGATTGGTAAACTGTGTGGACAACTTAAACCAAGAACTTCAATAGCAAATGGTAGCTATCTTTTGTTAAATGTTCTAAATAAATAGAAGGTGGGTTAGCAAGCAGCATTTCCTGGCTGAGAGAAGTTGGCTGCCATCTTCTTTTCTATCAAATCACATATCTTACTAGGTATTAAAATAATTACATATCGCATTCACCATGTGAATTTTTTTTAGTTTCTTTTATTTTTATTACAAAGTCAGATATACGGAGAGGAGGAGAGACAGAGAGGAAGATCTTCCGTCCGATGATTCACTCCCCAAGTGACCGCAACAGCTGGAGCTGAGCCAATCTGAAGCTAGGAGCCAGGAATTTCTTTCAGGTCTCCCATGCAGGTGCAGGGTCCCAAAGCTTTGGGCTGTCCTCAACTGCTTTCCCAGACCACAAGCAGGGAGCTAGACGGGAAGCAGGACCACTGGGATGAACCGGCGACCATATAGGATCCTGGCACATGCAAGGTGAGGAGTTTATAACCACTACACTATTGCGCTGGGCCCTACCATGTGAATTTTATCAATCACTGTAACTTTCTGGCTAAAACATCATGATGTACTATATAATAAAAATTTTAATTCTGATCTTTCTCTGAAGAACATTTTAAAGTTATGAAGATTCAAATATAACTAATAAGTTGGATAACTGAAAATCAAAACTTATTGAAATTTATGCTTATTTCAAAACCTGAGACACAATTTTATCATTTTTGTCCTGACTGCTTTTCTTTGATACACCCTGGGTCTGCAAGAATTCTGATAATTGGAAAAGAAAATGAATCGTTAATGTGAATTCATCATTGTGGGGTATTTTTTGCCTCTGATTTTATTCAATAAATGTCCTGTATTACTCTCCTCACCTTTTTTTCGCATTGCTGGTTAGGACCTTATTGATGGAATTTCTATGTTAATGGTTAGTTTAAGTTTAGATTACAAAGCTACCTATAAATCTCTCAAAGTCTACATTTTAGCTTCCTCTCACAAGCAGATTATCTACCAAACAACTTCTTTTTAATATCTCCATTTTCCTTTCTACTAGTATTGGTTACCAAAACCTTAACTTTCAATAGTGAAATCTATCATTTCAATGATTTTATTACAAATTGCTCCAAGACGAAGAGGCATCAAGCATCGGTATTACGCTCATGGCCTCGGTTGGCCAATTAGAGCTGGCTCATTCCCATTGGAGCTTGTTTCTGGAGTGGGGGCTGTTGTTTGTCTCCCTGTATTTCTTTCCCTTTGGTTTCTCTGTGTGTGATAATTTGAGGTTCCTCAGAGTGTGACGCCTGTGCTCCCGGGGCAAGTGCAACCCCAAAAAGAGATGGCCAAAGTGGTTCTTGCCTTAGTCTTGAAGGTTACAATTGCCACTGTGAGAGTGCCACCAAGTCACCAAAGTTCAGAGGTTACAAAGTAGATACATTCTCTTGACAGTTATATGGAAACATTACACAATAACATGAACTGAAAGTGTCCCTCTGAAACTTCTTGGAAGCTGTCATCCATCGCTTTAATACACTTTACCTAGGTCCAAATCACCCTTGTTTTTGACAGCTCATGTCTTTTTCTCTGGATTCCCTGCCCTGCAAGAAGTACATCCATTCATGGTTTGTCAGTAATGGTTATGGATGATAACATGTATGAATCTCCATGTCTGGATCTTGAAGACATAAATTACCTGAAGGTAGAATTTACATTGATAGCTGATTTGTAATCGTTGTGTGTGACTTTTAAACCTGGACTTCGTTAATGCTGGACATTTTTTTTTTTATTTTGGTCACTCTTGCTCTGAATACTACTTCTCTCTCGTTTCTCTTCCACTCCCTGTGAACTCCTATAGGATAATCTCACCTCCTCCCAACGTATCCTTCAAATCTCTCAACTGTTCTTGTAAAACTTAATGGCTGCGCTACTCCATGCTCTTCCCTAGACCAGCGCTTTTAGATTTTCAATCGCAGTTCTCTGACTGGCTATTTTCGCTCATTATATGTGGGAGAAAGTTTCCTTTCTCTATCATTGGAAAAATATTCAATACCTGACTTTTAAGGTAATTTTGAGATTACTATAGAGTTTCTGTATTGGATACATTGGGGAGTGTACTTAATTGCGGAGGTCCTTGGCATCTTGTGTTCTTAAGTAAAGAATTCTACATTAAAGACTTATCCTGAAAAGCAGAATATTTTTGTTTGTTTCTTTGCTTTTTTTTCTCCCCTAGGAAGTCCTCCTGGCCTGTCTTCCAGGTTGGCTCCTACTTCTTTCTTTGTCCTTTGGGGCCAGAATCTACATTCAGCTCCTCCACTGAATATTCAGGGTGACCATACTAGCCAATGATGAAACTATTGCATGTCCAGGCTCCAGGCTACAGAGCAATTGGCTCAACTCCTGGCTTGGAAGCTGTGCTCCTCCTCCTGCTCCCTTCTGTACCTGGTTTGCAACCACTGTGCCCAACACAGGCAAGGCAAACACTCGTCCTTCAGCCCATGCATAGTTGTAGAAATCCCACCTCAGCCTCCATCCGATCCAGAGAAATGTCTATTCTTTTTTTTTTTTAATCCTTTCCATAGGGGTCTTCTCTTTAAAAAGAAAAACAAAACAAAACCAAATGCTATGCTTTGGGACCAGTGAAGTGGTGTAGTATGCTGAGCCTCTGCTTTGGCACCAACATCCTGTATAAGGGTTTGTTTGTGTCTCAGCTGCTCCACGTCCAATCCAGCTCTCAGGCCCTTGCACCTACATGGGAGACCTGGAGAAAGCTCCTGGCTCCTGGCTTCTAGCTTAGGATTGGCTCGACTCCAGCGATTGTGGCCAGTCAACAGATTAGAAATCTCTCTCTCTCTTTCTCTCTCAATAGATGCAGGGAAGAAATCTTCCATTCATTGGTCACTCTCTAAGTTGTGGTAAGAGCCAGGGCTAGGCCAGGACAAAGGATGCAGCCTAGAGCTCAATCCGGGTTGACCTTGCAGTATCAGAGACCCAAGTATTTTAGCCATCACCAGCCAAACCACAGGGTGCTCATAGTACCAAGCTGGAATGGCACTTAGCAGGACTCTGACCCAGCAACCCTGACAATGGTGTGCAGGTATCCTGTGAAAGCTATGGACTGCTGGACCAAAGATTCACCTCCTCCAGTTGTTCTTGCTCTGACTCCACTCTGTCTTGGTGGTTGAAGTAAATTTCTAAAATATATATATTAATTATTTTTATTTTTTATGATTTTTTACATAGTTGATTAGGGTGATTAAGGCCAAGGGCTAGAGGAAGGTGAGTGAGACTTTTTTTTTACACATTCTCCTTTTTTCTTCCTGTATCTGGGGAAAGAGGGAGACAAAGACACATCCAGCCTCCGCATCCTGAGATGGAAGACAGCCACCTGACACCACCCAGGGTCCCCGACGGGGAGCATGCGCTGAGGATCCTGCTTAAGTGGTTTTGATACTCTAACAGTTCTGAATCGCTGCTGATCTCGCCATTCCAAGCACAATGAAATCTCTCCAGCATCTACTGGTTGACATAATCCACCTTAGAGTCTCCACGTTACATAGCGTTCCTGACATTAATTGTAAAATTATATAATTCATGTGTCATGCTAAATGCCCAGGAAAGTGCAGTGATGTGATGAGAGTTGTTGCCTAATTAGCGCTTCCTCAGGGGGACATCCACTTTGACTCTGAACACTTTCTTACATTGTAAATGCTTTTCATACTTAAAGGGCACTTAAGGACCATATATTTTGAAGTCTTTTTTCTCATAAGCCATATAAAGTTAGACACAATGTCAGAAGCTGAGTATATTCTTTAGCTGTGGACAGGCTTATTTTTTCAACATAATATTGAATATTCAGATCCGTACTTCCTTTACGTTCAGTGAAAAATCTAGTTTGCACATTGTTGCGTTACAATGAATCTAGCACTCAGATTTTATTTGTTAAGCAGTACATGCATGTGACGCTAGAGAAATCCAACAGTATAATGTCTCTATCTGTAGAATACACATTGTTTTTTCACATTAGTGCGTGTATGGTAACCATTTCTCTATATCTTGCTTTTGCATTTGATTGTGTATTTGGAGAGATATTTTTAACCCATCCACAAATGCTGAATGTCTTTCTTTTCAATAGCTGCAAAACATTCTGCTTTATGAATGCATGATAATTGATTTTATATGTCTCTTATTTGTAAGAACTAAGTGTGTTTCCAGACTTTTGCTATTACAAACCGTCCTGCAGTGAATACCTTTGCTGCTACAACTTTGCTCACATGTGTCCATTGACTGACAATTGAGGTCTGCCTTCCATCGAAGCTGTTTTGGAATAACCGTTCAAAGAAGCAGGTCATCCTCCTAAAGTGGAAACTGACGATTCTTCGTTGTTGTCTAAATCTACAACAATTCTACATCTGTCCTGCAACTTTACAACCACACATTTTTGCTTGTGGGCTTCAGATCTAGATGTGGAACTTTAAAGATAATAACAAGTAACGATAATAAACTAAATAAATGGTAATGATAATAGGGCAGGCATTTGGCAAAACAGTTAAGCCATTGATTAGGCTGGAGTGGAGTCTAGGCTCTGCCTCTGATTCAAGTTGCCTGTTAGGTCACCTCCTGGGAGGCTGCTGAATTGCACAAACCCCTACCTTCCAGGTGAGATACCCAGCTGAGTTCCTGGCTCCTGGCTTCAGGCTAACTCAGCCCTGAGCACTGAGCGAATCGGCAGGTAGCAGATCTACCATGTTTTTTCTGTTTATCTATATACTTAATAATCTCTGCCTTTCAAATAAAATTTTAGCAAGTTGTACATTTAGCGGGGTATAGTATAAATCCTTCAGTATACAGATATATGGTGTTTTGATTGGATCAATGTAGTTGATTTTTTTTCTCCTTAAATCATTTAACAATTTATTGACTAACGTATAGCTAGAAATATTTCTGTGATTGGGGAAAACTTTTATTTATTTATTTATTTGGATTTTCAGGATACAGTTTCATAGGCACAGGGATTTTCCCTTCCCCCAAACCATTCTCTGTATTATTACAAGAGAATAGTCAGCAACAGTAACTACTGTTTCAGCGTATCATGACATTGAAGGTACAGACAATTCTTACGCACAACTCTGAGGTCCCTATGGTCTGGTTGCTTAGTGTGCTAGGTGTGGCCAATTCTTCTTTAATGTCTTTTAAAAATAAAAGTAGTCTGACACAGACAAATCCCCATAAGCAAACAGGAAAACAATAATACATTTAGTAATTCTACAAATGCAAGATGTTAGAGACCCATCAGTGATCACATAGATAAAATAGCTGTTATCGTGAAACTGACAATATTATGAAAAGAGAACTGAGGGGGGAAAAAGCTGGTAGAGAGTCAGTGAATGAGCAGATAGAAACGACTGCAAGACCTGGTAAACCTTTGTGGAGAGGTGACACCTGCACTGAAATCCAAAGGATAAGAAAGATTTTCCTCAGAAATGATGAAAGGGGATCCCAGGATGAGAGACCTGTAACTGGAAAAGCCTTGGATGAGTGTGTGGGCTGACGGCAGACGGGCGACTTGGTGAGGGAGGCCGCAAGACAGAGGTTGGAGAATCAGGCTGGGAGTAGAGGCCTTTCCAGGCTGCAAGAAGAAAATTCTACTTGGTAAAAAGCAGTGTGATGCTCCAAAGGGAGAGATGAGCTGGTGTATCTGTATTTGCAAGAGTTCAATCAAAAAATCTCAGAGCCTATGGAACAGCATCATGGAAAAATGAATACATACATACATACATATTTATGCATATAAATTTTATGCATATAAATATTTATGTATTTAGTTGTAAACATGTATTTATATATTATTTATATGTCATATAAATGATTATATATTATATATTATATATTATATATTATATATTATATATTATATATTATATATTATATTGTGTATTATCTCTATTTATATATTATATTCATCATTTATATATTATATGTGCATTAGTATTTATGCATATAAATCTTTATTTGTGAACATATATTTATAGATAGATAGATAGATTTTATAAGTCCTCAGGACTGGCCAATAGCATGGCTGAGGGAGGAAGAGGTGTTAATTCTGTAAAACAACCAAGAGAAAATGTACACTAAACTGTACCTATTGAAGTCATTTAAAACCAAAGACCATCCTTCCTCTTTTCCTTGAATCGTTCAGTCTTATTGAGAAATGTAACAAATACATTGAACTGTTTTGAACGATGTATTCCAAGCGTTGGCTTTCTGAATCACCAAGGGGGAATTAAGTTACACCTTGTAGACTTTTAACGTAGAAAGCATGTTATCATATACATGGTATGTGAACATCTCTGTTCCATATTCTTAAGCCCCATTAGCTCTAACGCGGTAGAACGGGAGTAGTCATGGCTGAGGGTTTATTCTGGTACCAAGGTAGCACGTGCGTTCTGACAACAGCTTCTGATTCTCTCCTTTGCTCTCTGCTGTCTTGATTGTCTGTGTTCTTCCCTGAGTCCCATGAAAGCTACATGAAGAAAAACCCTGGCTCACTGTATTTAAGAGATCTGCATGCATCCAGTTGCTCACTGAATGAAAGATTAACTGAGTGAACAAATGCATTTTGAGTACCTGATTTTGATTATGTTTTTCCTTAAATGAGACAAATTCCCCAACCTCAAGTTTTTTTCTTTGTTGTAAGGTTGGGTTTTGTCTTAAATGACGTGGAGGCTGTTGGTTCTAGGTGTAGTTCTCTGTCTGCGATATCCAAGGCCCCCCCTGTTTGATTGACAGTTCTTTGATTCCACCTGCATCACTGTAGATGAGGTCCGCCTAAGACGGACATCCACAAAGGGTGCCTCTGTCTTAGGTATGCAGATAAGAGAACGGGGGCTGCTAGCTTTGACACCATAGAAGGCTCTGCGAGGCTACCTTT
Source organism: Ochotona princeps (assembly GCF_030435755.1). Taxonomy (NCBI): domain Eukaryota; kingdom Metazoa; phylum Chordata; class Mammalia; order Lagomorpha; family Ochotonidae; genus Ochotona; species Ochotona princeps. The sequence goes on along the minus strand of NC_080859.1, from coordinate 24,494,355 downwards.
CCATTCCGGAGTGGAGGTGAAACCATTACGCCCGTTCTATTTGGGGATCTAGATATGTTTAAAATTGCTTCCTGCTGAGTAATTCAGAATGCAGCGTATCATCTGAGCATCAAATATTGACTGTTTCCATAATGAAAAAGTACAGCGAGTTCCGTTTATATTTGTGCTTTCATTGCAAGCTGCTGCAACATGGTCAAAAAAATTCCCTCTGTGGTGACAGGGATCTGTCAGCAAATAAGGCTGTTGAAAGGGCCAAACCAAAGCCAGTAACAAGTGAAGGCCAAAGCTGACCACAGCTGAGAGGTATGAAGAGGATGACAGCCACGTGGTCACCACCCACCCAGGCTAGGGAGGAAGGCAGCGCGAGATACTCATGGAAAAATACAACTTCCCTCTCTTCCAAGCATGACAAGCAAAACCAAACCGGAGCTTGCCCTGGTAAGTTTTCAAGATAACTTTGATTTTTCAGAATGAAAATATGTAACAGGCTTCCATCATTTTACCATGTCTTTCTTATAATTTAATGAGTGTCTTTTTCTTCAGCCCACATTTGTTTCAGCAGCACGATTTGTTGCTATCGTGTGAGGGGATTGGGTCGTTATTTCTTTAACACTGCACTGAAACTCGAGGCTTGAATTAGCAGAGATGGATTGTAGAGGCTACAAGCCCAAAACTAACGTGTGAGCAAGGTTGGTCCCCCAAGAATGACTGTGACATCATCCTCCCCTGCCTGTTGCCAGAAGTTTGATGATGTGTTAGAAATCTGTGACATTTCTCAGATTTTAGAAGCATCATCCTTCACACAATGTTTTTCTTGTGTGCTTGTGTCCAAACTTCTCCTGTTCATGCAGACATAGGTGGCATCGGGTTAGTGCCTACCCTGATGATTTCATTAACTGCACCTGACATCACATTCTGTGTTACTGGGGGGCAACAAGTTCAGCGCAAGAACTTGGGGGAGATGAAAGCCAACCTGAAAGAATCCTCCAACACTACACATCTGCACCCTTTTGGAAGGTCTTACGAAAATATGACCAAGTATAGGGACTTACATGTAGGGTTCCCTCAATAACCTCTGGTGAGACATCTTAAAATTGTGTCACAAAGTCACCTCAAACGTATCCCTATAGTGGGAGGAGGTAAAAGATGGAGCAGGGCTTCGTTACCACTCACACTTCCTTTTTGAGGCTAGGCTCTCGTATTTTCACACCTCTCGGCTTCTGTACAAATTTATACAGTTCTATTTTTTAAAAAATATTTATTATTTTTATTGAAAGGCTGATTTACAGAGAGAAGGAGAGACAGAGATGATACTCTTCAATCTGTTGGTTCACTCCCCAAGTGGCTCTAACAGCTGCAGCAGAACCAATTTGACTCCAGGAACCAGGAGCTTCCTCCAGGTCTCCCACGCAGGTGCAGGGTCCCAAGGCTTCGGGATGTCCTCAACTGCTTTCATAGGCCACAAGCAGGGATCTGGATGGGAAGTGGAGCAGCAGGGACATGAATTGATGCCCATATGGGATCCTGGTGAGTACTTTAGTCACTAGGCTATCACACTGGGCCCTGAAGATAGATGGTTCTCACCATTGTTTTTCTTTTTCTTTTTATGTGGGATAAAAAGAGGAAGAAATCAATCAATATTCATTCAATATAGCTGTTGGAGAATTGTAAGTGAATCAGTAGCAGGGCCTCTGTAGATGGTGATGCTGGTGGCAATAGGGACCAGTTCCTGGGAGCCACATTCAGCAAAATGGAGAGAAAAGCCACATTTGCTCATTGCAGCATGGCTTCAGATGTTGGTCACATCTAGCCTTCCTTGAAGTTCTGAGACTGTTGTCTTCTTAATAAACTCTATTTTGTTTCATACCCTAAATAAGAAACTTATTTATATACTTATCTGCAAATTTGAAATGCAGATCAGCAGGGGAGGGAGGGAGAGAGAATCTTCCATTTCTAGTACACTCCCCAGATGACTGGGACAGCCAAAGCAGGCCAGATGTAGTGCCGCAGGTGGCAAGACCGAAGCACTTGACCCATCGTCCTCTGCCTTGTGAGGTACGTTGGCAAGAAGCTCAATGAGATGCAGGGCAGCCAGGACCTGTAACACCTATTGGGTGTTACAAGCGGTAACTTAACTCACAACACCATAAAATCATCCCTTAATCTTTCATTTTCTAATGGCAATAAAATAGGACCAAAACCTTGCAAAGGAAAATATAAAAAGAAACAGGAAAACCCGTTCATGATCAATTGAGGAAATCTTTTTAACATTAAGGCAACTCTACTTCCTGCCAGTTTTTACTTAATCAAACCAGACACAAGAGATGAATAGTCTTATAGAGATTAAAAAATAAAATAAAAGAGACAAAAAAATGAGAAAAAAAAAGAAGTCAAGCAATCAAGGGCACTTTGTTGATGGGCAAATTGTCAATGGTATAAAGAATCAAGTGGCAACTATGCCTTTAGTTAAAAGCAATGTGCGTGGGTTCATGCCCAGTTCTTCTTGGCTGGTGCCACCCGCAGAGTTGTTTAGGCCAACAAACGGAAGCGTGAGGGAGCCTGGGCCCTGGACCACACATGGCTTCCATTGGTTTGAGACTATTTTTGTCTTGCGGCCTTTTCTTTCAGAAATAGATGGTAAACAAATGAGTAAATGAATGACAATATTGGAAGAATTGTATTGAGATCACTGCCTTTTATTTTTCCCCCTAAAGTTCATTGTTTTCTTTCTGGCTTCAAAGGCAAATGAAGCGCTCTTGTAGACTCCTGAAAGTATTTTTGGTGCTAGACACGGAACCTAACGTGCCTTACCATGATAAATTGGTCTTACCTTCTCAGAGCAGATCTTGCTCTGAAAGTCTAAGCTGGGCCCCACACACAGTTGACTGCTTCATTCACACGGCTGGCATCAAAGCCACAGGATAACCCAGTTCCTGCTAGAGGTGAGGTAAGCCCTCCCATAGCAAGCAAGACTCAATGCAAGCCTTGTACAAGACCCAAACTCCATTAGAAAGAGGAAGCCTTCTTCCCCCAGGAAAATCCTGCAGTCAGCATTCTCACCACACATCTACACTGGTGTAGGGTGTATCTTTCCTTACTCCAGTTCTGCTGTCTTCGCTCTTATCCTTACATGCAAGTCACGCACATAACAGCATAGGCAGCCTGAGCAGATCTAGCCTCATCAACAAGGATACAGAAACAGAGCAAGGAGGGCAGGAAAGAACTAGAGGGAGAGTCTCTTTGGGCTCCTTTCAAAAAGATCCGAGTTTGAGGGAAGGACAGAGCCAGTGAAGAGGATCCTATTTAGTCATTGCAAAGCCATTACTCTATTTATGGTATTCACCATCATGCTTCAATTCCAAGAGGGACACTGCTCTGAAGGCACTATCATCCATCCATCTTCTTCAGAGATGAAGGAGAGGATGCTGCTGATTGGCAGTTAAGATTTGAGACCAGGATTTTGCAGCTCTTGTGTCTACATTTTAATCTATCCAGATTTAGCTTCCAGTGCAGTTCAAGAAAATGGACAGGCAGAAGTTGGGACAATGGCAAGGAGAGGGGAGATTGCTAAATATTTCACAGCCAGAGGAACCTTGTCTCTGCAGTGGGACTCTTACATTTCCCTACCTAGAGCTCTCTATATCACTAGGTTGATTTTATCCCAAATTCATAAATAGCACATTTGTGACCCGTTTTTGTCACAGAATGGAAATCTGGTGGTGTTCGTCAGCCTGGCGATTTTCACAACAAACTCTTGCTGCAGTCAATAGGTGGGCTAAGGACAAGTCCTGGTTTTCTGCTGGTAGACCATGGTCCCCTTTAAATTCTATTTCTTATTCAAGCATCTCTGCTTTGAGACATCTGCTGTGATACTGAAGGGAGATTATAGTGGCAAATATTTAAACTGGTTGGCTAGATTCAGTTAGGAATTTCTGAGTGCATGGTGGCCTTTGTTTAAAAGAGAGAGGAAGAAAAGAGGAAAGACCTGGTATGTCCTCTGCTCTCCAAGATGCTATTTTCCTTTATTTAGAAATCAGAAAACAGTGCTAGGCAGGCGTTCCTAGTTACCCTGATTAATTAGGTAGGGGGCACAGAGTCACTGCATGCAATCTGGTAGGTTTTCACTTGAATCTGTGTATACATGCCCTTACTACTTCTGGGTCATTTTTTCAAGCTCATGACCTTCCTTTGAGATATGTAATTTCAGTCATCCACCCTACAAAAGAATAAAGGTACAGATAGCTTCCTTCAGCATGAAACACAGTGTGCTTCTGTCTTGGGGTGGGGTGGAGAATTGCTCTGAAGAGCTGTGTAAGATTTCTCATTTTCCTTAAAGACAGGGGTTCAGGAAGCTGTGGTATACTGTCAGAGATGGAGCCATCCCACAGAGGGAGAGGGTGGTCCCCACACTGTACATGCATGCCCTCGCTTTGGGAACTGTCCTGTGAGCCATGCACCTCCTTCCCTGACTTCTCCAAGTTAAACTTTCCACTGCCTCACAACGCTGCCAGTGTGTACACTGTATGCGCCATGTGACACACATATACACTATTTATACTACTACACACTGCACACACCATGTGACACACATACACATTGTGTGGCCATAGTAGACTACACTGCCTATGTCATAATGCACATGTATACACTGCAGATGCCATGTGCATGTATTCACTATGCATAGCATATTACTCGTGTACGCCATACTCATGCCACTTAACTTGCATGTTCACAGCACACACTGCCTATGCTGCATGACACAAGTATATACCACACATCATATTGCACTTGTACACACGCACAAGACATCATACGGACATGCACTACGTGTGCCATATCACAAAGTTATGGACTGCACCTGCCATACTGCCCATGCAACGGTTGCTTTGCATCCCATACAGTCTGTACTCCCCCAAGATATTTATGTTTACTCCTTCATTAGTCTTGGCATAACCTTTTTTAAAGATTTATTTATTTTTATTGCAAATTCAAATAGAGACAGATGATGAGCAGAGGGTCGGGACTGCTGTCTGGATGTGCCTGCTGATTACTGGGGACACTCGCTTCTCCATGCTTCCCTGGTGCCCAAGCCCCCCTCAAGCTTAGTTCCTCACCCTCGCACTATCGGGAAAGCACAGGTGTTGTTCATGGTCATGTCTGGCAATCACTTAGTTCCAGCATCCTGACATCCCCCAATTCCTTCAAAGTCTTTTTGTTTTTCCTTGGCCCTTTTTGGAAGAAGCGCTTGAGCATTTTGGTTATTAACGGTGCACAGATCTTCCAGAGGTGTTTTAGGCCTCGAGTATAGATGGGCACTCATGGAGACAATGTGTTTTTGTCATCAAGCAGACTGAAAAGACCTGAGAGAAAACAGTGGCGCTTCCCTAGATCCTGGTTGCAGAAACTTGAAGGGAAGAATCCCCCTGCAGCCAATTAAAGGCTCATTTTCCCAAAGATAATGATTTTTATAAAAGACAACAAATGATGGGAGATGTCCGCGTTTTTTTTTTTACATGACTGCTGGTTTCCATGTGGACCTAGTATTTATGTAACTGGATGGATAGAGTCAAGATTCTTTTCTTTTTTTTTTTAATTCATTAATTACATTGTATTATGTAACACAGTTTAATAGGTACTTGGGTTCTCCCCACCCCTCCCCAAACCCTCCCACCATGGTGGATTCCTCCACCTTGTTGCATAACTACAGTTAAAGTTCAGTTGAGAATCCCCCATTGCAAGCGTGAACCAAACATAGAGTCCAGCATCTTATTGTTCAGTCAAGTTCAACGGCTTCTTAGGTAGACCCTCTCTGGTCTGAAGACAGAGCCAGCAGAGTATCATCCCAATCAATTAAAAGCTCCAACATACCATCAGCAAAAATTTACATCATTATGGAATTAATTGACACAGTAATGAGTAACCAATATGGTAAAAGTAAATGCGAGTTCTTAACCACCTTCTGTGACCATCTCATTGACATTTCAATTTTAGTTTATACACAGCATATAACAAACCTAACATAACATGTTATACATAACATCGTGTCAGATTCAAGATTATTTTCATGAAATCATGAATAGCTCTGAAAACATTTTGTGTTGGTTCTCTCTGAGAAATTTTACTCTATTTGTAAGCTGTGTATGGGATAACTCATTTTTCTGTATTCCTTTGAGTTTAGGTGTTGGGGCTTTTAAAAATTTTTATTTAGTATGTCATTTACTTGAAAGGCAGAATGAGAAAGAGATGAAAAGAGAGAGAGACACTGGTTTTCTACTAATGGACTCTCCAAATGATTGTAGCAACCAAAGTCTGAGCCAAATGGAAGCCAGGATGCAGGAGCTCCATGTGCGTCTCCCCGTGTGCACTGGGGACTCAGCACATGTCCAGCCATCATCTGATGCTTCCCAGAACGCATTAGCAAGAAGCCACATCAGAAGCAGAGCAGGTCCCCAAGCAACACTCAGATGAAAGACATGGATATCCAAAGCAGTGACTTAACTCACTGTGCCATAAAATTAACTCCTAGGGTTTTTTTTGCTTGTTTATTTTTGACAAAGGATTTTTTTTTTAAGTATTCTTGCTTAAAATCATGTAAACCTCCTTCCAAAAGAGAACATCAAGGAGGACTCCATTTGCCATGTTGTTTGAAGCACCGTGAATTTGCATGTTAAATCCCCTATCCTTGTCAGGTTTTAAGAGCATTTCCTGGGCTCCAGCTTGGGATGACATTTATCTGATTTTTTTCTCCCCATAGAGGATGCCGTGCAGTTCATAAGAATCAAGCTAATGAGAAACAGAATCAGAGGGCTGCCCAATCTGTAGAAAAAGGTGGAGTCTGAAAAAAAAAATATTTTCCCTGCCAGGAACTTACTGAGGAAACTTGTTTTTTTTCCATCTGCTTTCTTTCCCACTTATTCTCAGTGTGAAGTGAAAGCAAAGTTTTAGAAGTTTTCCTCCACCGTAGAGAAAACATAGTGCAGAAAACGCCTATCTGGAATCTGAAGCCTCAAAGAAGGCTCAGTGACTCTGTTTTCTGCCTGCAGAAGGGCCAAGTGCATGTGAGAGACCATAAGGCTGCTGTGCCTCGCCCAGAGCATGGTGCCGAGCCAACGGACCAGCACACGATAGCCTTGGCAGCTAGAAACCTAGCAAACTTCCACAGGGGCTGCTCAGCAGAGCAAGCCCGGGACAGTCAGTGTGCTTGGAAATGAGGGTGGCGGGAGGTGCATTGGAAAATGAAATCTACGGACAAGACCAGCCTCTGTGCTTTCAACGGCTGCAGATTTCTCAAATTTTTTTTTCAATTCCCAAGTCTGAAGTTGCAAAAGATATGAATTATTTGTATAAAAGCAGTGCAGAAACTTCAAAAATCTTTTGAACCAAAGCAATGGTTTAGTGAGTATAACTTTTACTCAGAAGGAAACATGAAATGTACGTGAATGTTAATATGTAGTAGACAAGAAGAGATCACTGTTCGCTAGTTTCATTACCTTGATGCTTACTCAGTGGCTACTCTAGGCCTACTTCCAGACCTTCTGCTACTAAAACAATCAGCATTTTATGTGTCACATTATCTAGACTTTCTAGGGTCCAAAATGTTGGAAATAACTTGATGTGAAAATACTTTTTAAAATGCATTAGGGAGGGCCCAGTGTGATGGTTCAATGGCTAAATTCCTATCTTGCAAGCACCAGAATCCCATATAGGTGCCGGTTCGTGTTTCCAGCTGGTCCATTTTTCATTCAGTTCCCTGATTACAGCCTGGGAAAGTAGTCGAGGATGGCCCAAAGCCTTGGGATCCTGCACCTGCAGAAGGCACCCAGAAGAAGCTCCTGGCTCCTGGCTTCTGATCAGCTCAGCTCCAGCCGTTGCGGCCATTTGGGGAGTCAACCAGCAGATGAGAGATTTTTCTATCTCTTCTTCTCTTCAAAAATCTAATCTGCCTTTCCAATAAAAAATAAATAAATCTGGGCCCCGGCGTGGTGGCCTAGCAACCAAAGTCCTCACCTTGAATGCACTGGGATCCATCCCATGAAGACGCCGGTTCTAATCCCAGAAGCCTTGCTTCCCATCCAGCTCCCTGCTCGTGGCCTGGGGAAACAGTCAAGGACAGCCCAACGCTTTGGGACCCTGCACCTGCATGCGAAACCAATAAGAAGCTCCCAGCTCCTGGCTTCAGATCAGCTCAGCTCCAGCCGTTGTGATCACTTGGGGAGTGAATCATCAGATAGAAGTTTTTCTCTGTCTCTCCTCCTCTCTGTATATCTGACTTTCCAATAAAAACATATAAATCTTTAAAAAAAAAATAAATGAACTCATTAGGGAAAGAAATAATGATGCTTTACTGAGAGTAGGATGACAATAGTTAATAAAAATTTAAATAAGGAATTTTAATATCATAATAAAAGTATTAAATGTTTAAGTATTAAATATTTACCCTACATTAAGCATTACACTATAGATAGATAGATAAACATCACTCATGTATGCCATGAGCATATAAAATTTCATGTCAGTTAAAACTAAACAAAAATTTTGAGGAAGCATTTGGTAACATTTACTAAATTTGCCAGTGAACTCTAATGAAATATTAAAGTGTGATTTAAATAAAGAAATAGGCACCAAATAGTCAGGAATGGAATCACTTGCGTTGTCAAAAAAGTGAAAGGTCATAAATATTTCTGAGTATCTATGGCCCAGAAAATCAGTTAGCATATTGGCAAAAACAGATATTTTACATAGAAGAGAGCTTTCAGATTTTGCATGAGGTAGTTTCCCCCATGGTCCTTCTCCAAAGCCTGAGAATCACGCACTTGTTGTTAATAAGGGGCATGACTCAGTTAATGTCTTTCAATATTACCCTTGTTGTCACCTTTAACAACAAGCAGTTTTTCTCCCACCCAAGCCTGTAAGCACATGTGGATGATATTAGATATTTCTTCATGCTCATTCTAGCTCCACCTTTACCAGGATTAGCTACATGACTTGTATAAAGTGAAAATGGGGTTCTCTTGTTAAAACAGACGGTGACAGCTCAACACTCAACCGAGTGGGGGTCCTTCCAAGCAAGGGATCATTTACAACTGCATAAGACTCTAGCCTAGGAAGTCAGTCCTGTCAATGAGGACATTCAAAACAATGTAAATGAACTGGTTTAAGGTGAAATCTTTAAATCTAGGCACAATCTACTGTATGCTATCATAGATGGGCAACGAAATAATGGTCATTGATCACAAAATATGGAGATGAGTGGATATCGGGCATGGACATGCATATGATTAAGTTATGTAACAGAATTCTTAAATTTTCTGGCATTCCAGCATTTGCCAACTTGATCAGAAAAACATCAATTGCCATGATCCACAGATCTCATTATGCACTGTGCTTCACAGCATCCAGCAACAGTGCCCTGCCTCGTCTCCATGCCAAATCCTTGGCATGGCACAAGGAGAAACCAGAGAGCAACCTAAAGTACCTGCTCTCTGGGAGCACTCCTTGTGTTGAAGTTCTGAATTGTTGACTCGTAAGTTTCTGTATTTGATGTCCCTGCTTTCCTGACTTTTGGAAGATCAGAAGCAAAAACATCCACACTTAGCAAATTCCTGTCACTCTCCAGAGCTGAGCAGGAGCAGACTCTGGAAAAGTATGTGCTGGAAGCCTGTCCTTGAGAGGAGCATTTCCCACTGGGGCCCAAAAGGTCTTGCCTGCCCACAGCAAGTCACAAAGAAAGAAGACAGCCTGGCAACTTCTATCAGAGAACAGCTATCATCATCGAGAAGATGACAGCGAGTCAACAGTATGCATCCTCACAGAAACCAACAGATCTTGCTTTTCAACTTTCTAAAGAATTTACTGGTCTGGTTTGGCCTTTCGGTGCCACATTCCATTCCAGAACCCCAGTGAAAATGTTCTCAAGGGCTAACCAGAGATTCCGCCCCCTTTCCCCTGGGCTGGTACAGCTTGACCGCTGCTTGACATCAAGGTCAACTGCAGACTGGGAACAGTTATGTAACTGCGTTGTAAATTGAATTAGAGCTGTACAAGAGCCCAGACTGAATAACCAGGCAGCGTCAGGCAAGAGCAGTAACATGTCCCCCCAGAGACAGTGCTGGAAGAGCTGCTTCCTGGAGAAAGGGAGTCGCATACCACAGGCAGAAAACCTCCCTCTGCCCTGTGCGTCCAAGGTCTACATAGGGAGTAAGAAGAGGCATCAAGTTACAGAGGGATTGGAGTCAGGCAGACCTTGAAGAAAGAACAGTCAAGGTACACGGAGAAAATGAGGGAGAAAAAAAAGATACTCAAATCCGAACAGACACCACCCACGGAAGAAAAATAAGAAGGCTTAGTCATGGAGAGGAAAGAGCCTCTAGCAGGGCTTTGTGGATTGGAAGATGAAGTAGAGAGACATGGCCTTTCCACCAGCAACCAGCTGCTGCAGGGTGAACACATTCAGATCTCAAAGGCCAGAGCTGAAACAATCTTTTGGCACCTCTGACCACCTGGGACATTCTTCCTGCTAAGTTAGATGTAGCAAAGCAGGGAGGGAAGTCGCCGTGTGGGCTTGATTCATAGGCACATGAATGCAAATCTAGATAAGTTTTGAATAAAAGGATACCAGAACCAAGTTGCATTCTTGATCCGTGGTAACGTCACTGTCCTTAGAAACTGAGGAGGAACTGAGCAGGCTTTTGGTCTAGTGGTTAAGACCCAGGTTAAAGCATCCCCGTTCCACATCCGAATACCTGGGTTTGAAGTCTGGATCTCCCTCTGGCTCCCTTTAGCAGCTTTCAGTTCATGAAGTTGCTGGGGCGGCTCAAGTAATCGGGTGCCTGACACCCAGGCGGAAACTCTGGATTGGATTTCTGGCTCCCAGCCGTGACATGGCCCAGGCCTGGATGTTGCAAACACACGAGCTGGAATGAGTAGACAAACGTTCTCTTGATCTGTTTCTCACACTCTCCATCTCTTCCTGTGTGTTTGTGTGCACGCCCCTTACCTCTCAACCACTCTAATAACCACGGTAACAGTAAAGCAGGTTGTACAGCAGGTTGTAACAACACCCACTCAGACTACAGTCACAAGGATGGGACCAACGATCTCCCACCTCCTAATGAGCTTAAAATGCCTTGACTGTCCAGCAGGCTCCCACTTCCTCATCTGTCTAAGAGTAGAGAGAAAGCATCTACCCCGAAGTTTTTTTGTGAGATTCAATGAAGGCAAATGAGAAAGTAAACTGAATAAAAGTTTTTTTCAAAGAATCTCTTCTCCCTTCATTTGTTAGAATTTTGTTTTGAAATTTAGGAGCCTCTGGGATTATAGGGAATTGGTATTATAGGGAATTAGAAAAGTTATTTCATTTTGTAATATAAGGTAATTTCAAGTACTTTTGTGCCAAAATATATTTCCCAATGCTTCTCAATTTGTGTGTAACCTTTCTGTAACGTGTTTTTAAATTCTCCATATTTAAATAAATATATTCCTTTTAGTGAATTCTGCATTTCTTTGTCTTCTTGAAATTTTTTTCTGTAATCCATGGCTATGCAAGAATACTCTTTCAAATTTTCTAGTAATATTTTGTTAATTTATTTTTAATGTTTAGATAGACACTCCATCTGTATTTTTGTATGGTATATTGTAGTTACTCTGCTTTTTTTCCCTGGATTTTTCAGCACTATTTATAAAATAAACTTTCCTTTTACCATGAATTCAAATGTCATCTTTGCCATATATTAGGTTCCCATCTGTACTTGGATCTATTTTATCTTTCTGTATTCAATTCCACTTGTGTATAGCTGTAGTGAATGATCATATTCATAGTTTCCGTGTCTGCCCGGGCAAATCTCCACAGAACCCTGTAGACATGTTCTCTGTACTTGTGCCAAAGTGGTTGTGTTCCCATGGGAGCATGGGATGTTGTCTTTCTCCCTGTCCTTCATATGGGTCAAATGATCACCAGTACTCTGTAACAGGGAAGATCATACATTACAGTGGAGTCAGATAGCCCAGACTGCTAAATCAAGCAGCAGCGCTTACTACTGCCATAGGAAATGCAACAAAGAGTACTCACTTTTGGTCCAGGTAAGTCCGAGCAGCAGCACAGGTACCTTACTCTCCTGGTCACTTGGCTGTGTCAGACCAGGCTTCCTGCTGGAGAGCCTAGCTCCCCAACTACTGCTGTTAGGTGGAGGTTTGTCCAAGCCTGAGGTCCAAAAATTTCCTTTGTACCCAATGACCATGCTGGAAATGGATCTTGGGCGGCTCTGAGCATGCTCACGACTATGGCTCCGCCCACCACTGCCATCTTGGTGGGCAGAGTCCAGGAAAGTCTGAGCAGTGGTATGGGTACCTTACTTTCTGGCCATGTGTTGGGAGAACCTGTGGCAGGCCAGGCTTCCTGTCAGGGTCCTAACTCCCTGTCCACCACTGCCAAGTGGTGGGCAAATCTTGGACTTACAGGCAGCCTCCAGGCACTAGTCGCCCAGCAGCAAGCTCTGGAGTCTTGGGGGTTTGGAATTACTGCCTAGGGACCACCTTGGATACACTGTAGGTGTAGGTGAGGAATGAATACTGAAGGAAACCCAATGTTGGGGCCACTGTACTTGCAGGTAAGCAAGGGGACTGCAACCTGATGGTTTGGAGGCAAGAGACCTGAAGATCTGTATGGGTTAGCCTGACACAGCAGACAAATGGGAGTCATGGGTTGGGCTTGTTAGCATGAAATATGACTAACTACCACACACTAGCACACATACAAGATATGACTGGAGGCCTGTCTGACAGGGCTAGATCCCAGTACCTGACAGTGATTGTTGAATTAGGGGTCAGGTGACAATAGGCTGGGCCATGACACCAACCAGCATGTGCAAGAGAACCAGGTCCAAAGGGTGGGGTATGTGGGCCCAACCCTATGGAACTACAACTCCCACTGGTTAGCTTGAGAGATGGACTGAGCTAGGTGTGACCATGGAACTCACCAATGCTGAGGTTGGGAACAAGCAGAACAGGTTCAGGCTACAGCACCTGCATGAACACCCTAAAACAGGGTGTGGGGCAGGCCAGACTGCACCAGTTCATACAAAGACTGGGACAGGCGGAGCAGCCCATCTTGGGTAAGGGCCAAGAACCTGCTAGCATACGTGAGATCTGGCTCTGGGAGTGGCGTTGATCGGGGAACCTAGGAAACCCCCTTAGTGGGTCATAGCTCCCACTGATAAGAATGTGGTCCAGTTTGTGAGTAGGTTTTGGAAGGGGGTGGACAAGATAGGGCTGAGCAAACTATAGCCCCCTGGCAAATGCAGAAACCAAGATGGAGTGCAGGTCATGCCGAGCTAGGCTGTCACACTTACCAGTTTGCATGAACCAAGGGTGAGATCAGATTGAGCAAGGCCAAGTTACAGCACCCACCAGTGAGAGTTAGGACTGGGGTCCGGCTGGGGCAGACTAGACTCCAGCACCTGAAGGAAAAGGCCATGACAGGGGAGGGATTATGCCAAGCTGGGTCATAGCAACCACTGGCACGTACGAGATCTGTGGTTGAGATCAGCCCTAGTTGGGAAGCTAAGGGGACACCCTGGCTGGGTTGTTGGTCCCACTGGTGTATGACATGGATGCAACCACTGGTGTATGACATGGATGCAGTCTCCCTCAGCACAAGTGTGGACTGGGTCTGGGATGTGCCAGACTGGGCTAGACTCTAGCACCCATTGGCGCTTGTGAGAACCAGGATGGGTATATAATGAGCTGGGGTGGGTCTCTGCCCCTGCTGAGCCATGTGTGAGCTGTGTCTGGGTGTGGACTAGGTTTGGCTGGGCTGTAGAACCCAGCAGTGAGAACCAGAATGGGTGAGGTCCATTCAGGAAAGGCTACTGTTCCTGTTAGGATGGGAGATGGACTAAGTAGGGTTGGCCCATGGACCCACTGGTGGGCATGAGATCCGGCACTGGAAGAGGTTCTCATGGAGGAGCTTGGCAACTCCTCTGCTGGGACACAGTCCCTGCAGGTGAGCACAAGAACTATGATAGGGAGCAGCCCAGACCAGGCCAGGGAACGGTACCCATGGGCTTAACTTTGGCTCTGGTCTGGAGCAAGCCAGGCTGTGCCAGTTCATGTCACTCACTGGCAAATCTGAGAGCCAGAATGGTGTGTGGGTCATGTCAGGTGGGGCCACAATACCAGCCAATCCACATGAGCGCCGAGACAGTGGGCTGCCTGGGTTGGTTAGGCTGTAGTTCCCAGCAGTGTGAGATGGAACTGGGGACAAGCTGTGCCAGGTTGGGTTATAGCGCCCCCTGGAAAATTCTGAGGTGAGGTGGTCTGTGTCAGACTGGGCCACAGTACACAACCAGAACACATGAGATCCAGGGGAGAGTGGGTGAACCTGGTAGTGGGACTTCAGGTAGTTCCCATGCTGGGCCACTATTTCCACTGGTGAGTGTGAAAGTTGGGATTTGGAGCAGACCAGGCTGGGCAGGGCTCCAATACCGGTTGGCCTGCATACAAACTGGATCGAGGACAAGCCAGGCTAGAAGGAATGTACCTCTTGGTACATGCATAAGCCTGAGTGGGTTGTTTGGGCTTTGCCACAACATCAGCTAGCAGATGGTGCCTGGGGGGACAAACTCTGTCTAACTAAACTACAGTACCACTTGGACAGTGCAAGAGCCGGAAGTGGGAGTGGACCCAGTATGGAAACAGTGAATACCTTCCTCTTGGGTTGCCACTCCCACTGGTGAGTGTAAGAACCAGGACTGGGGCAGGAATGGCTAGACAGAGAGTGGCACATGCCGGCATGTGTGTGGGCTGGCTAGTGAGGCTGTTTGGTTTGAACTAGGCTTCAATGTCTATTGACATGTACAAGAATTGAATTGGATATGGGACAGACAGGACCAGTCTGCTATACATACTGGCAAGCATGGGAAACAGGGCAGCGGGTGAGCCTGGTGGGGGTTATTGTGGGTCACTCAGACTAACTTACAACTCCCATTGGTTTGAATGGGGGCTGAGTGTGTGATGGGTAGAATCGGATTGGACTGCAACACCCCTTGGTTTGTGTAGAAGACAGGGCTGAAGGCAGAACTGACCCAGCAATTGCAACTAACAGTGTACGTGAAAGACAATTTGAGTGACGGACTGTGCCAGACCCTGTATTGGCATGCACACACAAGAATCATGTCCGGGATCACCTCAAACAAAGTTTCTTCGGGAATCTCCCAAACTGAACCACTGGACTCAGAACTCCAACCATGGAGAGAATTGCAGGTTCCATGATGTAACTGTTGAATGCTTGTGTCAAACTGGTCCTCCTCAGTGACTTAGAGCTGTGGCCAGAATGTCTAAGTGAACTTGAGGATATGGCAGATATTGGAGCCCACAGCAGACACCTGGTACCACAATCGAGAATGGAGGACAGAACAAGTCAATCAACTGCCCCAGCCAAGTGTTGGCAGTGAATATCAAGGAGACTTTAAGGTGGACTATGTCTGCCAGTTGAGTCTGGGGAGATTTCATCATGCTTGGAGTGGCAAGATTGGCAGCAATTCAGAACAGTTGAGCTATTGAAACCACTTGGGCAGTGCCCTGAGAGCATGCCCCACATCAGGAACCCTGAGATGGTTGGGAAGCTGGATGTGGCTTCTCTCCCCCAGATACAGGAAGGAAACAAGCGAATGTGGAAGCAATGGTCTCACTCACTTTCCTCTAGCCTTTGATCCTTCACACCCTAATCAAATATGTAACATTAATCAAAAATAAAATGTATACAACTAGAAAAAAAATCACTCACTTTTTAGGCTTTTAGTCATCTCACGTGGTCAGTCAATGTTGTTATCATGGATTCATCTGTCATTCAATCTACTAGGTCCTGGAATGTTGCAGTGACAGGTGCAGCTGACAGCTCTAATCCCTCTTGTAGGAAACGAAGAAGCAAGAATATGTAAACGCCTTCAAAAATTCATGGAAAAGGGCTGGCATGGTGCATGCGGCCATTAAGCCACTGGTTGCCACGCCGGTGTCTCATACTAAGTGCCAGTTGGAGTCCAAGCTGCTCCGCTTCAACCCGGCTCTTGCTAATGTGCCCAGAGAGGCAGTGGAAGGCAGCATGCATGTGTGGGTTCCTGATAAACATGTGGGATCCCTGGCTGGAGTTCCTCGTTCCTGTTTCCTGACTTTGGCTGTGGCAGCCTGTGCTACTTGCGATATTTGGGAAATGAACCAGTAAACAGAAAAATCGGTCTCATCCTTTTTGCTTATTTCTTTGCCTTGCAGGTAAACATATAAATGTTTTGGGAACAAGCATAAAATGCTGCCACAAAACTTTGCATAAGACACACTTAACTTTGAATTCCATCGGTCCACCAACGTTCGGTAGCACGCAAAATGAAGGCAAGTTGTGCTGTGGGCAACAGACACAGCAATATGAAACAAACTCAATGAAAATGTGAGGAGGTGACACGCGGCAAATGAGGACTCATGGGGGGAGGCACACACGGGAGGAAAAAGTAAATGCAAAGTCTGAAGTCAGGCCAGAAGAACGAGCAGAAGGGCTGGAGAAAGCAAGGGTGTGGTGGCTGCGGGGAGGGTCCACCCACTGCTGGGGAGGAGCGGGAAGCAAAGTTTCACTTGCCTCAAGTTTGCATCACCCTCTTGATTTACACTGGATCTGAGAAGTGTCCTAGGTGCAAGCCAGCTTACCCACTGGGATACAGTTACCAAGTGTATTCAGTATAGTGAAGTGTCCCCAACAAAAGAAGATCTTTCAAGAGTGAATCCAGGGCCTGGCATGGTAGCCTAGTGGCTAAAGTCCTTCTTGCCTTACACACGCCAGGATCCCACGTGGGTGCTGGTTCTAATCCTGGCAGCCCCACTTCCCATCCAGTCCCCTGCTTGTGGCCTGGGAAAACAGCCAACGATGCCCCAAAGCTTTGGGATCCTGTACCCGCATGAGAGACCTGGAAGAGGCTCTGGATTCCTGACTTTGGATTGGCGCAGCTCTTTGCTGTTGTGGTCACCTGGGGAGTGAATCATTGGACGGAAGATCTTCCTCTATGTATATCTGACTTTGCAATAAAAATAAAATAAATATTTTTCTTTTTTTTTTTTAAAAGTGAATCCAAATGGGCAATAGGCAGATGCACTGCAGGAGAGTAAACAGTCTGAGTTGAATGGGGCGGGCGGGGACACCACAAGGCATTTTTGGGTTCTCGGTGCTCACCAGGAAGAAACGTGGGTGCATCTCCTGAAAAAACTATAGCCTCGAACACTGAGGCATTGAGATGGGAGCATGCCTGCCGCCCACCCTCCCCGACCAGCTAAGCTTAGAACTCTAGTGTCCCTTGCTCAGTCTGAGCACGGCACAGCTGCGAGTCCCCTTTCTCTGCGCTGAGCACCGTGGTTCGGCAGTTCCGTGGCAGGTCTGGAAATGAAGCCTTCCCATTACAGATCCCAACATACGTGTCTGAGTGGCCTGCCGTGGGAAGAGGTGGTGGACTGGCGTAGGCACATTTCTGTGTATCCTAGTGGGAACAGGTTTCTGGAACTGGCTAGAGGAGCTGTGTGAGACTGGTTCTCGGCTAGTTAAACAACCTGCACACACATTTGGGTGTCGACATTAGAGCAGGGTTATGTTTGAGGACAGCTTTCAATACAACCTTGACCTAAAACTCACACTTGAACTTGAACTTACGCTGCTGGTTCTCTGGTTCTTCAGTCAGACTGAAACTGAACCCCTGTTCTCCCGAATGTCCAATTTACTGATCTTGAGAGCCCTCGGTCCCTGTGATCACATGAGCCAGTAGCTTTTTTCCTCAGTCTAGACACTCTCCCCTGCTCCAGACAGACAACTTTTTTTAAAAAAGATTTATTTATTTTCCTATTTAAAAGGTAGATTCACAGACAGGATCCACCATTTGCTGGTCCACTCCAAATTGGCCACAGCGGCTGGAAGTGAGATGAACTGAAGCCAGGAGCTTCTTCTGGATCTCCCATGTGGACTCAGGGGGCCAAAGGTCAACCTCTGCCGCTTTCCCCAGGCCATACGCAGGGAGTGTGATGGGAAGTGGAGCAGCCGGGACGCAAACCAGCACCCGTATAGGATGCCGTCGCTGCAAGGGCAAGGATTAATCTGTTGAGCCACTGTGCATCAGTCCCAGACAGAGAATTTTCTATAAACTCCAGGTGTTCCAGCGATCTTTCATCTAGATCCTGCAGACTTGATCCTTAAGTGACTTAGGAAATACCAGGGAACCGTGTCAAATCTGGCCTTGCCTTCTGAGGCTTTTCCTTCTTCCAAATTTCCAACAGGGGCTGAATGTTCCGTTAGTAGGTAATTGGACAGCAGCTTTTCTCCTCTGCTGTGGGATCCTGCCAGTGCTTTAAGCAATGAAGGTACAAAGGTCACTGCCAAGTTTGTAGGAGGTGAAGTTGGAGGCGTGTGAGCAAAAGGAAAGAAAAACGGAGTCTTATGAGGTGTGATTTAATTTTAAAATGCTTATGCTTCTTTTTAAAAGAATATCCATTTGACCGGATTTCTTTCCCGCTGAGGCAAATGGTAACTGCTACGTATGGAGCAAACCTGATTAAACGTCTTTCTTCTTTCCTGTCAAGGTAAAGGGCATAAGCCCCAGGAATGAAGCATAGCTGGATTCCCAAATGGCTGTTTATGTGGGATCTGGTGCCAAGACCCGCAGAGGGCTCCTGAGCCGCTCTGTGAAAGTAAAGGCAATGGATGCTTTTGCCTACACATGATATTTATTGTATTTCTGTGTAATTTGCCTGGCATTTTGTTGACAACCAAGAGTGGCAGAAATAATAACCCTTGCTTAGAACATACAATTGCATTCATTTTGTTTAGTCATCTCGTATAGGTGCTGGTATTGTGGCATAACAGGAAAGGCCTCCTCTTGCTATGCTGGAATCTCATATGGGCACTGATTTGTGTCTCAGTTGCTGGACATTCAACCCAACTCCCAGGAAAAGTTACTAAGATGATCAAACTTATCAGGTCCCTATCACTCAGGTAGAAGACCTGGATAAAGCTCCTAGCTGCTGTTTTTGGCTCGGCCCAGTCCTGGCTGAGTGGCCACCAGCAGATGGAAGAACTCTCTCTCTCTGTCTCCTCCTCTTTCTGTGAACTCTGACTTCCAAAATAATAATAATAATAATAATAAGAAGAAGAAGAAGAAGAAGAAAAAGCCTTAAAAATCACATAATAAAAGTAATATCTACTGAACTTTACCCACGAGTCTCAGCAGCAAGCCCCTCTAAGCTAGGCCTTAGCTAGGCAGTGCAGGTTCAGTCTTTCTAGTCCTTTATCCCGGCAGGGTCTTCAGAACACAACGAATACCAAGAAATGAGTACCATTTCAGTAATGCTGATGTCAGATCAGCCTCCAACTGTATGGGCAGCCTCTTCCAGGCCAGGCCCATAGCATTTTGCATGATGCTGTTTGAGCATTGCTTTCTGGACAATGGGGGAGTCAGAAGTGTGGGTCAAGGTGCTGGGCCTGCGTTTGCTGAATGTGTAGAGAACAGATTCAGTTTTCCAGGATCCAGAGCAGGTGTGAGGAGTCACCATGGTCTGAGGGCAACAGATGGATGCCTCGATGCAAGTCAGAAACCCAGGCACTCACACAGAGGTCCTGCCATGTGTGAAAGGACTTTAAGGAGTGTGTGGGAAAATGGACTTAAAAGATAAGTTGATTTGAGATGGTTTGAGAGTCCGTTGTCATGCACACCACCTAGTGTTACAGGAAGTGGTAGAAAGTGGCCCACGAACAGCCCTGCTGTCTGGACAGCAGGCAAGAATAGCAGCTGTGAGTATCTTGATTTGGTATAGAGATTATGATTGTGTAAGCTATGCAGCCACAGATAGCTAAAGAGATCTAAAAGTACTTCATGGGTGCCGTGAGTGATGACACTGATGATGGTGGTTATGTGATAAGAGCAGGAGGAAGGGGTGGGCATTTTAAGCAACAGTGAGGGTACCACATGGGTTGCCTGCATCATGTATCATTCTCCTGGCTCATGGCCTAGCTCCGCTTTGGATTCTGACTAGTTTAGATAATGCATACCCAGGGAGCCAGGAGATGGGGGCCCAGGACTCGAGTCTCTGACATCCATATAAGAGATCCATGTTGCATTTAAATTTTAAAAATTTAAATTCTATGAAATTTGATTTGAATTTAAACTTTTTTTTACATTTTATTATTATTATCATCATTTTATGATACAGTTCCATAGGCTGCTGGTATTTCCCTTATCCCAGCCCCAATCCCCCACCTAGTTCCTCTATATCACTACTGAAGTATAGTTCTTCATACACAGTCATATGTCCATCATTGCGGGCATGGACAATGGCAGAGAGTCCATAATCCTATTGTCAAGATATAGTAAACAGTTTCATTTTAAGCCCATCTTTGTCTGGAAGCAGAAATGCATACCACACTACATCCTCACATCTGGATGTTAGTCTGTTTCACACCTACTGTACATCCCCTCAAATGAAAAGTCATAATACAAAATCAACAATAGAAAGAAAAATAGAAATTTATAATGCTATGAAGTTAAATAAGATGTTATTAGATATGACAGTCTCCATTACACAGCTACTATACATCCCCTTAAATGAAGAGCCACAAAACAAAATCAACATCAGGAAGAAAAAAAGAAATTAACAACACCAAGAAGCTAAATGACATGCTACTAAATGACTAACATGTAGCTGAATAAATGAAAATCAAGAACCTTCTAGAAGAAAATGATGTTACTTTTTGATCTAGGAGTCATTGAATGATTTAATCAGAAGAAAGTGTTTTGAAAAGATGAAACTAACCAAAAACATCAAATCCCATGCGATATAGTTTCCGCTGATTTTTGTTGGTGAAGTGTGTCTCTTCTAGACAACAAATAGATGAGTTTTGTATTTTAATCCAGTCTACTAATCTATGACATTTGATTGAGATTAAGCCATTTACATTCAGGGTTAATATGTATGTGTGGTACTTTGGTCATGTCATTTTAGGAATGGGTTCTTCATTGATTTAGTCCTCTGTTGTCATTTTACTGGAATGTTCTTCCCGTTTGCCTTTGGTTTTGGTAGGTGCTATTCCTCTTCTCTGTGAAGAGAACATCTTGAAGTATCCTTGGTAGGGCAGGTTTGGAAGAGGCAAATTCTTTTAACTTTTCTTGACTATGGAAGAATTTTATTTCGTTTTCAAAGACAAAAGAAAGCTTTGCTGGATATGTTATCCTAGGCCGACAATTATTTCTTTTAGAATCTGGAATGTGTCTCTCCATTCTCTTCTTGCCTGTAGAGTTTCCTGTGAGATATCTCCTGTGAGTTTAACTGGCATTCCTTTATATGTCAACTGATTTTTTTCACATGCACATTTAAGGATTTTTTCCTTGTGTTCAATTGAAGAGAGCTTGATGATCATGTGTCTTGGTGAAGATCTCTTTTGATCAGGCCTATTGGGAGTTCTGTGCCTCTCCTGGATCTTGTTTCCCAATTCTTTCTCCAGATTAGGGAAATTTTCCTTTATTATTTCATTAAATATATTTGTAAAACCAGTTTCTCTTTCTGCACCTTATGGGACTCCCATAACTCTTATATTAGGTCTCTTAATAATGTCTTTCAATTCTTGAATACTTTTTTTTTTGCCTGATCCAGATCTGCTTCCAGCTTTTTGTTTGCTTCTTCCTGATGACAGGAAATACCTTCCAATTCTGAGATTCTTTCTTCTGCTTGCTTTATTCTACTTTGAAGACTCTCCACTGTACTTTTAATTTGCTCTATTGTGTTCTTAATTTCTGACATATCAGCTTTGATTTGCTTTATTGCTTCCTTAAATTCTTTGAACTCTTGTATGTGCTTCTCATTGTTGATCAGAAGCTTTAAAATGAGTTTTCTCAATTTTGTGTCCCCCATATTCTTGATGTCTTCCTCAGTTAACTCTGAGGTTGGCATAGGGTTTTGCTCCTTTGCAGGGGAGTTTTCAGTGATATTCATTGTGCCTTTGTGTCTTCTTGTTTTCTTGGTCATTGCACTTCTGGCTAGCAGAGCCTTCTCCCTGGGGCAGGTTTCTAAGCTGTGTCACCCACAGGTCTACAATGCGATTTTACTTATTGCAGTTGGTACACAACCTTTTGCTTGCAGCCACTTGTGCCACAACCTCCAGCGAGTTCCAGGTCTGGGTTCTTACGTTAGATTTCCACCAAGAACTCCATACCCTCAACTCCTGGCTCACCAATCTTCACCTCCTGTGATACCGTGCTGAGGCTGCACCTTTGTCTCTGCAACCTTTCTCCCACTTCTGGTTGGAGCAGGTACCAGGATTAGAGAGACACCAGGTGTCCTGTATAGTTAGGTTGGTGGCGCTGATCTTGCCGGAACCTGTTGGCCGTTAGGTCTGGGTGCCACACGGACCTATTTTGACCCGTATAATGCCACAGTCGGTATTATTTTCCTGCAGGACCAGTGCAATCCACGGAACTCAGTGAGTTTTCGCTAGCTCAGCACATGCGCAGTTCACTGTTGTCCCCTGCGTTTGCCACAGTGTACAAAATGGCGCCTGACGTACCACCACTACAGTTATTGATATGCTGGCTGTCAGATCTGAGGGCTACCCAGACCTGTCTTGGGTGGAACCTATAGAATGCCACGTTGCTGCAGTTCACTGAGTCAGAAATGAGTTCACTCCCAGCTCAGCGTTTGCTCAGTCCTTTCACTTGCCTTTGACTCCTTAAGCAAAATGACACCCATTTCGGCTCAAGGGGGCTGACTGGGCTGTGAAATCCACCCTGTTCTCGCACTGCCAATCTGGGATCTGCTGCTCTGTCTCTGCTCCTGGTCAAAATAAACAGACCAGCAGGACAGATGGTTCTTTGTCTGGGTTTGCCTCCAAAGCTCCCAGTGAAAGTCCCTTCCCACATGGTTGCTGGTGGAGTTTCAGCTGCTGGTGGAGTTCAGATCGCCTATTAGCTGAGTGCCGCTGGATTATCAGTCACCGCAACACCGCACCGTTGTGTCCACTGCTTTCCTGTGTCTGTCAGTCTCCAGGTACCTCTCTGTTGTTGTTCTGTCCTTTCCTATTTCCTGAAATATGTCCTCTCTGCTTCATTCTGATTAAATGTTTCTCAGTCCATTTAAACATGTCCTTTCCCTATTCCGCCATCTTGAGTCTCCCTGAATTTAAACATTTTAAATTAAAATAAAATCCAAATTATCCAAATTGCAATAAAACTTAAAAACAAAGAACAATGTAGAAAACAGTAGTAGCAAAAACTACATTCTGTCTCACCCAGCACCTGAGCCACAAGTGACTACATTAATCTACAGTTAGTAGTAAAGTGAATTCCCTGAGGACGACAGCCCATGATCCACAGCTGTGTCCCGTGGCAAGGCCAAGGATGAGGAGGGATTGGGCCTTCTCCCCAAGTAAGGATGAGCGCTGGTTTCTTGTGCCCTGACGTCTGGCAGTCATTGCCTTGTTCACGTTTTAGGGCAGGCAGTTTTACCTCCTTGGTTGTCATTGCTCATCGACTTCCATTAGTCTGTTCATTAGTGATGCCTTCTTTGCCTTCCCACATTCTGTCTCCTGAATGCCATTGCCGCCAATTCCTCGTGGTAATGCTGCGCTTAGCATTGACTATGACCACTGGCTACCTGTGGAATGTGGCATTTCCAGCAGGGCCTGCTGGCTGCCCGACAGCACTCTGTCACATTGGTATCCAGGAGACAGCAATTTCAGTTGCAGGGAACATGCCGTCACAAAATAGGTAGTTCTAGCAATTCTAGGAGCCTCTCTCTCTCTCTCTCTCTCTCTCTCTCTCTCTCCCTTGCACACACACCCCTTAAAAATCACCTGGATAACACATTCTCACACTTCCATACCTGTTCTTGTTCCTAAATTTATCTCCCACAGAAAACACGCTACACCCATCAGCTAACCAAGGGTGCAGGATCTGCTACGACTGTTTCTTGAAGCCTCCCACATCAGATGAGGCACCAAGATCCCGCATGCTCCCCGAGGACATCTCTTGCATGCTCCCGTTCTCTGTTTCCACTCCTGTTGCTCTGATGTAGAGCCAAACTACCGCTCTCTGTCTAGACTGAAGATAGGTCCACCTTAATAAATGCACTGGGCACTGATGGTTAGTATCTACAGTTACCTTTTCACAAACGTGTGAAAGCATTTAGCATCAGCATCTCATTTTACAGGTACTAGAACAGCAACAAAGCAACATTTACTGAAGGGATGGATCTGGCATTGTGGTATATCAGGGTAAGTCACTCCCTGGGACACCAGCTTCTCACATGGGTGCCAATTCAAATCCCAGCTGTTCCTCTTCCCATCCACCTCCTTGCTAATGCGCCTGAGAAATTGGCAGAAGATGGCTCAAGTCCCTGCACCTACATGTGGGACCTAGAAGAAACTCCTGGCTTCTGGTTTCAGCCTGGCCTAACCCTGATTGTTATGGCCACTTGGAGAATGAACCAGTGGATGGAAGATTCCCTCTCTCTCTGTCTCTCCCCTTCTCTGCATCTTTGCCTTTCAGATAAATAGCTACATTTTTAAAACAGAAGAGAGCAATGTTTGGTGTAGTGTGTGTTGTAGCACAGCACGTTAAGCCACAACTTGCAGTGTTGAGTCCCAGCTGGTCAGATTCAGTTCCGGTTAGCACACTGTAAGCTCAGTGGGTTTAAGCACCTGGGCCTGTGTCACTCATGCGGGAGACCAAGATGGAGCTCCTGACTGGTTGCTTTTGACTGATTTCGATTTGGCTATTGTAGCCATTCGAGAAGTGAAAACAGTTGGGAGGCAGATTTCTCATTCCCTCAGCCCCACTCCCATCACTATGTCTTCCAAATAAGTAAATGAATAAATAAAACCTTATTTAAAAGAAATACTTGAAGATACATCAGGTCATATCGTAATGACTTAAACCCAGGTGTGTGTAACTCTCCATCTGTGTCATTTCCGTGTGAGCACTCAACCTTCCCAGGTGGTCCAGGCAAGGCTGGCACCCCTAGCTTGGGGACCACCCCTGGCTTGGGGACCACCGCTAGCTTGGACACCACCGCTGGCTTGGACACCACACTTGGAAAGCCGTCACATTAGGAGGCACTTTCTTGATCACTTCTTCCTGACAGCTGACATAAATGAGCCTAATGGTTGAGCAGGCTGGTATGAATCCTGGAGCTGCCATGGGCTCTGTGCTGAGGGCCATGTCATTTAAACTCATGGGCACAGTCAACTCTCCAGTGAGATGGAGAAGGGCCCCACTCTGCAGGCGCGTTGGAGGACTGTTTAACGTGGGCTCTGCTCGCTGGAACCCTGGAGAACCTAGTCAATATTTGCTGTGAGAATTTTGCAAGTCTCTAAAATTTAATGTTGCTTATGGTTTGTTGTTGAACTTTTTATTTCTGCTCTGTTTGATGTCACTTATTATGTCACTCCCATTGCACTTGACATTTCTTTTTTGGAAAAAAAAAAAAGCTATTCATTTGAAAGGCCAAATTACAGAAACAGAGAGAGAAAGAGGAAGAGACAAAGAGAGATATTGCCTATCCATTCACTCCCTGGATGGCTGCGGCAGCCAGGACTGGGTCAGGCCGAAGCCAGGGGATTTGGCTGGTCTTCCACATGGGAGCAGGGGTCCTAGTACTTTGGTGATTCTTTGGTGTTTTCCTGTATGCGTCAGCAGAGAGCTGGATCAGAAGTGGGGCAGCTGGGACCCAAATGGTACCCCTATGGGATCTTGGCACTGCAGGCAGTAGCTTAACTCACAATTCCATGACACAGGCCCCACTTGACTTGTTCCTTGGATCTTTGCATAGTCTTCTCCACCACTCAGATTTCCACTGAAATAAATGAGCTCTGAGAAGTCTTGAGTGTAATAAGAGTCCCCTTCTGCATAGGCCCAACAAGCCCTAAGCTTTCAACTTTATTGGCATGAACAAATTTACCTTACGAATGGATTCTGTTAATATCTCCTTAATCTTGGTCAGCCTTTTGCCCTTTGTCTGATGATTATTATTCAAGGATTGCTGACTTGATTTTCTTTTAAAAAACCCACTTTCTGGAATGTGAAAGCCTCTATAATAGCTTTGCTTTACTTCCACAAGTACTCCCAATTTTTTTTCTTTCCTTCTGTCCTGCCCTCCCCAGCTTCTTAAGTCGGACACTTCAATCAATCCACTTCCTGCATAAAGTGTCCCTCGCATGTTGAGTTTCTCACTTAGGGCAGCTTACTCCCTGTGTCTCTTTCTGTAGGCTGGAGCTCCTTGAGGCACTGAAGCCTGCTAGAAATCAGAAGGCCTGCACTTCAGAATCAGCGGAGGATTCTGAGACCAGGGAGGTGAGGCTTTCTCCATTCCTGCAAGTGGTATCAATTGAAACTCCAAATGCACACAAAGATAGGGTTCGGTAATGAAACCCGGGAGAGACCATGGATTTCTTCCTCCTTGGTTTGCA
The DNA here is from genome assembly GCF_030435755.1 of Ochotona princeps. Taxonomy (NCBI): domain Eukaryota; kingdom Metazoa; phylum Chordata; class Mammalia; order Lagomorpha; family Ochotonidae; genus Ochotona; species Ochotona princeps. The sequence goes on along the minus strand of NC_080859.1, from coordinate 24,467,885 downwards.
GCAAATCCAGAAGTTCTCTCATAGTCCCATTTCAGCCAAGGGTGCACTGTTTTCTAGCCTCCCTTCACAGAAAAGGCAGCCCTGCAGGGGTCCTAAATTGTTGGGATCTTTCCAATTCCCTGCTTCTCCTCATCCAGCTTCCCTTTCTGCCTGCTCCATCTCATGTGGCTACCACGGTCCCAGGGAGATGCTAAGCTAACTGTTATTCCGCAGAATGTCTTACTTTCTCTGTTTGATTCTTCAGAGTTTGCTAGCTTTATTGCTGGTTTGGATATTCATTCAAGGCAAAATAAAACAGAACCAAAAAAAATCTGCTGTGTCCAACCTATGCTTTGGGGAATAGAAAGAGTTATTGTTAAGACTATTCATGGGGCTGACACAATGGCTCAGTTAGATAATCATCCACCTGCAGGTTCTGCCATCCCAAAAGGGGCCCAGTTTCTGCTCCAGGTGCCCCACTTCCCATCCAGCTCCCTGCCTGCGGCCTGGGAAAGCAGTACAGGATGGCCCAAAGCCTTGGGACCCTGTACCCACGTGAGAGAGCCATAAGAAGCTCCTGGCTCCTGGCTTCAGATCAGCTCAGCTCTGGCCTTTGCAGCCCTACTCTAGTGGCTCTTAAGCATTGTGTAATGGTCTTCTCTCTTGCTTATTGAACTCAGCAGTGTGTGAATTTGTCTGATTTGTCTGAGTTCATGTTTTGATCATCGCCCAAATAAATGCAAATACCTTTAAGACCAGGACTTCTGCTTTTGCTGGCATAAAGTGAAACACATTTACAATCTGCTGGCTCACTCACACTGATTTATTCAGTGGAGTATATATATCTTACACAAAGCTTTAAGAGAACCATTTATAGTTGTTACAGGAAATAGGAGAAATGTTTCCATGGCATTAAGGTGTCAAATGAGATTATGAAACAGTGTATGGCTTGAGCTCCATTATAAAACATGTGTACATGTGTGTGTGGTTGCGTCCATTTGAAGCTGAAAGGATAAACAGCTGATTTTCAACTTATGCTGTGCAACCAAATGTAACCTGAACACGTGGAATTCACCCAAGGAAGCAGAGGGTCTGGCTTGACAGCACACTGCACTGTAAGGTTCCGGCCATTCCATCAGGGGACTGTGGCCCTGAGAGCTGTGTCTCACGGCCACTGCTCAGCACGAAACAAAAGCATCCCATCAGATGAAGGGAACAGGCTCCAATGCACCAAAGCACAACAGTTGCATCCTTGCGTCACTTCCTGTCTGAAGAACTGGAGAGGTGAGCTAGTGGGCTCCAAAAAGCAAAGAAGATAAGGAAAGGGAGGGCCAGTGCTGCAACAGAGCACGTAAACCCTCTGCCTGGAACGCTGGCACCCACATGGGTGCTAATTCATGTCTTAACTGCTCCATTTCTGTTCTATCTCCTTGGTAACATGCCAGGGGAAGCAGCGGAAGATGGGCGAAGCATATAGGTGCCTGCTACTCCCCACGGTGGGAGACCTAGAAGCTCTTGGCTCCTGCGTTTGGCAAGACCAAACCAAGGCCTTGTGGCCACCCAGGGAATAAACCAGTGCACACAAGATCTCTGTGTGTCTCTTCATGTCCCTTTCACTCTTTCAAATGATAATAAATAAGTAAATCTTTCAAAAAGGAACTGGAAAGGCATTTCTGCTTGGTATAAAGGATTTACCCTGTGTACATCCATTGCAATCAAAATTCTCACAGGTGTCAGGCATTAATTCTTTCTTTTTTCTTGAAAAAGAAAGACTATTGTCCTGCTTAACACCAGATGAAGAAGAGATCCAAAATCAAAATTCGCAATACAGCTTTTACCGAATGCATGTGATTTTCACATCATCATAACATTGAAAAATCATCATAAAATAAGTCAGGCATCCTCTGTACATAAAACTATTGGCTTTTTATTTCCAGCACTGGTGGGATTTTCTGTCATTTTTCTATCATTGTAACACCACTTTCCTATTGAAGACTTTGAATGTATGTTTCTAATCAGGGCAAGAGAAAAACACATGTAAAGTTTCAGCATATCTGTTAATTTCACAGTGTATGTTACAGATTAAAGCTTGACTGCTTTTCTTCTTAAGGACTCAGCCAACACAGTCTGTGGCCACTTCTAGCTTTCTTTACAACCAACAATAAGCCATTTTCAGGCGTCTCCTTTTGATTATTCTCATCACTGCTCTCCTAACGGTAAACATTTTATTTGTGTTTTATGTACATTCTACTGGAATACAAATCATGTGCATTTTGTATTTGGTACTGCGAACAATATTAGTCTGTTACTCTTGTTTAGTAGAAAGGAAGGACACCAAAATAAGTTCCCTGTCAGCCCTGGGAGAGGAAAGGGATGTGGAAATTTATCTTAAAAATTGGCAATTCAAGGAAACCCACCTCAGGTGGAAGCCTAAGAAAGATGGACCATGGAGGCCCCATCAGAAACCAGGTTATATTAAACCCACACCAAGGTATGAACAACACACATATGCTATTTTTGAATTTGTAATAGTTAAACCAGGCTAACTATTAAATCATAACATCTTAGTGGCTTTACACAGTTCAAGTTCATTTTCGCCTGATGTAATGTAACTGGTATGCAGGAGTTAGTTTTGAAGAAGAAATTCAGGGCCCTGTCTCCTTCTATCTTGTAGCTGTTACAGAGAGAGAGAAAAAGGAGGAGAAGCATGGGGGGGACAGGAAAGGAGGGAAAGAGAGGGAGAGAGAAGTTATGGGGCCAATTTGAACCTTGTCTACATCATCTCTGCCCATTCTGTTGGAGAGCATTCAGTCCCAAGTTCACACCTAACTATAAGATAGGCTGTAATAGGCAGCCCAGGTGTGTGCCCACAAGGTCAGGACACATTTAAATGGCAGAATGATGAACTTATGACTGATTCTAAAAGACTATGCTATTGTAATGACATGGGGGAAAACAGTGGGGGCGCGTGTAGGGGAAATCCCAGAGCCTATGGAGCTGTATCATGAGATAATAAAATAAATACAAAAATTTAAAATAAAAAAGAACTAATGTAATTTTTTTAATGTATCTGAATGATATTATCAGAGACAGTGAGATCGTCCATCTGCTAGCTTAGTCCTCACATTTTTGCAGCAGCTAGAACTGGGATGGGCTAAGACCAGGAAGCAGAAACTAAATCCGGGTTTCCCACCTGAGCGGCCAGGAAGCAAGTCCTTGAGCCCTCACCTGCCATCTCCCAGGGTGTGCGTAAACATGAAGCTGGAACCAGAGGTGGAACTGGATTCCAACTCAAGCACTCTGAAAAGGGCTGCAGGTATCCCAAGCCGGGACTGAACCGCTATGGCCGTCGTGCGCCCCAGTGAGGAGCTGTCCTTTCTCATCCATTTGAGAGACAGTCAAAGAGCCAAAGTCAAAGAGAGAAAGAACCTTCCTATGGGCCAGTTTGCTCCTCCAATGCTGTCCTGACTAGGCCACAAGCAGATGCCGGGGGATTCTGTCCTTGTCTCCCAAGCAGGTGGCTGGAACTCATTTGCTCGAGGCACACCACTGCTTGTCATTGTCTTTATTGACTGGAAGCTGCAGTCAGAATCCAGAACACAGGCACTCAGATACAAGGGGAAGATATCCGAACGGAACTTGTCACTGGTGGACCAGACACCTGTGGCTGAAAACTTAGTTAATCGTATTTAAAACAAAAGAAACAAACAAAAGTAAATGCAAACTCTCCTTGCTTCATCTCTTTTTCAATGTGATTGTGACTTGCCCACACCTAATAAAAGAGATTCTAAGTCAAGCTGGCTGACCACCTGTCTGCTACGACTGTCCCTAGCTTCTTTGGACCAATACACTTATACTTCCCTAAAACCCCAACTCCCATGTGTGTCCTATACATATTGGAACCCAAGCACACATGCCAAAGACTCTAATAGACTCTAAATTACTGGGTATTTATCAATGATTGTAACTGACATATTAAATTATCAAACACCATGGCCAGCTCTGTGGCCTAGCAGGTGAAACTACTACCTACAGTGTCGATACTCCATATGGTTTGTGTCCTGGCTGCTGTACTTGCAGTTCAGCTCCCTGCTATGGAAGATAAATGTTTGGGTCCTTGACACTGACGTGGGAGACTCAGATGAAACTCCTGGATCCTGGCTTGGACTTGGCCCAGCCCAGCTGTGACAATCATCTGGGAAGTGAAAGACAGAGCTCTCTTTCTCTCTCTCTTTATGACTCTGGCTTTGAAACAAATTAATAAACAATTCAACAACTACATAAATACATTAGTAATCATGCACATTTTTTGTGGTTTATCCTGAAGTCTAGCGGCCATTTCACTAAACTTCAAAAAGCTCCGCACACTGGTAACAATGGAAGGACCTGAGTGGACTCCTCGGCTATTGCTTGGCTAACTGAGCACCAGTGTTGTTGGTCAGTGAGACAGAGAACATGGGGAGGCTTGTTCTAACGAAGAGTGTTGGGGTACAATTCATCATTTCGGTCTATTCTTAATAAACTGGAGATGCTTCTGGGAGCTCAGCAGAGGGTGGCTGGTAAGCAGTGGCTGTAGAAGCTGAGGCAGGTAGCCTAGACATACCAATTTGTGTTTCGTCTGTAAATGAAGAAAACGGACAATATGAAAAGCATATGACGTTGAATAAAGATGGCCTCATCCCCAAGAGACAGAAATTCCAAAATGTAGTGACAAGTGTGTAACGAGAGAGAAAGAGAGAGAGAGAGAGAGAGAGAGAGAGTGAGAGAGAGAGAGAGGGAGAGAGAGCAAGCATCTCGTGAAGCAGGACAGACAGGACGTCAAAAGTGTGCGGCCAAGTCCAAAGGCAGTTGAAAGCTCCCAGGAGACAAACCATAGAAAGTGTTCATTGGCTTCAACTCCGTGTGAGGCACTGCTGACTACAACCAACTTTGAAACATGAAAAATGCTGCGGATAGAAATCACGTTGTTGGGCAGGAGGGTATGTGGGGAGTAAACAAACAGAGCCAAGGAAAGCAAACAGCTGTGTGCAGTCCTTCACTGTGGAATGGTACAAGAGAGAGACGGGAGAAATGAGAAATGATGAGGAATTCAGCAAAACAAGGTGTTTTCCTCTTTTGCAATGTAGGAAACTAGATTGTGCATGAAAAAATATCCAATATTTTCAAAGGGGATTACTGGGTGTATTTTCAGTACAGCGTTAGGGTGCACCTTTTACAACTCTTTAGAAAAAAATATCACAATCGTGTAGTGGTAGAGATTAACCAGTAGAGACATAAACCATTTCAATCCAGAGTAAACAAACGGATTACAAGTATAGACCTGTTGGATTTGATGGGTGTCTTATATCAAAATGAAAAATCTTCTCCTAAGCTTTCTTTGTTGAGCTGTGCATAGAATTTCAAGTGCTGTTTAGATCAGCTTTAAGATCTGACCAGCCCTTCCCTTTATTAATCATGTATTATCTGCTTTATTTTATATTTGCTGAAGGATGGTGATTTTTTCACTTCTCAAAAAATGATTCCCTTTGTTACATAAACTAATGGAAGAAATACAAGAGACTGATACTACTGTATTCAGTAAATAATGAGGATTTTTTACATTAACCAAAGATATTTAAAAATTAATATGAGATAGTGGAAAACAGTCCATCTTACAAAACATAGTTTATTTTTGGATTCAATGTTTCTGGTGTTAATTTGTGCATCCAGCATTTTCTACATAATATGGCAGAGCAACTATGATAAATCAATGAAATAGGTATATTTTCTTATTAAAAAATAATGTACATAAGGCCCTGCAGCATGGCCTAGTAGCTAAAGTCCTTGCCTTGAACACCCCGGGATCCCATATGGACGCCGGTTCTAATCCCGGCAGCTCTGCTTCCCATCCAGCTCCCTGCTTGTGGCCTGGGAAAGCAGTCGAGGACAGCCCAGGGCTTTGGGACTCTGCATCCATGTGGGAGACTGGAAGGAAGTTCCTGGCTCCTGGCTTCGTATCAGCATGGCACTGGCCGTTGCAGCTCACTTGGGGAGTGAATCATCTGACGGAAGATCTTCCTCTCTGTGTCTCTCCTCCTCTCTGTATGTCTGACTTTGTAATAAAATAAATAAATCTTAAAAAAAAGTAAAAAAATAATTCCCTTGCAGTTGTCAAACCAGCGTAAAATGGCATGTTGAAAGGGCAGATCCAGCACGAACTTCATGAAGCTGAGAGGAAGCTTATGGGCTGGAGAGTAACTTCACAGAGAGGGGAACAGGGGCAGTCCTAGGCAAGAAAGTCCTGGAAGAGACATGGACTTCCCAGGTTCAAACAACACTACATCATGTGCAGTGGGAAGCATATAGAATTTGTATGCCAAGTCCATTAAGAAATTCTGATCAAAATCAATTTTAACTGCATCAAGTCCATTAAAAAAAAAAAAAAAACATAGAGGTCTACACAGAGACCCAAAGCTGAGTACTCTAAGAGGTCCCCTGATCCATTTGTGAATGGGAGTTGAAAGGAGTGGCTTGATTCCATCAGCAGGGTCTTTAAATGACCCCTAGCATATGTTTAGTTCTGGGCAGTGTTCAGGGAGCTTCCTGGGAGCCCAGGCCTGATTTTAGAGCCCCATCACCTCTTCCAGGCTGCTCTGTTGGCACTGCAAGAAGCTGTGCAGCTCAGGAGTGCAGTGGTTATTGTGGAAATAGAGCAAATGTGGCTTCAAGCAGCGGCGCACAACTCCCCAGCTCCCAAAATAAACTTGCTTACATAGTATGTAAAACCCTCCCAATCACTCCTTCAGGTTTCTTGGCTGAAAAGCCAATTTCCACCAAAAGGAAATATTCCATTAGCCAGGACAAGGAGCTCCATTCACAAACGTTTATGTCGCTCTTACTATAACTCTGTTTTAGAACCTCCATTGGAAAGGCCATATTTTTTCTTTTTGGTTGGGGGTGGTCCATTTTGTGTGTTAGGGGAATCAAATTATTCTCCTTAAATACATGATGGATCACCACCTACCTTCCCTTTTTAGCTGGCTAGCCACCCAGGGTCTGAGGAGCTTGAGTAAGGTTCATGGTAAATCGCTAAGGCACGGCTCATTTGAGAAGTAGATTTTGTTCAGAAATCCCCCCACCAGTTGCTACATTTTTTTATGTTGTGAATTTGTTTTGGGCAAGGATTTAACTATTGGTAAATTTGTCTAGTATACAGTTCTTATAAATAGAAAGCAAAAATGAATGCTTTTGATGGCAAGAAGAATGATGGTAATGAAAACAGAAAGGGTCAAAAGTATGTGGGAAATGTTGTGATGTGGGCCAGGCAGGAAGAGAGTTCATCCTCGCGGTGGGACAGGACACAGTGTGGAAGTCACAGCAGACACAGCTCATCAGCTGGGCTTTGGCACTGCTGACACTAGAAGACAGGCTCTTCTCGACTCTGGACTTCTATGCATTACAGTGACTGGTTAGCAAAGAGATGTGATTGCAATGTCTGTCTGACTCATGCAAACCAAAAAAAGAGAACTTCTCCCACTGACTCTTCTCTTTTTCTCTTTAGGATCTCCTTGTTGTAGTTTATCACTCGTTCACATGATTTGGGATAAACACTAGATGGTCACACTGCTAGACGTGACGCTGCACAGTGCTGAGAGCATCCATGGGGGGCACCATTAGCCACCAGCCAAGACCACATGCTCCTTACCAGGTGCCTATGTGCACTTGCAGGGAAGAAGAAAGACATGTACACAGATGACTGTTCTTCCCCAGGAGTGCAAAACCACAGGCAGCAAACAGGAAGCCCAAACATTTTGACTTGCTGCAGAGGAAAGGGCTCAACATCAGTCCTTCGTCTTCTGCCAGGGTTTCAGTCACCTTCTATTCCTAGGGCAAGGCAGACAAGGGTAGGAGGACAGAGAGCAGAGGTAAAAGGGGATTGTGGGGCAACTCATTTCCACTCACATCCCAAAGTCTCCTTAACAACAAGGGCGGTACACACCACATGTGAATAGTCTGAGCTGAGTATGCCCTGTACTAACATATCCTTACAATATATCTTGTGCAATAAGTGCAACCAACTCCTTTTTACACATTAGGGATCTTAGGCTTGAAGAAGGCAATGTGCCTCAAAGGATACAGCTGGCAGGTGTTGGAATCCAAGTTCAAATAGTTACAATACAGTCCCATTGAAAGTTGGTAGGCATTCAACCTCCTTGAGTCCATGTTATCACTGAATGGACAGATGTGTTTGGTGCCTCACTAAGCACACAGTGGTTGTATGACCTCCAACAGGGCAGCAGCATCACACAATTGGAATCAGTCAAACTGGATACCAGCATCATCCAAGCAGACAGAGGCATCACAGCCAGTTGTACTCAGTAGGCGTTCAAAGCCACTGATTCAACAAGTCTCCTCTTCAATGATCGATCATATTATTAGAGAGAAGAAGAAGAAACAGCTAAAATTTAATATTAAATAAGCATCACTCATCCTAACATAATACATGATAGTTTTTAAAGTATTCTTTTTTAAAAAAAAAGATTTATTTATTTTTATTGGAAAGTCAGATATACAGAGAGGAGGAGAGACAGAGAGGAAGATCTTCCATCCAATGATTCACCCCCAAGTGACCGCAATGGCCGGTGCTGAGCAGATCTGAAGCCAAGAGCCAGGAACTTCTTTCAGGTCTCCTATGCAGGTGCAGGGTCCCAAGGCTTTGCTCTGTTCTTGACTGCTTTCCCAGGGAACAAGTAGGGAGCTAGATGGGAAGCAGGGTTGCTGGGATACGAACCAGTGCCCATATGGGATCCTGGCGTGTTCAAGGTGAGGACTTTAGCCTCTAGGCCACTGTGCCAGGTCCTAAAAGTATTCTTCAACAGACCTATAACTGTTTTCTAAAGGACTATATTATTGTAATGAAGTAAGGGAAATCAGGGGTAGAAGGGGAAGTCTCAGAGTCTTTGAAACTGTATCGTAAAATAAATAAGTTGATTTTGAAAAGTGTTCTTGTATCTACATGCTGTCCCACTAGAATCTGAACCTCCCACCTCTGGGCACTGCAGGCTGGACTTGCTGGTGGCCCTTTCCTACACTTCTGCAGAACAGTGGTCTTAGCTTTCTGCACACTCTGAACTTGGTGGAGGATTGGACCTGTGATCATACGATGAATTAGAAGAATGTTATCACAAAAATTAAAAGAAACAAAACCAAGAAGGAAAGAGGAAAGTATCATGTGTATAAGATTGTATATATGAAATATACAATATCTATTTTTTAATAAATTAAACAATTTAAAAAGACTTAAAGTTCCAATCAGGAGTGATGGTGCTCAGAAGGGAGAAACACGATCCTCAGGTTATTGAGGGGATCCTTGAAGGGGAAGTCTTGAGAAGAGATTGGATCTAAGGGTTGAGTAGGGCCCCACCTCTCTCTGCTTCCTAACTCATTCTAAGATCCTTCCTGTACACACACTGCACCGTGGCCATTCCCTAAGCTCACTGAATGGCTGAACCAGTGAGGCCACATGAACTCGGGCTGTGAACTTCCACGTCCATGAGGCAAAATAAACCTTTTTCGTTCCTAGGGCTCAGACATTTGATAGCAAGGGAAAGCTGACTCATACAACCTCTCTGTCCACACCGCCACTCCCACAGGTGTCCTTTGAAGTTGACTCCAGAGTAAAATTGCAAGCAGAACTGACTTAGTGAATTAAGTGTCATCTTTGGAACCTGATCCCAGGGTGCATATCCCATAATTATGACTATTCTATCATCTGCCTTTCCATGGGTTAATTACATAGCCTCTCTCAGCCTCAAGTTTTTTTTTAATCTATCAAATAACATTGACCGTGCCAACATCTCAGAGTTCATAAGAGGAATAAACAGAATGAGCCCCAAGAGTCCAGCAACTTCTGGCACATCAGAGTCAACACAGCTTGCTTCCTGTAGTTGCTTCAAGTTCATTACTCTTATTTTTGCATAGCTAGTAAAAAAAGGGGGGGCTCCCACTTGTCATGGAAGTTTCTGGAACCTCTGCTTCTACTACTTGACAAGACTTGGTTCATGAACTTGGCCAGAGAACAGCTAGTGTGAGTTCTAAGCCTTGTCTGTTTGCTCCCTCCTGCAGTAACGAGGAGCCTTCCTCCCCGGAACTCTGGCCTCTCTCCCACCTGTTAGATGCTGTACTGTTTGTGCCTGACAAGCTCGTGACCTCCTGCTTCCCAACACAAAGGGCATCACAGCTCCAGGGACAGGGACACAGGGAGACATCAGCCGCCCGAACTTTCCCTGGAAAGAAGACCTCTATCATGTCAATGGTCGTCTAGACATGTGCACAACTTGGGAGCCCAAAGACAGTCCTGGACCTCAGAAATGCCAGTCTTATTGGGGCTCTGGTTTAGCAACGAGGATTTTTCAAACAAGGACCCACCCTTGTCTTACCAGCAGGTGCCTCTACCAGAAAGTACATTCAGGTGTCACAAGCTCTCCTTACAGTGGCTGACGCAAGAGGCCTTGAAAGTCAAGGACTCAGGGGGACCTCAGGCTCTTTCACGGCTGACAGTTCATCTGTTGGAATCCTGGGGTAGGAGGATGATTGGGGTGAGAGTACAGGCTTAAGGGGGTTTACAAAAGCATACAGATGTTATTGTGACAATGGAATGTTAAAGGGAGAATGTGAAAGAGAGGTGTCTCTTGGGAGCCATTCAGTAGCAGGGTCACATATGAGACTTCGGGAAGCATTTCCTTTTTGCTCAGAGACAATCAGCTACCCAGGTGGTGTCTGGGTAAGGTTTCCTAGCCAGCACCTTTTTGACCTGATTAGGAAGCCATTCATAATTTACATCTCTTTGGTCTTATACAACCACCATTTAGCTCCTTAGCTCACAAACCTCTTTGTGCCTTTGCCTAGAGCGGCAGCAACATTGCCTTTCAAAGAAGCAGCCCAGCCAGGCTGATGTGAGGTCACTGTGGGCTACTGCAGACTCAGGACCCAGAACTCAGGCTTTGCTCCTGCACTGTGAAAATCAGGGCCAGGGCTGGCACCGCTGGGAGGACTGGCCTGGGAGGACTGGGCCTGGGAGGACTGGCTGGGAGGACTGGCCTGGGAGGACTGGCTGGGAGGACTGGCCAGGGTTGGCAGGGCTGGTAGGACTGGCCTGGGAGGCCTGGCTGGGAGGGATGGGAGGACTGGCACCGCTGGGCCAGGGCTGGCAGGGCTGGGAGGATTGGCCTGGGAGGACTGGCCTGGGAAGACTGGGCCTGGGTGGATGGCTGGGAGGACTGGCCTGGGAGGACTGGCCTGGGAGGACTGGCCAGGGTTGGCAGGGCTGGGAGGACTGGGCCTGGGAAGACTGGGCCTGGGAGGACTGGCTGGGAGGACTGGGCCTGGGAGGACTGGCTGGGAGGACTGGGCCTGGGAGGAATGGGAGGACTGGCTTGGGAGGACTGGCCAGGGCTGGCAGGGCTGGCAGGGCTGGGAGGACTGGCCTGGGGAGGATGGGGCCTGGGAAATCTGGGCCTGGGAGGACTGGCTGGGAGGGATGGCCTGGGAGGACTGGCCTGGGAGGACTGAGCCAGGGCTGGCAGGGCTGAGAGGACTGGGCCTAGGAAGACTGGGCCTGGGAGGACTGGGCCTGGGAGGACTGGGCCTGGGAAGACTGGGCCTGGGAGGACTGGCTGGGAGGACTGGCCTGGGAGGCATGGCCTAGGAGGACTGGGCCTGGGAGGACTGGCTGGGAGGACTGAGCCAGGGTTGGCAGGGCTGGGAGGACTGGCCTGGGAAGACTGGGCCTGGAAGGACTGGCTGGGAGGACTGGCTGGGAGGACTGGCCTGGGAGGCATGGCCTAGGAGGACTGGGCCTGGGAGGACTGGCTGGGAGGACTGGGCCTGGGAGGACTGGCCTGGGAGGACTGAGCCAGGGTTGGCAGGGCTGGGAGGACTGGGCCTGGGAAGACTGGCCCAGGAGGACTGGCTGGGAGGACTGGGCCTCGAGGACTGGGCCTGGGAGGACTGGGCCTGGAAGGACTGGGCCTGGGAAGACTGGCTGGGAGGACTGGGCCTGGGTGGATGGCTGGTAGGACTGGCCTTGGAGGACTGGGCCTGGGAGGACTGCCCCGGGAGGACTGGCCTGGGAGATAGTTACAGGATGTGGTGTTCGGGGGTGGGATTGGTGAAGTGTCCGTGGACCTCACCCAGCTTCTCAACTCTCAGCCACTGACAGGTAAGGAAACTGGCTGCCTCACATTTTTCTCACCTGAAGGTAGAAGAGATGAAGAAAGCCAGCTTGGGATCTAGGAGCTGATCAAACCGACCTCTGTGATAAGGCTGGCGGTTCCTTCAACCAGCTGCTGATGTTAAAAACTCGATCGTAAAAATCTAAGGCAGTTGGGAGTTGCGCCTTTTAAAATTCTCTTCTCTTGTGGCTTTGTACTTCTTAGCATGTTGAAAGCTCAGTAGAATGAACTGCTTTAAAAAAAAAAAACAACCTCTGCAAATCCATTAACCCTGGGAACAAAGCATGGGGCTTCAGGTCAGCCAAGGTTGGTGCTGCCACTTTGTACTCCCAAAGTCTTTTGTCCCCCATCTTTACAGAGCTAAAGCTTCAATCCTATAAGAAGGCCCGATTCCATGGAGGCCATTGTATTTATTCACCTTCTAAGGTGAGCTCTTTCATCCACAATACCTGCCTCTGCTAACCATGTTTTATTTACACATCTGGTTCTTAAATTCTACTTTTGTAGAGAAGAGAGGCAAATAGAGATTTTAAGAAGAGAACATGTTTGTATCAAAAGTCATTAGGTCTTCAACAGATGGAAAGCAAACAAAGAACATTGTAGAAGCTCTTTTTTTTTTTTTTTTAGATGAATTGAAAAAATGTCCCTGTGTGGTTTGAATGGAAACAGAGGGAAAATATTCCACTTTCAATGGGTACTTCCTCTGTTTCAAGCTGGTGAGAAAGGCTTCAATAACAGGTTGTACAGAATGTTACTTCAAAGGCCTCCATTTGGCACATTGGCTCCTCTCGCCACAAACTTGATCCAAAAACGATTGAACTTCCCCCGGCCAGGGATGTGCAAAAATGGCACACAGCACCCCTAGCCACACACGCATGCAATGTGTGAATTCTCCCATTCCTGCTCCCTCATCCAACTGGACAGTACTTTTTGCAGAGCTAAAAAGAAATGAATCAAATTTATAAAAGGGTATGTGTGAAAATGCCAACTGAAAAATGAAAATCAGATGTTTTTCCAGGCTGGGCCTGAAGGGCTTTGCTGAGACATTCCGCATCCTACCAGCCGTGGAACTGGGTGGACGCTGGGGTTCTGGAGAGTGGCAAGGCCAAGGGAGGAGTTGATAGTTCTTTCAAGTAGTTTTAAAATAGCTACATCTCCTGAAGGAGCAGCATTTCACATTCGTTCTTTGGGGGCATAGCATCTATGCAGTACAATATATATTTTTTTCTGAATCTTTGCTGCTATACTTTTGGCTGTTGAAATTCTTAGGAAAGAAAGCAAACCTTTCCACCAAAGTGAATGCCCTGGTAGCATGACCATGCCCAAACTTGGGGAAAAAAAAAAACACATTTTTTTTCCAGCTCAGTACATTAATAGACTCCCAAAAAGATTTATTGAGAACATGGAGTGATGGGAAGGTAATATTTTATATCACCGTATTTATTTTGATACATCCTTGATGTGAGTTGCTATAATCAGAGCCAACTTCTCAGCAACAGAATTCATTTCGTGACCCCGGTTTGGCACACATTCAGTCACCTTTCTTTGAAATGACTGCAGGGGGCAAGTGCAGGTACCAAGAAGAGAACTTCCAGACCTCGGCGTAGTCTGTGGATGAGCAGTTGGTGGGACATAAACTATTGCTCAGGAGTCCCCACAGAGAAGGCAATTTCGAAAATAGAGTAGCAAACACTTGGCTGGAGGGCTTTGGTCTGGTGCTTAAGATTTCTGGATTCTTCATGAGTGTGTGGGTTTTACATGCAGCTCTGGCTTCTGACCCCAACTTCCCGTTAACGTAGATCATGTCAAACAGCCGTGACGGCTCCTGGGGTCCTGACACCAGACTGGAACTGGACTGCATTTCTGCATCCTCGCTTGGGCCTGAGCTAGCCCTAATCATGACAAGTGTTCGGAGAGCAGACCAACGGATGGAAATATGCTGTCTCCCTTTCTCCCCTCCCAATAAAGAAGATTTTTAAGAAAAGTAAACTGCAAAATCCCCTGGTGAAAAATCATTGAAGAATTTTCTGTTTGCCACATGCTTTCTACATTCTTCTCTACATTTTGATTTGAATGTTGAAGATGAAACTAGGGATGTGTCTGTTTCATGTGAACCGTTGTTTCAATGTGGGATTATGATTATACAAATAAAAGACAAATTTGAAAACTGTCGGGCCCGGCGGTGTGGCCTAGTGGCTAAAGTCCTCACCTTGAACGCCCCGGGATCCCATATGGGAACCGGTTCTAATCCTGGCAGCTCCACTTCCCATCCAGCTCCCTGCTTGTGGCCTGGGAAAGCAGTCGAGGACTGCCCCATGCATTGGGACCCTGCACCCGCGTGGGAGACCTGGAAGAGGTTCCTGGTTCCTGGCTTCGGATCGGTCCAGCACCGGCCGTTGCGGCTCACTTGGGGAGTGAATCATCGGACGGAAGATCTTCCTCTCTGTCTCTCCTCCTCTCTATATATCTGACTTTGCAATGAAAATAAATAAATCTTAAAAAAAAACCTGTCAAAATCATTGCTAGAAAAACATGCGATCTGGGGCCTGGAGCGGTAGCCTAGTGGCTAAAGTCTTCACCTTGAACGTGCCAGGATCCCATATGGGTGCCAGTTCTAATCCCGGCAGCCCCGCTTCCCACCCAGGTCCCTGCTTGTGGCCTGGGCAAGCAGTTGAGTATGACCCAAAACCTTAGGACCCTGTACCCACAAACAGGAGACCCAGAAGAGCTCCTGGCTCCTGGCTCCTGGCTTGGAAGAGCCCCTGGCTCCTGGCTTTGGATCGGCGCAGCTCCGGCCGTTGCGGTCACCTGGGGAGTGAATCATCAGAAGATCTTCCTCTCTGACTCTCTGACTCTCTATACATGTATCTGACTTTCCAATAAAAATAAATAAATCTTTTTAAAAAATACATGTTAGCCCCCATTTCTTCTATGGAATGACCATGTTGATAGCATACCTGATCGGTATGCCAGAGACTGATTAGTTTGTTAATTGAATAGTTGGCTGAGAGTAATTAAAGCAGAAATCATGACTTAGCTATACATAGAAACACAGAATTGAAAACATGTGAGAGCAGAAGAAAGACTCCAGCTGCCTTCTGATATCTCCAGAAACTAACCACCACCTTGTCAACAAGACTAGATCAGCTCAATAAAACACGCTCGTGACGTGATTTTTGCGAGAACTATTGGGTCTGCAATACGTCAAATACCCAAAGCAAATCAATCCAAATTGCTTTGGGGTCTGCTTTTACTCACCTCTGTTCTTATGAGTACTAAGTACAAAAGGAAACATTGTCCTTCCCACTCTCCTAGTAACAAGCTCCCTTTCATGTCGGCTTGGCTTTGGAGGGTAGGGTGCAGCCTACACTCAGGTCTAACCCTAGGCGTGGTGCTAGGCCACTAAGTTGGAGTGGCAGCTATCAGGGGTAGGCTGGACTGAACGTTGATTCGAAAGTCTTCCTTTGGCTTAAAAACTGATCAGACAATATGTCATTGTGATAACTTAGCGACAAATAAGCAGGGCCATAGGGAGGGAGGAGGGGGAGAAGGAGAGATGATTCCCTATGCATTTAAGTTGGTAATGGGAAACAAGCACACCTTTCTATATTTATATATTTTATAACATATTTACATTATGATTTGTATTATATATTTTGTATACTAATATAGTAATTAAATTACATGAATACGTAAATAATCAACACATAATTATATGCTAATAATTAATATCATTAGCACTAATACAATAATATGCTATATAGTACAAGTATATATTTTATAAAGTAATGCATATATTATATATTCATCTAAATATATTATAAAGTACATCATGTAAATATGGTAATATATTACATGTGCATATGCATGTACAATAAATGTAGTTAAATCAGTCTGCAATCTAAGGGTGCCACCAAATGCAAAAGCAAAAAAATAACTACATTACATATATATGTGTATATATGTGATATATGATATATGTGATGTATTATATGTAATATATTATTATATATTATAACATAATATATAATATATATCACATTTTAAATGGATTCTATTGTAAGAAATGTGAACATAATAAAAATTGTATGTTAGAGTAAGGGAGAAAAGAGTAAACGTGTTATCTTCCCTGCTAACACGTGCTTTGTTTTCAAGATGGTCCATTCTCTAAGCAAAAAATATATTTTCCTCCCTGTAACTGCCATTATTTAATCTCTGAAACTTCTGTTTTAAAGACTTATTTATTTGAAAGAGTTACACAGAGAGGAACAGACAGAGAACATGAGAGTGGAAGAGACAGGCTTCCATCCACTTGTTCACTCCCCAGATGTCCACCATGGCCAGGGCTAGCCAGGAGCCAGGCACTTCATCTGGATCTCCCGCGTGGGTCAACTTCAATTCATTTTCCCAGGTCATTGGCAGGAAGCTGGGTCAGAGCGCAACAGCTAGGACACAAACCTGTGCACATACACAGGGCTGGCGTTGCAGGCAGAGGTTTGTGCATTGTCACAACGCAGGCCCCTGGAAAACTTCTAAATCACAAATAAGAATGACAACTATGCTGTCCATGCGGATACACAAGATCTCCACTCGCTTTCAGCACTGGTAGCGTTTAAGGATACTAAGCCATGATCCCTCCATGCTAGCTGTGTCAATAACATCTACTTCACTGAGATGTCTCTGGTTTTCAAAGAGCCTCAGAACAGGTACAGCTGTAAATCTGAAAGTGTGGAAGAAATCTTTGACTTGGGAGGTTTCCTTTAAAAATAATGACTTCTTTCTATTTGGAAGGCAGATTTTACAGAAAATGAAGGAGAGCCAGCGAGAAGGTCTTCCATTCACTCCTCAAATGGTTCTAATCACCAGAGCTGAGTCGATCTGCAGCTAAGAACCAGGAGTTTCTTCCAGGTCTCCCTCCTGGGAGATCTGCTCAGGGTTCCGTCCGACACTTTCCTAGGTCACAAACAGAGAGCTGGATTGAAAATGGAACAGCCAGGACATGAACCAGTACCCAGATGAAGTGCCAGCATCACATGGCAGAGAATTAACCTGTTATGCTGGCCGTTAATGACGGTGGCAGAAGGATTATTCCTTTCAACCCTAAAGTCCCATTTGGCACCTAGTACAGTGGCCCAGGGACTAAATCGTTGCTTTGCACACATGGGTATGCTGTATGGGCTCCAGTTCATGTCCCAGCTGCTCCACTTCTCAGCCAGCTCCATGTTTATAGCCTGGGAAAGAGGAGAGGATGGCCCAGAGTCTTAGGACCCTGCACCTGCATGGGAGACTTGAAGGCAGCTCCTGGCTCCTGGCTCCTGGCTCCTGACTCCTGGCTTTGGATCTGTTTGGTTCCAGCCATTGCGGCCACTTGGGGAGTAAATTGGTAAGCAAAAAAATCTTTCTCTATATCTCTCCTCTTTGTATATCTGCTTTTCCAATTTAAATAAATGCATCTTTTAAAAAAATCCAATTGTTTTGGTGAAAATAGAAAGCAAAAATGCTGTAATTGATAGAGCTATTCAGTAGTCCCATGTGTAATAGGATGGGCTGGTATACTTATGGGTAGCCCCAACTGGATTCATTCCAAGTTCTTTCCTCAGGAAGTGAGAAGAATTTCAAGCAGAGAAATTAATAGTGTTCAAGAATGGAAAGGATTTATATAAATATCTGTACACATACTGCACATTCAGAAGTGAGAATTCAGGCAAGGTCACAAGGAAGAATCGCACCCACCCCGATTTTATCACCTCTTTTTTTAAGCAGATAAGAGCTAGTGCCCTCAGCTATTAAAAAAAAACAAAATGCAGTTCTTTGTGGCCAAATGAGCCAAACTGGAAACCATAATGCTAAGGGAAATGAGCCAATCCCAAAAGGTTAAATACCACATGTTTGCCTTAATTTAAGATGACACGATGTTATGTGTAACATGTTATGTTATGTATGTTATATGTTGTGTATAAACTAAAATTGAAATGTCAATGAGGTGGTCACTGAAGGTGGTTAAGAACTCGCATTTACTTTTACCATATTGGTTACTCATTACTATGTCAATTAATTCCATAATGATGTAAATTTTTGCTGATGGTATGTTGGAGCTTTTAATTGACTGGGATGATACTCTGCTGGCTCTGTCTTCAGACCAGAGAGGGTATACCTAAGAAGCCATTGAACTTGACTGGACAATAAGATGCTGGACTCTATGTTTGGTATATGCTTGCAATGGGGGAATCTCAACTGAACTTGAGCTGTGGTTATGCAACAAGGTGGAGGAATCCACCATGGTGGGAGGGTTTGGGGAGGGGTGGGGAGAATCCAAGTACCTATGAAACTGTGTTATATAATACAATGTAATTAATGAATTAAAAATAATAAATAAATTTAAAAAATCAATAAATCATTTAACATGTTGTAAAAAAAAAAAAAAAAAAAAAGAGCTAGTGCCCTCACTGAATCTGCAAATGCAGTAGCGTTTGGAGTGTGTTGCGATCTCCAGGAAGGTTCCGCGGTTTCTCCAGGAGGAACTTGGCACACAGTTGTTCATCAGTCATCCTCTGCATGATGCAGGAAGCTCGGGTGCATCCCAGCAAAGCAGGTGTACTGCATCCATAGGGAAAGGGGTGGAGTTTAAGCAGGTGGCTGAGCTCAGCTATGGTGAAGGTGGAGGCTGCTGGAAGCCTCTCAGGTCCAGTGTCCACGAACAAGCTCCCAAGTGAGACCCTACCGTGTCCACTCATGGAAAAACTACCATGTGCAGGAGTTAGTAACCGCTTGGAGCAGGAGTGGGAGAAGACAGCCACCGTGTTCATTAAGAAATCACTTTCTCCTGATCTATTCTTTTCAGTTAAGCCATTTTACATAGCCAGAAGGCTTTTCTGCTTGGTGATACCCAAAGGCTTTCTTAAACTTAACTGAAGCCATCAGTCACAACTTTGATGGCTGCTTTTAACCTTGGAAACACCTGGACTTCATCCATACAGACTGTCTGTAGTCTTTGTACAATCACACTCATGTCTAACAAAGAGAACAAAAAAATTACCATAGAACATCAATCTAGAAACAGTGATAGAGAGCGAATACATTACTGAACTCTGAGCAACGTGGCGATGAACTTGGGGAAGAACTGGATGGACCTATCCCCTGAAATGCTGCTTCAAGCAGACCTGAAAACACATGTGTCCCCCAGCCAGGCTCTGGCGGCTGAAGCCCACTAACAGGCCAAGTGCACGACCCTCCATGGAGAGGGCCACAGTGACCTCATAGTTACAAATCTAGGTCTCTGTTCCCTGCAAACAAATGAAATGATCATTTTCTTCTACATTGGAGCTTACTGGCATGGTGAAAACATTTAGATTGTGTTGCCAATGAGAAAGATGCGGTGGGATAGACAGTGAAAGGAAAGGAGAAAAAAGAAAGCTGCTTTTGCTTCCTCCAGTGGCATATCTGATCTGTAATTCTATACCAGGGGCCCTCACTTCATAGCAGGTGCTGAAAGGGTTTCTAACTCTCTAATGCCGGAGGCCTTGCCATTGTCTTCCTCCTCTTTATCTGAGACCCCCAGGGGCAAAGCAGAAAGCCTTCAGGCAGCAGGAGTGTCTGGTAGAACATGGGAAGGTACCGTGGAAACGAAGGGGACTGGGGCCTCACAGCTAGAATTACAGGGGTTGAAACGAAAGTCAGGTTGCCTCTTATTTTGTCTTTGCCACTGCTGACATGTGTCTTCTCCATTGAGACCTTGGCCTAGTAGTCTTCAACGTCTAGCCCCGTGTTTGTTTTCTTCTTGCTGGCTGGCTCCTTGCAGTGGCTCATAATGTGCTAAGCAGAAGAGGATAGGCTAGGTGCGTGGAGATGTCTGATTTCGGTCACGTACTTAGGTGCACGCTGGGTGACTTCGCTTCAGCTTACGTCAACTGAGGCATCTGACCTTACCTTGTGGAATTAAAATCAAAATGGAGTCAACGTGGCTCGTTGCTGCTAAGAGACTGCGTGAGTTTGCAGGCCAATGACCTATGTGACCTTTAGCACTGATGGGCCCCCAATTCTCATGAATCAAGGCCCAAGCCTGGTGATCTCAGGTGGCTCCAAGTAATTACGTGAGTGGTTACCTTAATTGCTGGACCAGAGAAGAGCCAGGCGTGTGCTGCGCAGCCAATAAAGGTAGGGAATGTGTGATATTTCCGCCTCACTTCGCAGGCTATTGTGAATTGCCCCTTTTCAAGTTATTGTGGACCGTCCCTATAAAAACCCTATGAATGTGCTGTTCCGGACACCTTCCAGTAAGGCATGTTGGTCCTGGCTGGCCAGTCAGCCGGCTGGTCAGTTGGTCAGTTAGTTGTCTTGCCTCTCATTTATAATAAAACTTTGTTGTGACTGTCACTGGTGAATATAACATTCTGTTTGAGTGGTAAAGCGGGTGCAACAACCCCAGCCCAGATCTCTATCCTGAGCTCTGTCCTTGGTTGTCTCAGGACGCATTTGTTTAGCCCTCCATGCATTTTGTGGAGTCCCTTGGGTTCCCTCTTTCTCTCCTCCTCCAGTAACATGATCCACAGCCCCTTGCTAGTCTTTTTGTAATGATCCTAAATGAATCCCACCCGCTGACCCCTCCCACCCGCTGCTGAGACAAGAATTCAAAACCTGAGCACAGTGCAATAGCCTAGTGGCTAAATCCTTGCCTTTTAAGCATCAGGATCCCGTGTGGGTGCCAGTTCCTGCATCAGCTGCTCCATTTCCCATCCAACTCCCTGCTTATGGCCGGGGAGGGAAGTGGAGTATGATCCAGACCTTTGGGGCTCTGTATCTACATGAGAAAGCCAAAAGAAATTCCTGGACACATAGGAAGTGAATCAGCGGATGGAAGAGAAGAGATTTCTCTCTGTAAGTCTACCTTTCCAATAAAGATAAGTAAACCTTCAAAATAATCATAAAAATGATAATTCAAAGCCTGGACATAAAGGCAATGCAGAGGTGAGAGAAGGGCTGATTTCAGAGAGTAATGGTCATGCATCGAGACATGCATCATGATCGGCCAGAATTGCCTTGGTCCAGAAGCCAAGTGTCAAACAGAGCCCATTCCCACCGCATCAACAACTTCTGCGAGGCAGCAAGTGGTACTCTAATTCAATGTCAGTGAGCTAGAACTTAGCATGCATGAGACTTCTGGGAGTTTCTTGATTCCTTCATATCAAGGTCAACTTGCATGTGACCATCCTAGTGTCCCTTCCTTCTGGCTCCCATATGAGACTCAGATAGGCTACCAACCCAACAAGTAAAGGTATGGAGTTATAACAAAAGTCTGTACAAAAGTCGTGAGAAAATATTCCAGCTCAACTTCCGTAACTAAGCTTCCTTCCTAGCTCTCTCTGATCCTTTTCATAGACTGTTCTCCTATAGGTTAACACAATTGCTGCTGTTTTCACTTTTGTAGAATTCCACCTCAAGGGTGGTGAGAAGCACAGCACGTGACAGCTCAAGTTCAACTTGAAGCAGAGAAAAGGCCCTGTGCTTCCATATTGTGTTTGACAAGTCCAAAGTGTGGGGTTCCATGTGCTCTGGGCTATGAGAGCAAACATGGTGCCGCCCATCTCTGCCACCAACCAGCACCTAGGCTTCAGGTGCCTCCAGCGGGGACCCCTCCTGGAGTTCCTCTCCTTCCTCCACGAAAGAAAAGCATTGGAGGGCCCAGCCCGCTAGTCTAGTGGCTAAAGTCCTCGCCTTGAACATGCCAGGATCCCATATGGGTACCAGTTCTAATCCCGGCAGCCCCGCTTCCCATCCAGCTCCCTGCTTGTGGCCTGGGAAAGCAATCGAGGACAGTCCAAAGCCTTGGGACCCTGCTACCCACATGGGAGACCCAGAGGAGTCTCTCTCTTTCTATCTCTCTCTCTCTCTCTCTACTGTTCAAATAAATACATTTAAAAAATTATTATGAGACCTCACCATTTTTAGGATTATATCTGCTCTTCACAATCCTGACTAGTTCATAATTGCATAGGGTTTTTTTTTTTTTTTTAAAGTATCTTTTCTTCATTACAAAGGGATCTGTTCCTTTGCTGGCCATCCTGGATGGTTGACAGGGTGTTTAAACAGTTTTCCCCAGAGGAGAACTCTCAAGATTCCACTGTGGCTGCCAGCTTTCCTCTTCCATCAGCAGTCCATTAGTAAGTTGATAACCAACACGGGCCTGACACTGGATTTTGCAGAAGTCCTTGCACACAGCCAGGCTTCTGGGGACTCTCCGATAAGTACAGATTCAACATATTTTGAGTAAAACAGACATTGAAAGAAAAAAAAATATCATGATGTATGGCCAGTTTGAAGCTGTGAAAAATGAAACAATGAAGTCTTTTCTAAATGTGTTTTCATGTTCTAGAAATCCTAATAATTATAATAATCAAGATATTCAATATCTACTATATAGCGGACATTGTTTTAAGTATTTGAATATATAGCATCTAATTTAACAGTGAATATGGCAAGACATAAATGTGCCATTTGTGAGGACCCCCTAAATGAACATTAACGAGCTAATGCTATGCAGACCCATGGAAGTTAGTCTTCGCCAAGATTATAAATGCACAAGCCACCATCCATGCGCATGAGCGAAGAAAGCAGAGTGTGTGACATTAGGATAGGAAGGAGCCTTGAAATCTAAAGAATTAACAGCCTAACTGACCACAGCCTTGCTAGAACGCAGGTGTATTTTACATAAATAAAATAAGGTAGCCCATGTGATAAAACACGAAATTCTCAAATATATTACCAAGTGTCCTCTTTAAAAAACACTGAGCAGGCCAAACACAATGCCTCTGGGAGATGGCCTGGCTCCGGTCACTCCTGAAGTTGGGGGTAGAGTTGAAAGTGCCAGTCCTCTACAGCACAAGAGTTGTTCGTTTGGCAACTCCAGCCCTATCCTGAAGTTGGCTGGAGGCCTCTTAGCCATCAGTGAAAAAGATGCCTTAGCATTGGGAGATTCTGAGGGTTTAGGCACAGGTGCCTGAAATCATTTTGTCTGCCCCTGCCAAGGCAACAGCAGGTGGAATTCAAAATTCAATGACTCTATAAAAGGCTCATTTTTAAGCTGATAATTTTATGTAGTCCACAGACGATATCAGACACATCTGAGCGTTCTTGGCTGAAAACTTCACCAACCAAAATATTGTAAGAAAAGAGGCTTCTCTCCTTCATTCAGGAAAATACAAGGAAAAGTAGAAATGTGTTAGGAGGTATGGGTCATCCGGAGAAAGACAACAAATATTTTTTATTATGTCTCAGGTAAGTCTAGGTACCCATCATTTTATTAATAATAACACTGAGTCATACACAAGAAATTATCAAATACTAATAGAGGTTGTGATTCCCAAAATGGCAGGAAGAAGCCAAAACAGATCATTAAAAACCTCCATTTCGGAAAAGATGGTGTCAGTACCTAAGCAGGCTTAAAAAGTGCTCCCAGGTCTGGCACTGAAGGGCAGTGGGTTGAGCTGGCATCTCTCTGGGTGCTAGTTTGAGCCACAGCTGTTCCATTTTCCATGCATTTTTAACGCATGTGGGAAAGGGTCTGAAAGATGCCCAGGTACTTAGGCCCCTGATACCCACCTGCAAGACCCAAATGATGCTCAAAGGTCCTGGCTTCAGCCCGATCCAAACCTGCAAGGGCCCAGATAGAACCATGAAAATGTTCTTGTCTCTCTGCTTAGAATGGTGTGCAGAATATATAGTCTGTTGAGGCGCTAGAATATACCTCCAGTTTCACAAATCCAAGTGGGAGTCAACTCAATATCTCTGCAGAATAATTCAAGTTTTCATAAGCTGAAGGTTTCCTTTACCTTATTGGAGATTTTAAAAGCAACCACAAAGGTTCTAACTTAGGACTTCACAGAACTCTTTGTTTTCACTTATTGAATACTATCTTCTGGTTGGGTACATTTTAAAAAAAACTCTGATTTATTTAATTAATGTTTGAAAGGCTGAGTTAGGGGCTGGTGGTTGGTTAAGAGAGGGGGGAAATGGGAGATAGAGAGACCTTCTTCTCACTGTTGGACTCCCCCAGTGCCCACAGCAGCAGAGGCTGAGCTGGGCTGAAGCTGGGACCCCAGAACTCACTCCATACAGCCCACCCACATGGGTCAACATCCCCTGGCTTCCTTTGCACATCAGCAGGTAGCTGGGTCAGAAGTGGAGGGGCCAGGCCATGTAGCAGCATTCTGCTGTGGGATGCAGGCATGCAGTGAGCAGACACTCTGCTGAGCCCCAGTGCCAGCCCTGAATCCAAGTGTTCATTTCTCAGCACTTACTACATTTTGTTTGCTTTGACCAGTTTGGGATGTTACAAGGCTGTCCAAACAATCCTGCACAAGTTTTCAGGTAGACGTGCTCGGGCGTTACTAGCAATCAAATGACTAGAGTGTGTGATAAGTATGTTACGATTTTAGGAAATTACCAAACTTTGCGAAAGTAGTTGCATCAATTTACACTTAGAATACATGAAAATTCCAATCTCATCATATCATCTCCAACATTTGGTGTCATCCACTTTTTTTTTCTTACACGTCTTCTAGTGCATATACCTTGATCCGTCATTGAAATTCGGATTTGCGGGCCCGGCGGCGTGGCCTAGCGGCTAGAGTCCTCGCCTTGAAAGCCCCGGGATCCCATAGGCGCCGGTTCTAGTCCCGGCAGCTCCACTTCCCATCCAGCTCCCTGCTTGTGGCCTGGGAAAGCAGTTGAGGACAGCCCAATGCATTGGGACACTGCACCCGCGTGGGAGACCCGGAAGAGGTTCCAGGTTCCCGGCTTCGGATCGGCGCGCATCGGCCCATTGCGGCTCACTTGGGGAGTGAATCATCGGACGGAAGATCTTCCTCTCTGTCTCTCCTCCTCTGTGTATATCTGGCTGTAATAAAATGAATAAATCTTTAAAAAAAAAAAAAGAAATTCGGATTTGCATTTCCCTAATGGTACTGACCCCATATCCTTTTGCTGTTTTGCCATTCATGTATCTCCTTTAGTGAAAAGTATTTAGATATTTTGACTTTCTCATAATTAGGCTGTTGGTTTTGTTACGGAGTCAAAACCAGTATGCTTAAATGTTAGCATTGAATCAGATTCATGATTGACCATTTTTTCCAACGTGTAGCTTATCTTTTCATTTTTTTAAAAGTTATTATTGATTCCCATGACACAGTTTTGTAGATACTCCTCTTCTCCCTCCCATCTTCTCCTCTCACCATTCCCCCATATTGTCATAATGGTATAGTCCTTTAGTAACAGTGACTTGTTTAACACTCTGCTGTCTAAGCGCATCCCGGCATTGTAAGACTCAGGTAGAAAAAGCATCATCGTATTGTCAAGGGACATTAAACTGTTTCATTTCGTTTGGAGTCCTCCTTTTTTTTTCAATCACAGAGATAACTATTTCAATGCAGCTTACATTTTCATTTCCTCAGTGAAATCGTTTGAAAACTTCAATGTTCCAGCTTGAAGAAGTCCAATTTATCAATTCCTTTTTCTTTAAGATCATGCATGGGTGCTCACATTCAAAAGAAAACTTTTCTGTTTCATCCAGGGATTCTACTTCATTTTTCTATGTGAAGAAAGGAGGAATCTCAGCTTTTGTTTTGTCTTCTTTCTATGTGTTTCTTTTTTTCCCCACATATGGTTATTCAAAGTTCTTGTGACTTTTCTTTGCCAAAGACTCCCCTTTCATCTGTTGAATATATTTCTGGCACCTTTAATTAAAAACCAATTAGCTGTAAATGCTAAGAGTTTACTATAAACTTTCTCTCTCATCCCAATGAGCTACATGCATATGTAGTAATATCAGACATCTATCAGACTTTATAGCTAGTTTGGGAACCAGGAAGTGAGAATTCTTCGCATGACCAACTCAAATCTGCTGTTGGTATTCTCTGTTAGGTGTCGCCTAAGTTATTATACTTCTAAAATCTAGAATTTAAATTTTTATAATTTCCTTGTCTCTGCCAAGTTTCATTTTTTTAAAATAATATTTTACTTGAGACAGTTGAAGACTCACAGAAACATTGCAAACATGCACCACCTCCTTGTATTTAACCCAATTTTCCCATGATGAGTCTATATATTTGTTATAGCTATTGAGCACTAGCTATATATTGTTCTTGAAGTCCACGATGTTCTGCATTTTCCTCAGTTTTTGTCTAAAGTTTTTTCCCTGTGTTCTAAGTTCTCAGCCTGAATGCCAGAGTAAGTTGATGATTAGGTCATCTTGGGCTCCTCCAAACTGTAATAAACTCTTAGACCTCACATGATGTTTATCAGCCTCACAAGCCTGTGAAGTCATGATTGGGTGTTTTTGATCTGACCTTCAATGCGAATTTATCTGGTGTTTTCCCATGGATATATTGAAATTAAGGACTTAGAGGGTAAAGGCACAGCCCTAAGTGCTATTTTTATCCCATCACATCAAGGGCACAGCTGTGCACATGAAGTCCCACAGATGTCAACCTTGATCACTCGGTGTTGGAGGTGTGGGTGGCTTCTCCACCACGAAATGACGTCTTCCAATTTTCCAGAACACAATTCTTAAAGAAAACTCTAGTGCACATTTAAGCAATATGGCAGTTCATCTCTAACTGTAAATTCTTCAAATTTCTTTGATTTGGGAGACTTCTATATTTTCCCTATTTATTCCAACCATCATGTAGATAGACATTTATGCCATTCTTTGTGTTACTTTGTTGCTAACATTGGTTCAGATTTGTCTCTGTGGAACTGCTTTGTCTGCGCCTTGTGTCTCTTTGTCGCACCACCATGTTCTTGTTTTGGTTTGAATATACTCGGCTTGTAAACCCCTTCCCATAGCTGCAGCTTCCACAGCCCTGCTTCCTGTTGGAGAAGGGTACCGGCAAGCAAAATCTGAGTGCTAGCTAGCTTTATTTGTTTTCACATTTCAAGTTTCCCTTTCCACCTAGTAATTGCTGGACATTTTTGCTGATTCTAGCCATTGGAACCATTAATTTCTTTAAGCCCTTTTGCCTGAGTATAGTTTATTCTTTCGCATTTCTTTGAATGAATGTCTCAAGTTGTTATAAACTGCATACTTTTGATCAAATCTTATAGCAAATGTGAATCCTAAATTCCCTCCATGGGCGGTTTGTTTTGTTCTATTTTGTTTAATGGACTTTGGTTCTGTAGAATGTCTCTTTCTAATACTATCTAGCCACTAAAGTCTCTCCATCTTGTTGCCTCTTGTTTTCATGTTTGCATCTGCCTTGGTAGCGATTGCTGCTGGATCCGCATCACATCCCTTGTTCATTGACCAATCAATAATATGGCAATTATTATTCTTGAGAAATTGCTTCCCTAAAGTACCCATCTCTGTTAGTGGACCTGTATAAGCTTGAGAAGTATATTGAAAGTGTCAACTTTTGGACAGAGTGCGGCAGCCTAATGGCTAAAGTCCTCACCTTGCACATGCAGGAAGCCCATATGGGCACTGGTTCGTGTCCCAGCAACCCCTACTTCCCATCCAGCTCCTTGCTTGTGGCCTGGGAAAGCAGTTGAGGACAGCCCAAAGCCTTGGGATCCTGAATCCACGTGGAAGACCTAGAAGAGGATCCAGACTCCTGGCTTCGGATTGGCTCAGTTAGAACCATTGAGGCCACTTGGGGAGTGAATCAGCGACTGAAGATCTTCCTCTTTGAATCAGCGGATTGAGGATCTTCCTCTTTGTCCTCCTCTCTGTATATCTGACTTTCCAATAAAAATAAATAAACCTTTAAAAAGTGTCAGTTTCAGTGAAGTTTTTCCCAACTTTCTCTTTCTGCTGAAACCTCTCAGCTTTCACTTGCATAAATCAGTAGATTACTAATGAGACAGGATGTGTAAAGAGCTTGTGTATCCGTTTTCTGACTTGCTCTAGGAGCTTGCTTTTAAACTTAAGTATCATCCTTCTTTTTCTCAGAGGGAAATTCAGTGGTGGCAAAGAGCTTCATTTCATTGAATCTTATTTTTTAAAAAGAAATCAAAATTTTTATTTTGTCATGTAAGTTTTTATTTTAATAATCATACTGTCCACCCATCATCACCATGAGTAGAGAATAACAGAAAGCCCAATTAGCTTCCTAGACAGCAGAAGGTGTGTGGGGATAATTATGCTCATAAATTTTCAATTTTTCTGTGATAGGATTTTTAATTGTGAGTCTATCTAGAGCAAGAACACAGTTTGAAATTATGCAGCAGGAGGTAGTGTGAACATATGAGAGCAGGTGGCTCCATCAGAGAACATGCTGCTCCTGGAGTTGGGGCAGGTGTTGGGGTCAGCTCTCCAGGCACTGGGCGTCAACCGCTGCTCTAGGGGCAACAGCTGGTGCTCCCTTCACCAGCACACTAGCTCCGACAACAGTTTTGGCTTGTGCTTGGAAATGGAAGTCAGGCAAACCTTGCATGCCAATAATTCAGGAATTAAAATGATCCCAGAGAAGCAAAGCGGAGAAACAAGGAAAACAGGCAAGTGGTGCATTGTTGATCAGGCTACATTTTATAAAAACAGAAGCAAAAACCCAGACCTGTGTGATCTTTCCAGAGGGGGTGTGAGCAATCATTAGGCTTGGCAAAACACCAAGGTGTCAGGGAAGATGGATGGCTTAGCTACATCTGAGATGGTGGGGTTTCGCCACCTCAGCCTTTCGCCCAATCACTGGAGAAGCCGAGTTGTCCTGTGTCTGCGAGGTTTGGACCTGGGTCCTGCAGGTCTAACAGCGCCCACCATAGTGGGCACATGGGCGTCTGTTGGACTCCTGGGGACTCAGGAAATGCCTCCCTCCAATCAAGCAGCGAGCTCCTGGACCCTCGCTGTTCAGCGTGTTTCTCTGTTTCCTTTTGCACGTGTGATTTATAGAATTACTGTTCATGTGAGTGAGCATCATTACCAGCCCTCTCGTTTCCAGGAGGTCAGAGAATGGATGGAACTAAATACTTTCAATCCTTTAAATAAGGTTAGTTTCTCTGGCAACCAGCCCTCAGCCTGAAGTTAGCTAGGAGTTATTTCATTAGCATAAACTGACCTGGGATTCTTAAGAGCATGGACCGAGTCAAAAAAGACTCTACCCTCAGGAAAGTCCAAGGGGCCTTTGAAGGTTTATGCCAAGAGCTGAGGGAATCCAGGGAAGACATATAAACCTTGTCCTGTGCAGAGTTCATTTCTTTACTTTTCAAGTGCCAAAGTGCTTCTAGGTGCAGGAACAATTTTCTAAATGTAGGACATGCATCCAAATATGCCCACTGTCCACTGCTCAGTGAATCATTGAATTTTTATTATAGAATGTCACAGATACTGTTCTGGGGGCATTAAAAAACAACTTCTGGAATGTTCCTCATGAACCACCTCGTTACTGCTGTTATGGGACATGCTCTTTTCTTTGTGATTCCCTTCCGTGTCCATGTCTTTGAAAATGGAAACAAGACAGTTATGTTTTCCTTAGACCCAAGGTTCAAAGTTAAAGCATTTGAACAAAAGCATGGAAGAATGTTATTTGCATGAATGGGAGGGAATACAAGAGGGAGTTATGAGGATCTTCTTTGAATTGTACTTAGGAAACGAGTGAAATATTTTCTCTTCGTATTAATAAATAATTTTTAAATAACCAGAATCTGAGACTGTATTCAGTGATAATTTAGTTAGCATCCAAATATGTCTGTTACCTTTGCTTACGTTGTGAACACAAATACAACCATTCTGAGATGTGGGGATTTTGTACCCACTAATAGTTTGTGGCAGAAACAAAACAGGTTCTTCCAGAAGATTAACGTGAGCCTTATTCTGGGCTGTGCCAACGTGGCTCTGCTCCTCTGGCCACATGCCCACAGTGGCTCTTGCACACTGTTCCAAAGTGCTCAAATCCATGACCACCCGTTTTGATTATTATCACACAGTGAGCATACATTGGCTTGGCCCAAGGGTGTGGGGGAGTCAGTTTTAGTTAAGCTTGGATGAATTTCTCACAGACTGGACGAACTACCTTGTTTAGGATATAACTAATTATAGACACCCTTAAAAACAAGCTGTGCTCTTCTAAAATGCTACTGGTTAATTCTAAGCAGAATGACTGTGGGAATAAGGAATCTGTAAATCAAGAACAAAGGGCTTAGGGCTGGTATGGTGCAAGCACCATCATCTTTTATGGGTGCCAGTTCATGTCCCGGCTGCTCCATTTCTGATTTAGCTCCCTGCTTATGGCCTGGGAAAGCAGTTGGAGGATGGCTCAAATCCTTGTATCCCTGAACCCGTGTGCAAGACCCAAAAGAAACTCCTGGTTCCTGGCTTGGGATCTGCTCAGTTTCAGCTGGGGCGACCACTTGGGGAGTGCATTGGCAGATGGAAAACTCCTCTCTCTGTCTCTATTTCTCTCTATGAATCTGCCTTGCAAATAAAAATAAACAAACCTCAAAAGCAGATGCAAAGTATTGTGCAAGGTGTCTCTGAAAGGCTTGGGTTAAACAGACCCAGTGTGTACATTATCCAAACTGATCCGGGGCTTGAGATGAGCAGTTCCATCAGGGTGCTTCCTTGGAATGCTTTGGCAAACATTTTATGGCTATTTTGCTCTCATAAAACAAAACTGACACTGATGCCTCAAAACTGATCATGCGGATAGATGTTGCGACAGAACGTAGATTCAAGCCCTGAGCAGGGCTGCAAGCTTAGTGCTCCTTTTGATGTCCCTCAGATGAGTTTTTTTTGTTTGTTTGTTTGTTTCTTTGTTTTCTTTTGTAAAGTAAAATAGCTTTTTGATACCCCAGGGCTGTAAAGCTCTACAGCTTCTCTCTCTACAGTGTTACAAAAATAAGAAAAGTACTGTCAATATGGAAATGGTCCTCTTAAATGCTATGACTGTTTTAGAAAGCCAAGGAGTAAGGCCTGCTCCTAATACGTGGTTTTAGACGCCATGTTTTTCTTCTGGCTGGCACCTGATACCTTGCTGTTCTTCCTGTTCCCAACAACATTCCTCTAAAAACATTCAGGAAGCTTAGCTATAGTTGAGATTTGAAGCCAGGTAGCCCCTTATGAGCCTTCTTTGGTTATTTCATCTTGTCCCTCCTCTACCACCTGCTACTTTGTGGTAAGTTTGAAGGAAGTGGAACGCGTAAGTTTCACCTTGTCCAATAGATGTTGTTGGCCTTGAGTGAATGAACATACTTTATTGTCGCCAGTGCTGCCCAACAGCTCACGTTAAATCAACACTTTGAGAATGGACTGTGAGGTTGTTATATGAATGCCAAGTGTTGGCTGTCTAAGGGAGGTGTTCATTGCCCTCTTCCCCACATTTTGATTTCCCCTCTCATGCTGTGCCCTTAAACTAAAGCTGAAAAAAGTAGTCAGCAAGGGACTGAAGCAGAAGATGCCTGGCGAAAGAGAGGGAGCAACAGGATGAGGAAACATTCCCTGGAATCAGTATCCAGTTGGGTCTGTAATGTAAATAGGATGGGGGCTTGACTTTAGGAACATGTTTTTTAAGCATCACTATCCTCCTCAAAACTGACAGGAAGCAGTGACTAATGAATTTGTTCAGTGAAAAGAAACCAATGTAAACACACCGGTACTTTTACAGTTACAGTATTAGAACTGAACACATACAATCAACACAAACAGGTCAACACAATGATAATTCTCTCTAGGGATTTTATTTCATGCCATTCCTGGAGTCCCATGCAGAGTGCTAGAGTTTGACCTCTATAACTTCCTTTCCTAGAAATGCCATGTCCCTCCCAACTCCATCTTCCAACATCGAGGTCAACACCACAGTAGGAAGAGCTGAGAAATCCAAGTGATTTCTCATGCTCCTCTGTCCTGCACAGGATAAATGACTTTTTTTTTCTAAAAATTAAAGTTATATGTTTATTTTAAACTCAGATACAGAGAGGCAAAGCAAGAGCTAGAGATCACTGGTTTGTTCCCTGTTGGCCACAGCAGTAAACAATGGGTGAGGCAGAAGACAGGAGCCTCAACACCATCTGGGTCTCCCAAGTGGATGGCAGGGGCTCAGGTCCATGGGACTTCTCACACTGCTTTCCCAGCATGTTGGCAGGTAGCTGCACTGGAAGCGGAGCAGTCAGGACACCAAGCAGTGGTTACTGAGAGGCTGGCAGCAGATGCGCTGACCCACAACCTTGGGCCCAGGCGGGGGTCTCTCGCTGGGCTTAAAGGGTGAGCTACTGCTCGTCACCCCTGGAGGACGCAACAAGGCACTGTCGCCTCAGCCTCTCCCTGCCCTCTGAAGGACAACTGTGCGGGATGTGGCTGTCTCCCCTGACACTTAGCCTTCCATTCCTGGTCCGTATGAGCCCCACTACCTTCTGGGCCTCCGGGGTCCCTGGTGGGGCATCCGATGGTGAAGGTAGGGCACACGATCATGGAAGACACCTTCCTCTCAGCTCTGCACAGGTGCAAACGTCCCCGGGGGCGTCTGGGTCAACAGAACGTGATGACGCAGTCTCAATATGCCCGAGAAGCTGTGCCATCACCAGAGAGCCATCTCTCAGAGGTTCAAGGAACGTGTGTTCCGAGTGTAGACATCAAGACATCTTCATAAGCCTGCAGTTACTGTTGTTCAACCTGGGAACGAATAGGCTTTTGAAGCACAATACAGGTTTTGTGTAATGTAAGACACTACATTACAGCACAATACAGGTTTTTAAATTTCTCACAATAATTTCTTTAATGTAAAATGTACATCTATATCACCTACCTATTTAAAAAGCTGTTGGGATCCCCATTTTTATTCGGGTGGAATATTCATGAGAGACACTCCCCCACCCCAGGAGTCCCGCAGCTGTGATTGGTCCCTGCCTGCTCTGACCTCACAAGGACCAGACCATCATGTGTCCCTGCCGGACCATGATTGGTCCATTTCTCCACTGACGTCACAAGGATCCCTATGGTGACGGAACTCCCGCAGCCTATATAAGCCCTGCGCGGGCCTGGGTTTTGGTCCGCTTTGCCAGGAAGCTATTTTGGTGACCTGTGTGGCTTGGACCCATCTTCCCTAGCGTTTGCGATTGGTGGTGGTGAGTGCTATTTGGTTGGTTTGTTGGTTTCTTGTTCTATTTGGTTTATCCATTTCCCACTTTATTTTAGTTTATTTTTTTCTACCTATTTGTTATTTTGCCCCGTTTGTCTTTTTTTGCAGTTTTGTTCATTTCTTGCTGTGCCCACTTTTAGCTAGTTAGCGTGGTTAGACTGGTCAGTGTCAGTGCAGTTAGGCGGTGTTTGGAGTGGTTTTCCTGTTTGTTGTTTTCAGTTTTGGTTAGATAGCCCTTAGTCTTGCCATTTCACGTCGTTAGCATAGTTAGCTTAGCTAGTGTTGTGTCTTAGTTATCTTAGCCGCTAGTCCCCTCGTGGTCCTTTTTTGTTTCTTAGCTAGTGCAGTCAGGGTTGTGGATTAGTTAGTTTGTTGCTCCGTTAGAGAGAGTAGTTGAGAGAGAGTAGTTAGGGACCCCCAATGGAAGGCCAGGAGCACTTCCTGGCTGATGCTAACTGCCAAGCTGAGCTGGACTTCCTGTCCCTTCTCGGTGAGGGCACCTTCGGTATGGTGCTGCTGGCCCGCCACAGGCCATCAGGGAGGAAAGTGGCTGTGAAGGTGGCCATGGATGACCGAGTGAACCCCAACAGCTCGAGGGAGCTGGCTCAAGAAGCCAGCATCCTTAGCACCCTGCAGCACGACCACATCATCCGGCTGCTGCAGGTGTGCCACGTGGGCCACCACCTGTGTGTGGTGTTGGAGTTGGCAGGTGGCGGCAACCTATGGGACCATGTGATGAGCCACGGTGGCCTGGAGGAGGACAAGGCCCGGGACCTCTTGCGCCAGATCCTGGCAGCCGTGGAGTACTGCCACGAACAGCACATAGCGCACAGGGACCTAAAGCTAGGAAACATCCTCCTGGACTCCAGGCTGCATGTCAAGGTGTCAGACTTTGGGCTCAGCAGACGGCTGCCGGAGGGCCAGATGGTGAGCGGCTACTGTGGGACGCCCACCTACAGTGCCCCAGAAGTGTTCCTGGAGCGGCCCTATGACCCCTTCCAGGCAG
The DNA here is from genome assembly GCF_030435755.1 of Ochotona princeps. Classification (NCBI taxonomy): domain Eukaryota; kingdom Metazoa; phylum Chordata; class Mammalia; order Lagomorpha; family Ochotonidae; genus Ochotona; species Ochotona princeps. Next base: position 24,433,632 of record NC_080859.1, on the reverse strand, counting down.
ACATCTGGAGTGTGGGCGTCATACTCTTCACGATGGTGGCGGCGGAGCTGCCCTTCCACGGCCAGGACACAGAGCAGCTGCGGCGCTCGGTGCTGTGCGGGGGCTACACGATGCCCTTCGAGGTCACTCCAGACCTAGAGGACTTGCTGGAGTGGCTGCTTTCCTGGGACGCCAGCCAGCGGCCCACGGCAGCCCAGGTCACACAGCACACTTGGTTCGAGCTGTGCCCAGAGGAAGAGCCAGAAGACAAGCATGACAACGAAGACAAGATGACTGGAGTCACCCCAGTGCAGGTCCTTGGGGTTCCTGAGGACCTAGAGGCATTGCAGTACCTGGCAGATGTGGGGCTGCTACCAGCCTCTGGAGAGGCCACATCATCCCCGGGGCTGGAGGCATGGAGCCAGAGGCCAGGGCGCCTGCTGCCCTGGGAGAGGAGGTCAGACTGGGACTCAGCCTCCAGGTGCAGCCCGCCTATGTTGTACAGAGCACCTGCATTCCTGGATTGCAGGGAGGGGCACAGTGAGCCTGGCCTGCCCACCAGTGAACTCCTGCCACTGCAGGATCACAAATCCTCTGGTGCAGGTCCTGTGCTCGCCACTCCCCTGCCTGGCCAGGAGCAGGAGGAGGGGCAGCCCAGTTCCAGCCCAGCCCTGGTTCCAGTCCCTGTGGCCTTCCCGGGCACCCCCAGTGCCAGGAGCAGCGAGACCCCAGCCCACGCAGAGGCCCCAGAAGTTGTTTCCGAGGAGCCCGGGCCCTCAGCTGCTGCCTCCGACCAGAGCCGCAGCCGCCAGGGACTGTGCAGAAGGATCGGCCGGAGGATCATCGGGTTCCTGCGGCAAGTCTGCTGCTTGGGGCCAGCCCCAAACACTGGGCCTGGCCCCCGCAGCCGGAAGGTGGCTCCCCGCTAGATGGACTCAGGACCCCTGAACAGGGGTGCCCCAGCAGAGCACCCTGAGAGTGCCTTGAGCCTTGTGTGAGGTATTCATGAATAAAAATCCCAACTGTGTACATGGACTTGGACCTGGGGGGTGGGAGGTGGCGCCCTGTGTGTGCCTTGGCAACAACTAAGCCAGTTAATAGTCCTGGGGAGACCCCCATGGGAAGGGCAGTGCTGTTCTGTCTCATTGCTGTGAGGATTTCTCAAGGGGGACCTCACAGAGGTGGACAACAGAGTGCTGGTTCCCAGAGCCTTGGGGGAAAGGAGTGGGAGGCGAATGGAGGGAGAACAGTGAGCAGGGGCAGAGGGGGATGTAAGGAAGAAGATGTTTTGGGAGGTCTAAAGGATGGAGAAGGAGGTGAGAAGGAGTGAGGGAAGGAAAGAATAGGGAAAAGGAGGAGCGTGTGGAGAGGGAATGGGGAGAGAGTAGGAAGGGAAGGGGAGAAAAGAAAAAGCAGGTAGAAGGACGCAGTTAAAGGAGGAAGAGGGAGAGGGGAGTTATGGGGAGAGGAAAAGGAAAGACGGCAGGGGAGCGGTGGGGTGGTGAGAGTGAAGGGGAGTGGCCGAGAGAGCCAGAGGGGTGCTCAGAGCCTGCCTGCACAGGCACCCACACAGAAGGGCTGGAATCTGAGGACACAGGCACAGGAAGGATGTCCTAGTCCACAGTGATGCACGTTGCAGCAGAGGTGGGCATGTTCTGAGCATCACGGGTCCCGATGCATGGTGTGGGCAATACTCCAACTGTAGACACAGTTGCAGGTAAGAACAGAGCGGGAAGTTCAAGTGCGACCTGGATGACCGAGGTACCTGTGCATCCATTGTGTGGTGTGTGGATCCACGGGGCCCCTGGCTACGTGTTTCCTTCCAAAGCCACCTAAGCAAAGCATGCATGAGCTGAAAAGAGGGCCAGAGGTCACCTGCAGAAGAGAGAGCCCCTGGGACACCAGTTGGGGAAGCCAGGGGTAGGGCCTGCCCCCACCTCTGTCTAAGCTTCCTTGTTTCTAGTGGGGAAGGGACATGGCACTTAGTGAAATAACCCTTTTTTCCAAATCTGATGGTAATTTGGCCGTTCCCCCAAGACATTTCTCAGCTCTCGTGCTATCCTGTACCTCTGGAACAGAATGGGGGCAGCGCATGCTCCAGCTGGAACAGGCAGTCATGTCCCCCGGAATGCCTCTGGGAAGGTCACACTCAGGAGTGACAAATGAGCCATGGTGATCCCGAAGGGTCAAGACTCTGAACTGTATACAGTGCATACTCCATATATCTTCCTGGTATGCTCGACCCCTGAGTACCATTGTCAGAAGGTGCAATGGGAGCACAGAGCCTTCTGGCATTGTGCACCTGCCCCAGGTCCACAGCACAGGGGCACAGTCCCTATAACCAGATCCTGCTGGGAGTCACAGAGGTGGCCTAGATGGGCCCCCAGGAGCCTTGGGTCACTCAACTGGGTCATGTCCACCCTCTCGGGCCTTTCAGGCTGGTGTTCTCTATTCTTGAAGCTGTGATGTGGAGCAGTTCTGGGAGGCTTGGCCAGGTTCGGGTCTTCATCTTGCCAAAATCCTATGGGTCAGAAGGGTGATGGATGACAAACAGCAGCCTGTGGGGGCTAGCGGCCTGGTGGGCGGGGGGGGGCTTTGCCAAGGCAAGTGCTCGGCCCCGGTTCACTGGTATTTGCATGGTGGGCAGGGGCCTTTGCCAAGGCAGGTGCTCGGCCGTGGTTCGCACGTATTTGCAGGGAAGGCAGGGAGGAAGTCTCAGGGTTGCCTCTGGGGAAGCCTTTCCTGTGCAGAGAGGGAAGAGTGGTCACGGTCAGGGGTGGCATTGATCTCCCCAGTCTGCTCATATTGCCCTGTACCCTGCAGCTGGATGGGAGATGCCAGTGCAGCCCGGGGACAGGGGCTGGCCTGGTTGTCTCCCGTCTGGCCCCATTGTGGATTCTTTATGCCTAGCAGCCCCGCATGTGGCCTTCCTACATTACTGCGCTTCAACCACCTGTGGTCCCGCCCCATAGGGCAGAACTCAGCTCCTCCTCTGACCTCTGGGGCCTCCCCTCACCTGTCTCCCCACAGACCCTCCCACTACACACATGGAGCTGTCAGGTGAGCCACAGATCCTGGGTCACCTCTGAGCTGGCGCATGTGCTCTCTGGGCAACAACAGGCCAAGTTCACCAAGCCAGAATCTGCCCACTGCACCTGGGCTTCCCACCTGCATGGCAGGACCCTAACACTTACGCCATCCTCCATTGTTTTCTCAAGTGCATTGACAGGGAGCTGAAATTGGAGTGAAACAGCTACGGCTTGAATTGACCTCCGTGTGGGACCCTGGCACCACACACATGGCTTACCCCAATGCACCATGATGCTGGTCCCAAGATCAGTCTGCAGGTATGTGACAGCAGGTGTGGAAGTCGACGCTAGAAGCTCTCAAGTGTGAGTAGTTCAGGAAGAGTGGGGAGGGGAAGATGCACTCTGAGGATGCTCTGCATGGGACAGTGTGTTAAAGCTTTCATGGACAACGGAATGAAAGTATATTTATTTTGATGCAAAAATCTTGAAATCCGGGCTTATTGAAGTCTTAAGTTCGTAGAAACACTGTGCATGTATTCCAACTGTTTTATGCAAAATGAACTTGATCTTTTAACTCCATTTACCAGTGAACTTTTATGTCCCATCATGCAGTTGATTTTTTTTCATGAATACCTCTTTCTTGGAATGAAAGTAAAAAATCAATCAGAAAATTAGGTACACTATTATGCAGTGAGACATGTCTTTTCCCTATCCAACATCTCTGGGAAAGCAGTGGAAGATGAGCAGGTGTCCAGAGGAAAAGAAAATGCAATCCCTGATGTAAGAAAACTTGCATGACCCTGCCCCCAGGAGCTGTGGTAAGACAGGCCCACAATGGGGACTGGTGACTTGGCCCCATGTCAAGCCATGCAGTGTGGTACGGCTTGGTTATTCAGCAGAGAAAGACCAGTGAAGCCAGGAGTAGCCAAAGACACTTCCTGGAGGTAGTGGGTCTCCATGAATGAGAGGTTTTAGAGTGAAGAAAGGACATAGCCAGCCAGGGAACCAGCAACCATGGAGGTACTCTTGGAGCCTGCGCTGTGGTATAGAAGGCTAAGTCTCTACCTGCGACACCATCGCATATGGGTGCTGGTCCAAGTGTGAGTGGCTCTACGTCCATCGAGCTTCCCAACAATGGCCTGGAGAGGCAGTAGAGGATGGCTCAAGTCATTGTGCCTCTGCACCCAGATGGGAGACCTGGAGAACCTCCTGGCTATTGGCTTCCGATTGGTTCAGCATAAGACACTGTGGTCATTTGGGGAGTGAACCAGTGATCTCTCTTTCTCTCTCTCTCTCTGGACGTGAGAACTTCCTCTCTGTAACTCTGCCTTTCAGGTAAAAATTATATATTTTAAATAGATAAACCCATTTTAATGAGTGTGCAGATTTAGGCCCAGGGGACCATGGCAATTAGACTTAGGTTTGGCTACAGACAACAAAAACTCAACAAAAACAGCAGTGATTTAAACAAGAGAGACCTAGGCAGAGGAAGGTGGACCTGTGCTATTCTGATAGTGTCAGTATCATCAGGGACTCAAGCTCTTTGTAGTTTCCAAACTTGCCACCTGTAGTACTGGTTTTAGTCTTGAATGTGACATCCTTAATGAAGATGGTTGCTATTGCACCAGCCATCAAATTTTCTCCATGTTACCAGAGAGAGGAAGGGGAAAAGAGGCACTTCCCATTCCTGTCAGCAGAACCCAACATCTTTACCTACATCTCATGGACTATTCCTGTTTGTTGCAGGAAGCTGATAGAATGTAGGTTTTTAAGCAGGATACACACTACTCTTACTAAATCATAGTTTCCAGGGCTAGGTAAGAAAGAAGACCCCCACTTGTCATCTTGCAAAAAAATAGCTCTAACTGGATCAAGGACCTAAATCTATCCAGAAACCATCAAACTATTAGAGGAAAACATAGGAAGCACTCTGTAAGATATAGGCATTGGTATAGACATCTTGGAAAAGTCACCAAAAACATAGGTAGTCAAAACCAAAATAAATGGTGCTACATCAAACCAATAAACTTCTATACTGTAAAGGATACAATCAACAGAGCAAAGAGGCAACCAATAGAATGGGGGAAAAATCTTTATACTGTTCACAGCAGATAGAGAACTAATATCCAAGATTTACAAAGAACTTCAACAACTCAACAACAGCAGGAAAAAACAATCCTATTAGAAATGGACGGGAGTCCAGGTAAGTCTGCTCAGAGGTACAGGTGTCTGAACCATGCCAGGTCAGGCTTCCTGCTGGGTTCCTAGCCCCTTCCACTGCTGGCAAGCGAGGGTGAATCCTGGGCTTGCCCAAGCTCAAAGTATGAGAATTTCCTCTGTCCACAGCAATCATGCTGCAGGCAGATCTCGGAGGGCTCTAGGCATGCTCAATCAAGATCATGGCTCCGCCCACAATCACTGTGTTGGTGGGTGGATCCTAGGTAAATCTGCACAGAGGTGGGGTGTCTGAATCTCCCAACCACGTGGCTGTGGCTGGGGTACCCATGCTGGCCCAGGATTCCTGCTGGGGATCCTAGCTGCCTGGCAAATTCTGGGCAAATTCTAGGTTTATGAGCTCTGGAATCTTGGGGGCATGAAATTACTGCCTAGGAAAACCATGGTTAAAGGCACTGTATGTGAAGGTGAAGGGCCCCCCCACAACAGGGCCACAGTACTTACAGGTAAGCAAGGGTACTGAAACCTGGTGGTTTGGAGGGGCGAGACTGGAAGATCTGTATAGGTTAGACTTATGCACCAGCACACATGGGAATCCAGAGTTCGACTTGCTAGCATGGAACATTACTGACCACAACATAAAAGTCCACTTGAAATCTAGGGCTGGGGTTCTGTCTAGCAGGACTAGATCCCAGTACCTGACTGAATGTCGGAACAGGAGATGGGTTACATTAGGCAGGGCCATGACATTAACCAGCAAGTGAGAGAACTAGGTCTAGGAGGGGTAGATTCTGTGGGGAATATATGGGCCAGACTCTGGAAACACAAATCCTGCTAGTTAGTTCAAGAGTTAGTGTGGTGATGGGCTGATCTAGGTGGCTATGGAACCTACCAACACTCACAGGTACAGGGGCTGGAAACAGGTTGGGCAGGACCAGGCTGCAGCACCCACATATACATCCTAAAACATGGTGTGAGGTGGGCTGGGCTGCAACATTCATTAGCTCATATTAGGCTAAGATGTAGGAAGAGGCTACACCAGGCAAAGGCCCCCCCCCCCTGGCTTGCGTGAGATCTGGGTTTTGGAGTGGGTTGAGTGGGGGAACTTGGGAAACTCCCTTAGTGGGTCATAGCTCCTGCTGGTGAGCACATGGTCCAGCCCTGGAGGTTGGGAAAGCTGGGCATGGTAACTCCAACTGATGGGAAATGTGTGCGTTGGTTTCAGAAGGGAATTGACTGGGGAAGGCCGAGCAAACCTTAGCTCACTAGCAAGTACAGAAATCAGGCTGGAGTACAGGTCATGCCAGGTTAGGCTGTCACACCTACTGGTTTGCATGAGCCAGGGAGGGGAGCAGACTGAGCAGGGCCAGGTTCCAGAACTCACCAGCAAGGGCTGAGATTAGAGGCAGGCCGGGTCAGGCCAGGCTACAGCATCCTAAGGAGCCAGGAGCTTCTTTCGTGTTTCCCATGTGAGTGCAGGGGACTAAAACCCTCCTCTGCTACTTTCCTGGCCATTATCAGGGAGTTGGATGGAGTAACTCCGGTGCCAGCATCACAGGCATTGGCTTCATCTGCAGCAGCAGCAGCCTCTTATGGCTGAATTTTAAAATCAAGCTGTCTAGAAGGTAACAAACACTGTGTATAGGAAGAGCCTTTACAATATTTTCAAGAAATGAACGCAAAAATTCACAGATGAGGACATTCCTAGCAATGCTGTTTTCTAATGGTAAGAGTAAAACTGAAATTCACTAAATCCCCATCACTAAACAATTAGCTAAAGCTTGAAACACCCAGAAAGTGTGAAAGCAGGCAGCCACTTGAATATGTGCTTGTGAATAATTTAACTTCTTGAAAACATGCATTATTAAAAGCAATGGAAATTAAACATTGTATAATTAGTATAACCCCAATTTTATAGAATATAGATGGATAGTTGCAAATGTAAAAATAAAATACTGGGAAAAACTGTGAAAAATGTGTGTGTGCGAGTATACATACCTTCACATAATGTCTATGTTGTATAGGAACAAAGTTACATCCTATATGTGTGGGTACAAAAATACTGCAAAACCTTTGTGCAAGAATGGAATTGAACGATAAGTCTATCTTTGTGCCAAATTCCTTGGGGTTTTTAAAATAATATACACTGTGTGTATATATATACACATACATACGTATGCATACGTAGTGTTGTTGCAAACTTTGTTGGATAATCTGGATGAGCGTTTGCCCTAGCACTTGCAATGCCAGACTCCAATGTCCCCCGTGACAGGACCTGGTGTAGCTCTCAGCTCTGGCTCTGATTGCAGCTCCTGTTACTGTGGACCCTGAGAGACAATGGTGATGACTGTAAGAGCAGGTGTCTGGCCTTGGACTCCAAGGACAAGTAGCCCCTGAACATGGCCCCTGTGTGTCTGTATTCCTCACCCTCTGTTCCCTGCTTGGGTGGGACAGTGAAGACAGCAATGTCAAGATGCTTTGTATTTCTAATGTGTGTACTATGGGGAGTTCCACGAGAGGTGAGGTCTAGTAGTAGTGGAATGTGGGCAGAGAAGCCAGGGAAAGGTGAATGTCTGCAGCTTTGTAAGTGTGTCCAGGTTATTCATTGCATGTCTCTTAGGATAATTTATGTTGTTGGGGAAGCTAGGGCATAGGTCTTCAGTTTAATGTAACTTGAGGAAAATGACCATTTGTTCCTCTTGGGGTTATAATTGACAGGATTGCCATATGGACTTGTGATTTGCTATTTCTAGTGGGTCCTGTTATAATTAAACTTGGTTAATAGACCTTAGACTTGTTCGGCATGATCTCGTTTGCACTCTGCAATGCCTCAAACACTGGGTCAGGAGTTAACATTCTCAACCTCTAGTTTAATTTGCTCATTTTCTAAGTACACTGGAAGGTTCACTTTTAACATATAAAAATTATTTCTTACTGTTATGTAACTGAAAGGCAGACACGCACTCTGAAACACAGAAAAAGAAAGAGAGAGATCTTCCATCTGTTGGTTCATTTGCCAAATGCCTGCAATAGTCCGGGTGAGGCAGGGTAAAGGCCCAGACCCCAGGCTGCAATCCAGGTCCTGTACTGATGGAGTGGAGACCCAAGTGCTTCAGCTATCACCTGTTGCCTCTCAGTGTCTTCCTTACCAGGACACAGGGTCAGAAGCAGGATGGAGACCCCAGCCCTGTCACTCTGCTAGGAGATGCAAGCGGGAGAAGCTGCTGCTTCTAGAAAGATTCCTTGCAGAATTTGTCAAATTATTCTCTTGTTTTCTCAGTTAGGAATCACCAAACTCACGTCACCATTCCTGGAAGTAAAACTCTTCTAAATATTTTTCTTCTTTACTTGAAATTCTAATAACTTCCGTCAGGATATATTGTAGGGTCATTGGCATGAATCACGGCAGCAAACTTGCTTCTTGTCTCACATGAAAGAGGAATTTTCATGTGGACAATTCCAGTTAGCAGAAGCAAGATTGATTAAAAAGGAAAAAAGAGGGGGGAGGGTCCTGCCATTGCAGCAGGAGGGGGCTCCCTGGGTGCTAAGGAAAAATCTCAGAGCTCCTGTCATAATGGCAGGAGGAAAAGAAAGAAAGAAAGGAAGAAAGAAAAGAAAGAAAGCGAGCAAGCAAGAAAGAAAGGCCAAAGGACAAAGGGAAAAATTTGTGCATGATAGTAACTGAGTCGAAGAACGTCAGAAAGGTGGGACTGGTTGACTTTCTCCTTCTGTTGTAATGATAAGCCAATCACTCAGGTAGCATCCTTGACAGTGACCCAGAGATGAGATTAGGTGGGTCACTTCTCCTTGCTCTTCTTATAACTCTGAGATGGTAAATGGATATGTTAATTCTGCCCCCTCTATCTATGTAAAATGTGCTCTGGGAAAGAAAAAAATGGGGCAGAAATACAATTTTATGTTTTTAAAAAATAATTTCACCAGGGACCGAAAGCCCTAACTGCCTGCTATGCTATTCTCACACAGATACACATGGTAGATAAGAGAAGTGGAAAGGAGTGGATTATGCACCTAAATATTGTGCAATTGATGGTTTATTACATAGTTTGTGATATAACTATAGGAAACCAATAGAAATGTAGAATCATGACAGTATTATATAATGTTAATTTGCTTGATAGTACTCATGTGATGTGTTATGCATAGATGCTAAAAATGTTTAAAACAGTAAGTACCACCTATGGAACTGTATCATAGGATTAATAATAATAAAAGAGTGGAAAATGTTTTAAAAATATGTACCAAATGTTGAAATGTTTAAATTAAATAACAAGATTTTAGTTTTTTAAAACAAAATTCCTTTCTGTTTTCAGAATATTCTGGGCCCGGTGCAATAGCCTAGTGGCTTAAGTCCTTGCCTTGCATGTGCCAGAATCCCATATGGGCACCAGTTCATGTCCCAGCTGCTCCACTCCCCATCCAGCTCCATGCTTGTGACCTGGGAAAACAATTGAGGACAACTCAAAGCCTTGGAACCCTGCACAGGTATGGGACACCCAGAAGAAGATCCTGGCTCCTGGCTTCAGATCAGCTCAGCTCTGTTGCAGCCCCTTGGGAAATGAACCAGCAGATGGAAGATCTTCATCTCTGTCTCTCCTTCTCTCTGTATTTTTACCTTTCCAATAAAAATAAATAAATAATTTTTTAAAAATAGTATTCTATGATAAGCATATATCATTTTTTTATCATCAGAAAAAAATGATTAACAACATCATGAAAAAATAAGTTACAGGCATACAAATTTTCCTTTTTTGTTAGGATATATTTTTATTTTTAAAACTTTTCCATAACAAAATCATTCATTTTTAATGTTTTAACAGAGGTAGGGGATGGGGATTGCAGACCCATGTGGGCCTCTGGTAGGGAGGAGGAGGGTCCGGGGAGGGAGCAGGGTGACTGAGACGTGGCTACAGCAGGTGCGGAAGGCGGAAGAGGGCTACACGCGCACAGGATTTTTCACAGTCTTCATTTTCTAAGAGCTTTTGGAAGATCCGCTCTGACGCAGGGATTTCAAAGCCTTTTGTACCAAAATCAACTTAGCCTTCCATTTTCCATGAATTTCTGAAAAACAGCTTACTGACTTGAAAAAGATAGGAAGGGAAAGATGGAGAACACCTCCACACTGATTCACTTCCCGGTGCTCACATTGGCTGGATCTAGCTAGACCAAGGACAAAGCGGATAACTGGTAATTCACTCTGGGTTCTCTACATCCCTGCCGGAAACCCAGTTACCGGAGCCATCATCACTGTCTTGTAGCGTTTGCATTAACAGGAGCTGAGGCTGAGAGTTAGACATGGGCATTGAACCTGATATCCACTCTAGAATGGAGGTGTTTAACCAGGCTCTTCAATGTTCGGCCAAATGCCACCACCATTACGTATCCGAGCATCATTCATGGGTACTGTGTTCATCAATAGTTGGTCCCTTTTGTGTTAATAGTCTCTTACCGGAAGAGCGTGGCAGAAAGTCTACATTCTTTATGAAGTGTGTCTGTACTATTTCTGTGCTTTGCTGATGTTGCTGTGAATAAAGCAGACGTGGACATAGACCTGCAAGACTTCCATTGATGTCCGTTGCCTTGTTGAGGCAGGTAGTGAAGATGTGTACATTCTGTCTCATTTGCTGTTTTAGAAGCTGCCTGTCTTTCAAGGTGGTTCTGAATTCACTCACGTCTGCCAAGTGCAAGAACACCAGTTGTTCCACATCTCTTCAATAACAATGCCGTCATCACTTTTAGGATAGTCATTCTAGTGAAAGTGAAGTTTTGAGGGTGAATAAAATAGTTCCGCGTTTTGAATCCCTTCTATTAATTATTTGCTACATGCTCTTGGCATTACATTTTCTTGTGATTACATAGTAGATTTCAATATTCATCTTCATCTTAACAGAATCTATCTTTAAATGTTGATTTCATTAAATTGTAAGTTCCTGTGCTTTCAACCACATATAAGCCACCCACATTGGTGCTCCCTGTCGTGTGCAAGTTCCATGTGAATGTAAGATTTAATACTACATTATATTAAAGCCAAGAGTCTTATTGTTACAAAGCGTAACTTTTTTTTTAAAAGATTTATTCAGTTTATTACAAAGTCAGATATACAGAGAGGAGGAGAGACAGAGAGGAAGAGCTTCCATCCGATGATTCACTCCCCAAGTGAGCCGCAACGGCCAGTGCGCGCCAATCCGAAGCCAGGAACCAGGAACCTCCTCCGGGTCTCCCACGTGGGTGCAGGGTCCCAATGCATTGGGCCGTCCTCGACTGCTTTCCCAGGCCACAAGCAGGGAGTTGGATGGGAAGTGGAGCTGCCAGGACTAGAACAAGGGCCCATTTAGGATCCCGAGGCGTTTAAGGCGAGGACTTTAGCCGCTAGGCCACGCCACCGGACCCACAAAGCGTAAATTTTTAAGAGGTCTTTCTGTTTTGCAAGTTTTCAATGTTTTTGGTTCTCTTATTTTGTCTTGAAGAAAGAAGTTTCTATTTGTTGTCATTTCTGTCCATTCATACAACTTCTTTCAGTTTTCCTGAAATATGGGAATTTTTGAAATGAATTCTTTTCATGTTCCATGAATAAAAGAGAAAAAATTAATTCTTTTTTTTAAGTTCTTTACTTTTTTAATTTCATTTTTTAAATTAATTACACTACATTATGTGATACATTTTTTATGCACTGGGATTCCCCCCGCCCCTCCCCACACCCTCCTCCCCTCCAAGGTGGATTACTCCACCTTGTTGCATTTCCATAGTTCAAATTCAGTTGACATTCTTTCATTGGAGGTATTTACCAATCATAAAGTCCAGCATCTTATTGTCCTGGTAAGTTCAATGGTTTCTTGGTGAGACCATCTCTGGTCTGAAGGTAGAGCCAGCAGAGTATCATCCCAATCCATTAAAAGCCCCAACATAATATTTCCAACCATTTACAACATTGTGGCATTAATTGACATGGTATTGATTAACTAATATGTTAATAGGAAAATGCAGGTTCCCAACCACAACCTGTGACTTCCTCATAGACATTTCAATTTTGGTTTATATTCAACCGTGTTCTATATACCTTAAAATGGCTATAGATTGCTATTCAGCTGTCTCTTGTCTATTTTAATGTTAGTATTTAGCAGTTTATAGCATTGAAGCACATTTTCGCTGAACCTGGCTGTTTTTCAGGTGGTCTAACTCTATAAGTTCTTTACTTTTGAAGGATTTTTTTTATCAGAGGTAGAGTTTAGGTTGATTGTTTGGGGATTGCATTTTTCTTTCATTACTTGAACTAGATTGTTCTTTGGCCTTTATCCTTTATTATTTTTGACAATTATTTAGCATGAAATCTTTCTTTTAAAAGAAAGACAGTGTGACGCACATAGAAATATTGCATCTGTTGGTTTTCTGCCCAGATGGGTATTCAGGTTTGGGCCAGGATAAAACTAGGATTCAGAAACTCCATCTGAGTCTCTCACGGGGGCAGCAGGGGCCCATGTGCTTGGACCACCTAATGCTGCCTTCGTTGGCGCATTAGCAAGCAGCTAGATTTGAAGCAGAGCAAGCTTCAAACCCTTCATGTGATACAGGGTACATTATTCCACAATGCCTTCATAGTCATTATTATCAGTTCCCTGAATGGGAAATGTCTTCTCTTTGATTACGTTCAAGCTTTTATAGCACAATCAGTATTCTTATTCTCAATATACATGGCATAACATCAGAAGTTGTTAATGAGACTTTTAAAATATTGGATATGCTATTTGTTTAATAGATGCGGTACAGACTTCTAACTTTTAAAAATTATCTATAACCCAAACTAGAAGGCATGATAAACAAAATTCTAATTTACTGTAAGACAAATATGTAGATATTTCATTCATTGTTTTTTCCTTATTGTTGGCTTTCAACATTAACAGGTGTTCATGATGGTTTTTGTGTCTACTGTGCATGAAGTTCCCTGGGCTTCAAATTCTGGGGTTTGATGATTTTAGAAAATTCTCAGCTGTTCTCTGCAAATATATTTGTCTATTTTCTTTCTGCTCCCTCCACCCATTCTGGAACTCCAGTGGCAGGTATGTGACAGGATTTGATGTTATTTGAAACATCTGGCTGGCTCTGTTCCAGTCATGATCACTTTCCCAGGTGTATTTTAGGCTCGTGGTGACTATTGACAAGCCTTCAGATCTGTTGATTCTGTGGATTTCCTAACCAGGTTTCTGTGCAATCCATTCCAGAGGGTCTAGTTGATACTAACTTTCTCATTTCTACCATTGCCATTTAGACTTTTTATAGTTATCACCTCCTTGACAAAAAAAAAAAAATCCTATTTCATCAATGATTGGCACCTGTTTTTTGGTAATTGGCCGTAATGTTTCCACATCTGGGCCATCTCAAGTCTGGCACCATCGATTCCACCTGCTTGTCCCTGTGTCATTTTTTCTTTTTCTTGGTTCTGATTTTATTGTTGCTATGAGTGAATGCAAGCAATGCATGAGAAAATAGGTAGCTATGAGGTAGGTTATATTAATGTGCAAGAAAAGATGCACTTTTCATTCTTTGAAGCTATTACTACTGAGATAAAAGTAAATTAGATTGGGCCCTGCGGCGTGGCCTAGCGGCTAAAGTCCTCGCCTTGAACGCACCGGGATCCCATATGGGCGCCGGTTCTAGTCCCGGCAGCTCCACTTCCCATCCAGCTTCCTGCTTGTGGCCTGGGAAAGCAGTTGAGGACGGCCCAATGCATTGGGACCCTGCACCCACGTGGGAGACCTGGAGGAGGTTCCTGGTTCCCGGCTTCAGATCAGAGCACTGGCCGTTGCGGCTCACTTGAGGAGTGAATCATCGGATGGAAGCTCTTCCTCTCTGTCTCTCCTCCTCTGTGTATATCTGACTGTAATAAAATGAATAAGTCTTTTCAAAAAAAAAGGTAAATTAGATTGACGTGATTTGGGCATGGATGTTTGCTTACACTGTGTTCTACTCACTGCAGGATTCAAAACATTTGAGGTCAAGAACTGACATCTTCATTGCCACGAGTTTTCACCTATCAGCGTGCCTAGGGTTTGCCTAGACTCCCCCTGCCCTGTCCTTAGCCAGCTCTATGCTGCTGCACTTCAGGAGTTCTCTGTCAGCTACCTTACCCTTCATCTCATGGACAAAGGTCTCTGCCCCCATCAACAACGGTGGTGCCTGAGTCACTGCTCAGAGTTATCTTCCCAAGAAGAGGAGACCCAGTGTCTTCTCCCTTTGAGCCTCCCAGGGCAAGGCCACTCTGCCTCAAACACATTATACTAGGAGATGTCTTCCAGGTCTTCGTGCTTCACTCTCAAAGCACAGCAGAATCAGCGTGTCTGTCCTCAGAAGGCGTTTTCTCCATTCTTCTGCTCCAACCACATGAGGCAATGTGAAGATGTGTGAGTGTACAGGGTGAAGGAAGACATCTTTTCTGTCTAGGATTCTAATCCGTGGCCCTCCACCCACACTCAGTCTACAGTCCTTTAATAGTTCCACCATTTTCTAGGACTCACACCAAAGATTGCATTTTTTACCTCTCTTTGTGTTGCCAACAATGAAAATGACAATGGTTCCCATCTCTCCTAGGAGGAGCTTGTCTTCTTGTTGATTTTGCTTCATTACATATTTTGAAACCTCAGCTGTCTGGCAGGCTTAAAATGACACTTTTAGAAGTTATGCTTTTTTAGTGACTTTCCCCATGCTAAATAGAGATTAACTCCCTTTAAATGTTTGAAATGGTTCTCAAACTCTTGTCAAAATGATCTTCCAAAATTTTTCCATACAAGTTTCTTCTACAGAATTGTTTTTCGACCACTTAGCAATTAGGCCATTCCTAGTCCTTTTTTTTTTCCCCCCAAATCCTGGTAGCCTGCCTCTCTTTCTGGAATGATAGCACATGGTTCCTCCACCTCACTGCTGTGATGTCTGAGGACAAAGCTTTGCTCTGAAGTCTTTCTGCGCAGTGTAGGGTGCTTGACAGCAATCCTGGCTGCTACTCCTCATATGCCCACTGCACATCAGAGTCGTTAGAAATATCTCCAGGCATCCTTAGATATGTCAGTCATTGATATAACTTGGTTTTTCTGAGATTCGGATAAGAATCTGCTTTCATGTAATTTTGCTGTAATGTTATTCTCTGTCACAGAGGTACATGCTATATTGTATTTGCCCTGTCTCTCTCTCCATATCTACACACACACACACACACACACACACACACACACTTCTGTTAGGTTCTACTTTTTTTTTTGCTGTTTAGCATCTTTAATAGGGCTTGATAATAATTTAGGCTTTGTGGGGCACAGCTCTATATTGCTGCTGTTCAACTTTGTTTTTTTTTTTTTTTTATTAATTACATTGTATTATGTGACACAGTTTCACAGGCTCTGGGATTCCCCAACCCCTCCCTCTCCCCTCCCCCCATGGTGGATATACTAGGTAGGACACAGAGATTAGATACTCCTCACTGGGGAATGGAAGAATTCTCTGCACACCCCTCCTAATATAATTCTACACCTCAACTGTTGTTATATGCCTTGCTAGAGTTATAAGCTAGTTTAGACTATCCTAAAATCAGCCAGGTTGAACAGAATTATGTCTCAATGCTATGGACTGCTAAATACTAAAATAAGGATAGACACGAGACAGCTGAATAGTACCCTATAGCCATTTTAAGGTGTATAGAAACTGGTTATATATAAACCAAAACAAAAATGTCAATGAAGGAGTCACAGGATGAGGTTGAGAGCTTGCATCTTGTAACATATTGGTTACTCCATACTATGACAATTGTAAATTGTAAATTGTTGTAAATTGTCGTTGATGTCAAGTTGGGGGTTTTTATTGACCAGGATGATATCCTGCCAGCTCTACCTTCAGACCAGAGATGATCTCCCCAAGAAACCGTCGAATGTATCTGGACAATTAGATGATGGACTCTGCTTGGTACATGCTTGCAATGAAAGACTCTCAACTGAATTTGATTTGTAATTCTGCAGGTTCTACTTTTCTATTACACCAAGAAAGATGAATGTAATGAGTTCCACAGGAAGGGAAGAAGTTAGTGGCTACAGCGATGTAAGGAATTTGGATAAAAAGTTTAAAAAGAACTAGAAGTCTTTATGTTACAAAATGATAAGCCATAGGGAAAGGGATATGTACATGTTTTCTATGAGTGTCTGTGTGTCTGGGAGTATGAACTGGTAAAATTGGGAGGGGGTATCTGAGAGCAAATATGATTAACACTAAGTGAGAGGTCATGAGGCAATTCAGACTTGAACATTGAAGCAAGAATCTGAGAAAGCAACAGCCATTCTGTGTGGATTCTGATAGATTTTTTGCCGTGAGGTATCATATTTACCATTCACTTTATCCTACCTGAACTTCTAAATTAATGTGCCATATTTGCTTTCATGGTCACAAGGGAAGTCCTGTATTGATAAAGAGAGTCCTGTATTGATAAAGAGAGGATGATAATGGCAATCCTAGGGAAGAGTGGTAGAGTATTCCGTCACATGGTGTTCTTCTGTGTTAGCAGTTTCTTCATGTTCCACCAGGAGCTATTATACGGAGACAAATTTGTGATATGGAATGGACTTGCAATAGTTGTTGCACAGATGTGGAGATGAGAATTTCCTCCTCTGTGAGTGGTCATAAGATGGCCAGTGAATATTATTCTCAGAACAGATAGGTAAATGTAGCAACTAGGCCATGCAACTTATGGAAAGTGTCTTCCACTTGTCCTCCCCATCATCATGGTGAGGACTGCTTATCTCATGATATAAAAACAGGAGTGGCAATGGCAGGAAGAGGAGGAAGGGCAGGAGGGGTTATGCATTTCTTGAGTGTTTCCTGGCATTTTTCATCAAATTTAAATTTGAAAAATACACAAACTGGGCCCAAAAATGTCAATCTGATGTCAATCATTTATTGCTAAGACATCTTCTAATTTCAGAGTTTCAACATGAAATAAAAGTCAAGATTAGAATTGTTCCATGCGCCACTGAGCTATTTAAATAAATGTACTTAGTATCAAGTACCCAGGCTTGTAAGAGCATTTTGGCACTGAGAGAGAGAAATACTCATGCATTCCTAGTTAAGCAATTGTCCATATAATTCAGGAAGAGAGAAAGGTAGCTAGGACAAGAGAAAATATGGTTAGCAATATGTTGGCACATGACTAGGAAGCCAAGGTGAAATTCCCTCAAACAAAGTTCTAACTTTTTTTTGTGATAAGACACACTGCATGCCATTGATAGCGAGAAACAGAATTATAATAGTGTCCCTAGCACGCACATCTAAGCTGATATGAAATCATTTCAAATGTGGACATTATGCTCCAATGACCATGTCACCGCCGAAGGAATTGCTTATGGAGTTTAAGGAATGTACATGTTCCTAGACTTGACTCCAGACTAACGAGGGGGAATCTGGGGGGGATTCAAGCATCTGTATTCTAAGTGACAGCCAGGACGGGGAACTATTGCCTTAACAAAGCAGTGGCACTCAAAGTGAAAACACAGGATGTTGGGCTCTACCTTGGGAGTTTCTGACTCCGAGGTCTGGGATGGAACTCAGAAGTCAATGTCCCTTAAGCTGTAGACCACCAGGAACCCACCTGAGCTTAAACACGTCTGAAACCACACCGCCGAAGAGTGGTTGCAAAAAAGAACACACAACACGGGAATTCATGGGTGTTTCAGTCAGTGGTGTGAACATCTTACTGTAGAAGTTAGACTTCAAGAGGTTTGAAAGAACGTTTAACAAAGCAGGTCCTTGCTATATGTTGGATGTTGTCATAAAATGGGGGCAAGCCTAAGATAAGGAATCCTTACAAATTTCATCTATAGGAAGGAAAGGAAAGTTGGAACACAAGCTATACTTTGTAAAGAAGCAATCACTCCTTTCGGTCAAAAAATGGGGTGTTCAGTAACCTGTGTTGGGCACACTGACCTTGTTTTGTCTGCCTTTAGATAAAGTCGTGTAATGGCCTTGCTTTGTTTCATGTATCATGGATTCAGGGTAACCTTGTCTGGGGCTGCTGTTGCAAGACTTTGAATGAAGTAGAACAGTACTGCTCATGGAAGGTGCTTCCAAATGTCATGACCAGCCGTCCCTCTCCCTCCTTTTTTCTTTCCTTACAAGCTCCAGGCAACGCAGAGACAACTGATAGTGCCACACTTTGAAAACCACGAGGAGGGAAACATGACCTGTCACCTACATTTGGGACTTATACTAAGGACAAAATGCACAAACACAGTCTTGAAATCAAGGGCAAAGAACTCAAAGAGGAAAAAAAAAAAACTAGCAAAGAATCAAAAAGTAAGAATAACATAGCCTCATTGATAAGATGGCTTGGGAACACGGTTTGGCACAGATTAACGCAATGCGCCTGTTTCGAATGCATGGATAATGCCAGTGTTACTTGGCCATGACCTTGACTGTCACCTCCCAGCTGCCTTTTTTGACCACCTTCCAATTCCAAATATTTTCTGCCTACTGTTTCCTTTGCCCAGCAATGGGACCAATTTTTCTTTATCCCATTCTTACTCATTCTGCCTGCATCCTTCAGAAACACCTTCTTATCCATCTTAAACTAAATTCCTTCACTTGCTTTATCATTTCTTTCTCTCATGCATCAATCATAATGTAGTACAAGTTATTTGTTCTTAAGAGGGGGGGATGATTTCTTTGTCTCCCCGTCTAAACTGAGTATGCTACAACTAGACACCAGGCCAATGCTCTGACCAATGACTTTTAACTTTTAGTACTGGAAAGAAACGCAGAATTCACTTCCTTTCTCTGCAATGACAACGAGTCATAACACATGACAGCTCGCCCTGCACTGCGTCTTTAAAAATACTTCTGTTGCATTACGTTGACAGTGGCATTCCTTTGCTCCTCATCCTATACTTCCTTGACGTCAATGAAAATAGGAAAAATGTTTGATGGAATCTTCCTGAGAAGCAAACTTGAGTTTCACATTACAGTAGATCATGGATTTTTTTTTATTAATTTCATTGCATTATGTGACACATTTTTTTATGCACTGGGATTCCCCCCGCTCCTCCCCAAACCCTCCCCCCCCCCCACGGCATATTGCTCCACCTTGTTGCATTTCCATAATTCAAATTCAGTTGACATTCTTTCATTGGAGGTATTTACCAATCATAAAGTCCAGCATCTTATTGTCCTGGTAAGTTCAATGGTTTCTTGGTGGAACCATCTCTGGTCTGAAGGTAGAGCCAGCAGAGTATCATCCCAATCAATTAAAAGCCCCAACATAATATTTCCAACCATTTACAACATTGTGGCATTAATTGACATGGTATTGATTAACCAATATGTTAATAGGAAAATGCAGGTTCTCAACCACAACCTGTGACTTCCTCATAGACATTTCAATTTTGGTTTATATTCAACCGTGTTCTATATACCTTAAAATGGCTATAGATTGCTATTCAGCTGTCTCTTGTCTATTTTAATGTTAGTATTTAGCATTTTATAGCATTGAAGCATGAGTTTGCTGAACCTGGTTGTTTTTCGGGTAGTCTAACTCTATAACTTTAACAGGACATATGTCAACAGTTTAGGTGAACGTTTTTGGGAGGGGTGTGCAGAGAAATCTTTATCACCCCAGAGAGGAGAAACTGATCTTTGTGTCCCACCCAGTGAGTTATAAGTGCATCCCGGCTGACCGCTTCCTGTCTGTTTCTAAGCTTTCCTAGTTGTTCTCTGTCTATCTATTCTAGTTTGTTTGTTTTGAGGGATTTCTGGAGCGTTCCTGATGGTCCTTACGAAAGAGGGTGGGGACCCAAAGTTGGAAGCAGGCAAGGGCCAGAGAAATAGATCATGGATTGTTATCAAGCCCTCCCTGCTGGGTTTCCCTGGGAAGATTGCTTCATCACATGCTGTTTTACACTCATCCTAGAGACAAACTTGAACATGGAATATCTACTCTTCATTTGTTTCAGAACTATTTGCTTGGGATGAGCGTTGCAATCAAGTGTTCCAACAATTTCCCTAAACACTCAATCTTGAGCAGGGCAAGCAGGGCTGAATGTAGCAGTCTTGTTAACTCTGGATTTAAGATAAGAGAAAATTATTTTCCCAGAGATGGTATCTAAAAGAGCCTAAAGAGAATTAGATTTCAAGCCAAATGGGGTTCTCCTCAGATCTGGTTTAGCTGGCTTCCAGACTCGGGATACGAATGCCTCAAGATGTTCCTAATGTGTTAATGGAAGGGTCTGAACATTAATGGCAATCATTGCACATCACCACGATGCATTAAGCGGAAATGAAAGGAAAATGGTGGTGTCCCATTGTCCTGAAAATATGCTGAGGTTTAAAATAAAGGAAACCAAAATTCTCCAAGACATTTATCAAGACTAAAATGCATTGGCTTCTCGCATTCCCTAAGTGTGGTCAATGATGAAAGTATGCCTACAGCTCCTTTTCTCTCTGAGTAAATTGCTCCTTTCCTAAGATAGGGTCCAACTCACTGTCCTTAGTATTAGAGCTATGAACAAACCTAAGCTCCCTGAGCCTGTGAGAACCCCCAGCAGTGTGCAAAGAGGCACTTCCTGTTTCCTACCCCCGTCCATTTCTGCTTCATCTGTGTTTCATCTTTTAGAGAATTCTCTCCTCTCTCTTCAGCACTGTAGGGTGGATCAGCTGGCTTTCTGGCATCAGCTGAGCCTCAAAACTGACTTTGACATTCCAAAATTTTTATTGGAAAAGTGAATTTACAGAGAGAAAGATCTTCTATCCACTAATTCACTCCATAAGCGGCTGCAATGCCCAGAGCTGAGCCAATCTGAAACCAGGAGCCAGGAGCCTCTTCTGGGCCTCCCACCTGAGTGTAGGGTTCCCAGGCCTTGTGCTGTCTGTGACTGCTTTCCCAGGCCACAAGCAAGGAGCTGGAAAAGAAGTGGAGCAACCAGGACATGGACTAGAACCCATATGGGATCCCATTGCATGCAAGGCAAGGACTTTAGCCACTAGGGTACGGCGCTGGGCCCCAGGCACTGCTTTGATCAATGTTTCCTGCAGACCAGAGTACAATGCAGACTCTTGAGTGTTCTTTAGCTTTTAGGTTGTCCTATTAAATTATGCATACAGTTGGCATGGGAGCCACACCTTGTCTCTTTTTGCACCAAAGTATACTTACTCACAGATATGAGAAGGGCCTTCATCTAAAATTATGCACAGGCTTGGACACTTGGTTGATAAGAAGATTGCAGCTTTGCCTATAATTCTGTGACCATGTTATAGGTTTTGGGTGAGCATGAGCTGTATTTTCTGTAGGATGTGAGCGATTTGCTTCATCACAACAGTGAAGCAAATGTTTAATTCTGATATTCATCAGAAAGTCTTGCAGCCATATTCTGTAGGCTGTGGAAATCACTGATCCCCAAAAGCCATAGCTACCTCATCCAAAGGTAGCGAACACTGGCTAACTTCTGTTCTTATACTTCTGTTCCCCAATGAGTGGTCTGAGCTTTCAGAGGTTGACTAGCATGGGCTGCCAGCTCTCACCTGCAAACACAAGCTCAAGCTGAAATCGTACCAGATCTCCAGCTTGTCAACAGTGGAATGTAGAAGTTCTGAGCTTTCGCCAACCATGAATGAATACCTTGTCAGCAGTCTCTCGCCCTACACAGACTGGCCCTGACTTTACAATGATGTGACGGCTAATGTTTCGACTTTTGGATGGCGCAAAAGAAATAGGCATTCACACTTAGTAATCACAGTTTGACTTTTGGTCTTTTCCCAGGCGGAAGCTCTGTGGTGTGTTTCTGTTCCATGATGCCAGGCAGTGGCACTGATAAGCAGCCCCTCATCAGCCAGGTGACTGAGGTTAAACCCACACTGCAGGATATCATTGCTGAAACTGACATGCAGTCGTCTCGTTCTATTGGATGCACTTAACTTGTGATATTGTCGATGGAGGATGCGTTTATCTGAATGTAACTCTCTTAGACTGCAAGGAAAATGCACACACTCTTACACACACATAAGAAAGGCAATGCATTCGGTGAGATACACTTTCTCTTCTCATTTCACAAACCCCCAGATTTGTGGCAGGATATTTCAAAAAGTTCATGGAAAATAAGAATTAAAAGATTGGCTTATTTTGGTGCCTAAAAACGAACATACATGCATGTGAGTTATTTTCAGAAAGCTGAGAGGCACCAAAAGAATTTGTCTTTCAATTCTACTTTTCACAGACTTTTTGAAGGATCCTCATGTTTACTCTATTTCTCTGAAGAACTCTGATAAAATCTGGTCTAACATATGGAAGAGTTAATATCTATCCTTGACATTATGTGATACCTACAGTACAGAAGAATGACATTTGCAGGAGTGAAATGAAACTCTGTCAAATGCAGAGAACTGCCCCTTGAGGCTCCCAGGTTGCATTGTGCACACCCAAGCTTCCCAAAGTTTGCAAAAACTTTTTGGGGGGGGGGGCCAGCACAATAGCCTAATGGCTAAAGTCCTTACCTTGCATGCGCCTGGATCCCAGATGGGCGCCATTTTGTATCCCAGCAGCTCCACTTCCCTTCCAGCTCCCTGTTTGTGGCCTGGGAAAGCAGCTGAGGATGGCCTAAAGCCTTGGGACCCTGAACCTATGTGAGAGACCTGGAAGAAGCTCCTGTCTCCCGGCTTTGGATCAGCTCAGCTATTGAAGTCACTTGGGGAGTAAACCAGGAGATGGAAGATGTTTCCGTCTCTCCTTCTCTGTGTAAATCTGCCTTTGCAATAAAAAAAAAATCAATAAATATAAAAAAAAGAAGAAGACTTTTCAGAGGGACACATGCAAAGCCAACTTCTCCCTCTGCTGTTTGCTGTCATTTGCTGTTGTGTTCTACTGCAACAGCTCCCTTCCCCTAGTCCTAGTCCTTCTGCCTAATTCTCCAGTTGTGCACGATGCTCATGGCAATAATAAATTCAATTACCATAAACATAAGTGAAAGAAAGAAAAATTCAATTTAACCAGGCACATAGTTGACTTCAAGACCACAAAATAAGCAGTCTTAAGTATAGCCTTGTATATCATCTGGGAAAGTACTGAAATGTCACTTTTATTCCCATTCAAAGCACGGCTAGACAAGATTCACCAGGGACTGTCCTGGGGAAGGGTCTTTCATGGTTGACAGAGGAAAGTGTGGGTGACCTCATAATTGTTTCCATCACTAATTTTTATGACTCTTTATGAAATCTTTGGCTTAGTGGGCTTTTACCCCTGGGAGAGTTGCTGTTCTCTGTAGGGAAATAGTTTACACAGCTACAAAGCACTGTGAAATACTTGAATCAGCCAGGCGACACACACAGTGAGCAAGAAAAGCAGACCCATTCTCTTGGTAAACACAGCTGCCGTCAGAATGCTTGCTCGGCTCTTGGGACATTTTGAGAAACTGCTCTGCAGTCACTGGAAGTAGGGGCGGCAGGGTGGCCTGCAACCTTGTGTTCCTTCCTGTCACCTCACTGCCCTCCCTTAAAAAGATGAACCTCCCCATGTTTGGCTGAAAATCTGTGATAACATCAAAATCGATTGGATCACCCTGCTCCACCATCGGCGACAGCGCTTAGCATTGTCGGACAACACGCATGTGGCACATTCTCTGATTCAAATAGCAATGTCGTAAAACTTCTATTACAAGGTTGCCTTCCTGTGTTTACCATCATAATTTATCAAGACCTTTCTAGAATTTTCTCTTCATAGCTAAACCCTAAATGACGACCATCGCATGTGGTTCTGTTTACTTCTCATTTTAGCTATAATATCTCTGTGTGACAAATATTTGAATTTTGTCCAATCCACTTACCATCTTCTGTCCCTGATTTCCAGGAATCCTGCTTCTTCTGCAGTATCACAAAACACAATTCCATTCAATCTGTCCCCCAACTGCTACACCCAATCTGACACTTGATTTGTTAACAGTGAACCTCTGATTCAGTGTGGGCCAATGGAAAACATGGCCTTCACAATTTAGAGTGCAATGTTTTTTCATGCTGATCTTTTAGACCAAGGAAATAAAGCTTGTAGATTGTTGACTTGTGTTAGGATTGTTTATCAGATCAAGAAGGAAAGACAACTAACCTGTGGAAGCATGCAAAAACAGAGACTTGCAAAAACATAAACGAGTTGAAAATCAAATAAAGAATGCCTACTGGGCCCCAAAGATGCTGACCTCTGATTCCAGGTCGTTGTCAATCCTGGATCTATATTTGCCCCAGAATCCAATGAATTATTCAGAATAATCTTCCCATTTCTGCTATCTTGCTAGAGTTCATTTTTCTTAGTTAGAATCCCAAGTCTTACTTCATGCATCTTTCCAAATATCTTCTGAGCAAGATACATCAAGTTGTTGATGCTCATGACATTGCTTCACTGGGCCCTTCTTTTCCAACTTGACACTGCATATCCTCCTCCAAGATGCACATGTGCTCTGGTAGATGTGATCACCAGGGCTCATTGCTGAGACCTGCTATGACAGCATGTCCCCATGATACAGCAAGACAATGTGGATGGGGTCAACATATCCTCTAGTTGAACTTGGTGCTTCAGGGTCCTTAGTTGCTGTCTAGCCTCTTTTGTGTAATCTTATCTTTCCTCCATTTGATCAAGCCCAGCAACTTTCCCAGTCAAGAGATACCTATGTGAAAAAAAAAAAATCTGTGACTTTCATTATCCATCATATTTTCTTCCCAAACACTAGGTTTTTGTTTGTATGTTTGTTTGTTTTTTGCCTAAAAAGCCCTTTTCTCAACTGCTCTTTTTAAACCAACTATGCTGTTTGGGTTCCCTGAACAATCTGCTCCAATCCTCTCACTATACGGACGTGTTTGTTTCCTAAAGGACACCTCGAGTTCTTAGGCCAGGAGGAAAGAACACACAAACTGCTTGTATAGAGACTTAACACAGGCATGCATGCAGTATAAACAAGTAAGTATCCATGGACACACATACTTTTTAGCAGTGAGACTTAGTGGCAATTCATCCAAGGAGCCTTCACTGAGTGTAAGTCACTGTTTGAAACACAACCTGTAAGTTAGGTATTTCTTAGGAGTCTCCATTGTCTATAGGGCTATTAGTGTACCTGTGAAGCTGCAGGAAACCCTGCAAGTTTATTTCTCTAACTCGACACATAATAGCTGTTCCATACCCTCTATGGTATGCTGGCTGGCTGGTTTCAAGGTCTGTGCACTGTGGGTCTGGAGAAGGAAGCATTGTAAGAAACCATGACATAAAAATGGAAATTCTCAGAGAAGTAAAAGACAAAGTAATACAAAATACATTCACATTTCTGGGGTCATATGGGGCTGTGAGAATGTTATTTCTAAACACAGGCTCTAATTTTCTCTCTCTACAGAGTGACATTCAGTGTGTGAGTTTCCATTTTCCATGGTGAGTTCATCTTTTACTGCCTTTTATCAGCACAAATTATGGTGCACCAGGTACTTCTCTATAACAGGAGGAGTCAAGTAGATAATTAATGAGAATTAATCTGTAAAAAGGAATAAAACCTCCAATTCAAATCCTGGTTTACGACTTGGTTTATTATGCAAGTGTGAAACTTCAAAGAGACCTAACTCAATGTGGCACTTTAATTACATTTTATTATATTTAAAAGCTTTATGGAAATTTTGCTTGCTGCCAAGAAATGCTTTTTGAGAATACTTTGCTGCAGAGTGGGCCAGGGTGGAGGGGACTGTTCCCAGAGCAACTACAGAAGAGAGCCGCCGGCCCCTTTGTCCTATCTGGGAGACAAGGTGCAAGCTATCCTTGGTGGGGCCTTGGCCTGGGGAGTGGTCAAGGACATTTCATGCATAGTGAAACTTTGTAACTCGCTGACTCTGAATTCAAACATTAGCAGGGACTTGAGCTTAGAAACAGGTTTTTGGAGGCTCAGATAGGAAGTGTTGAGCCTGTAGTGATGTCAAAGACGGCCACTTCCGCTATTTAAGGGGGAGAGGGAGAGGGAAAGGGAGAGAAAGAAAAGTGATAGAAGGAGGGAAAGAAGAGAGAGCAAAGAGAGGCAGAGAAAGGAAGATGAGATCTCTCATGCGTCCTCTCATTGTAGCATCACTTGAGTGAACTTTCTTAATTATGTTGGGTTTGAGAATTTTTTTTTTACTAACTAGATAACTTTTCCACTCTCTCACATCTTCCATACAATGTCAGTCTAAGGAAAGGGATTGTGAAGTTACGATGACCTAGTGTTTGCATCCAAGGCTGAGGGCCAGGGTTCCTCCCATCTGATTCCAGCACTGGTACTGACTTGTCCGATGGCCTGGGGCCCAGCAACTTCTTCTCTGTGCTGGGCTTGCCTGCTGCTAAAATGATGCCATGCATGTCGACCTCACTGGGACATTGTACAGGCAAGTTGAAAGTGTTTTTTGGCAAAAATGGGGTTTATTTTATTAGATTTTAAGCATGTGCTTCCGGCGACAGCAGGCTGAAAGGAATGTTCAAGAAGGAGAAAAGTTAGAGAAAGGTCAGCTGACTTATTTGGTTTGATTAAGGGACAAAATATGTACAAAGGTGTTCCTATACAGAGTAAATAAAGTAATGATATTTTAAGATGACTTTGTTGTGGGAGGAAATTGCCTTGAGGCATAAATAGTTTGGCTCTTTTTCTTGCCCTTACTGATGGATGAATGCCGTTAGCAAAATCATCTAGCAGTATTCAGTTAACTTCATTGGAAATGAAGGAAAAGTATAGTGTGTGATGAAAAACTGAAACTGCTCAGGTTAGGGTAGGACTGCAAATTAAGGGAATACCGGGGTTGGAGAGTGCCCTTAAACTTTATTTACAATATTCCAAGTTGAGATGGGAAAGTCAACCTGATGTCTAGTGCTGTGCGAGGATGGGAAGGAGCTGTTATTAATTCATGGAGTGCTAAACATGCATGAGCATGTTTGGCAGGACTCTGTCCTGGCCCTCCAAGATCTTAGAGGTTACTAGAAAATAATCACCCATGGCACATTGCTGGAAGGTTCTAGGATGAGTACCACGGTAGAAAGACATCATGGTCCCAAGTAAGCAGAGAGAAAAAAAGACAATTTCTCAAAAAACTCTTTGGAAGTCGAGATTGACTCTGTCTAGTGAGACAGGCTCCTGGAACGTTATTCAGACAGAGATGAGTAAGAGTTTATTGGGAATCCAGTAAGATGCAGGAAAAGGGAGATAGAAGATCCCCCTATGCAAAGATATGGAGATAGTGCATCATGTAACAGGTTCAGGAAGCTGTCCTGTGAGGGGCGTGTCTCAGGAGGGGAAGAAGATGTCCGAAGATAAAGCCACTCTAGTCAGTAAGGCCAATCAGGCCTTAATAATAGCAGCTCTGCAATGAACCTGTTGTTTGTTCTTACTCCATCACAAACTGGCCTTAGTATGTAGGACAGGAGCTTCCATGCCTGCGTAAGTACTGAGATACCAGTTCCCACATCAACGACTAATGAAACAACAAAGTGAGATGTTACAGGGAAATATACATGACGCAGTTAGAATAGAAAATGGCATAAAATCAAGTCTCCGTGGCTATACATGTATCATTATGTGCATATTAGTTGAAGATGATTATCTCACCTGTATAAATGGAGGAAAACTGTAAAATTCTCTTAAGACAGGCAATATCATGGGAAGGGTTGAATGGAAATGACTGCATTAAGCTAGGCAGTGTGCTAGAAGAGAAGGGAGAGGTTGAGAATAAGCAAGGGAAGGAAACCCTTTGAAGTGGATGGGTGTAGAAGAGGAGCTTCGATGGTCTCCAGGGACTTGAATGGATGGCACCAGCAGAGACAGTATTACCACGGAAATGTCTGAGGAACACAAGTAGAGTAGAAAAGTAGTTGTGTGAGAAGCTGGAGGTATGCATGAGCATGGAATATCCATGGGACATTCGGCAGTCAGCTAGAATCGGGTCTGGATCTCAGAGAAAAAGTCCTGAGAATAACTAACTAGTTTTAGTCTAACACTAGAGAGAGAATTTTAGGGTGTCATTATTCTGAGAGAAGGCTAATATGTTAGTTTAGGAAGATTAAAAAGACAAGTGTGAAGAAACCAGGAGAAATCAAGTTATTACAATCATGGGGGACTTATTTAAAATTAAACATGGATTTGTTTTTAAAGAGATTGGCTAATTGATTTGGAAGTAAGAGTTATACACACACACACACACACACACACACACAGGGGAATGTGTGTCCATGGGCTCACACCCAAGTGGCCACAAAGGCCTCAGTCCAGAGCCAAGAGCTTCATGCACTTGGACCATCTGCCTGAGCATTCCCAGGCCTTTAGCAGGGAGCTGGAATGGAACTGAAGCAGCCAGGGCATAGATGTGTGCCCATATGGGATCCTAGCCTCGCAGGAAGTGGCTTTCTCAGAACGTCACTCTGGAGTCATTTTTCAACTTATTTCAACCACGTTTCCTTTCTGCCTTCTCCTTCACAGACGCTGTATGGCACTCCCACAGGTGTCTGGATGGCAAGAGCTGTGCCTTGTGGAGCACAGTTGTCTCCTATGATTCTTTGCTCTTCTTAGCTATGGTGTTTTGATTTTCATTTTAAAACATCATATAGGGCATAGGGTAATATTCATGATAAAAGGCAACCAAGCAAATATATGTGAAACAAATTCTTTTCTCAAATGTTGATAATATATATTTGGATTGTGATGAAACATGTTTATGCACGCTTTGGTGTAATTAAAAATCCCAAGGCACTAAAAAAATTGGTTATGCATTTATACAATTTAACCACATTTTTAAAAATTCAGTATAAAATTAGCAGATCTACAGAGAGTAGGAGAGACAAAGATCTTCCATCTGCTGATGCCAGGAGCCAGGAACCTCCTCCAGGTCTCCCACAAGGGTACAGGGTCCTAGCGCCTTGAGCTGTCCTCAACTGCTTTCTCAGGCCACAGGCAGGGAGCTGGTTGGGAAGCAGAGCAACCAGAGCATGAACTGGCACCCATATGGGATCCTGGTGCATGCAAGATGAGGACTTTGACAACTAGGCTACCACACACTGAGCCCTAAATTCAATAGAAAAGCAGAATAATCATGGCAGTCAAAATTTGGAAAAATAGTTGCAATTCAAACCATAGATAAAGGACGAACCTCCAAAACAGAGAGAGCCTCTAGAAAGTAAATTTTAAAAAAATAACTGACACCAAATAGACACGAGTGGCCCCCAAACAAATGGAAAACCTATTTGCAATAAGCAAAATGCACGTTAATAGTGAGGCAGCACTTCCCAGTTGCTGGGGAAAGCCCCTCCAAGTAGCATATTTCACCAGTAAGAACGCTGGGAAACACACACTGTTGTATTGCAGCTGGGTGCGTGACGCTAATGTAACCTGCTCGACCTTAAGGAAAGAGAATGTAACAAGATTCATCAAAATTACAGATGCCCTTAACCCTGGACTCAGAAGTCCCCTTGCTAAGAATTTTGCCAATAAATACCCCTGCACAGGCTCAAAATGATGCATGAAGAAAGTAATTCATTGTGACGTTGTTTGTAATAGTAAAGATTGGACACCACCGAATTACAGCAACAGGATGTTTGGTTGAGTAAAATATTGTATATTCTCAGAATGTAAGATCCTGGAAGCGTAACAAATTTATATATACTTCTTACACACACACACACACACACACACATACATACATGATGAAATAGAGTGCTATGTCTTAAGATGAAGAGCAGAGGGAGCACTGGGATATAGTGTTTTAAAAATATGAGAGACAGAACAATTGCATTAAGATATACAATTGCTTGTGTAAGAAAATGGAGTTATGCATATTTGCTTTATAATTACAGGAAGAAATATTTTGAAGAAGAGCCCTCCTTTGTGCCTCCTTTTTTATTGGAAGTATAAACCAATATTTAGGAAACAACTTTGCTTAATGTGTGTGGAAGAAAATGAGCTAGTGGAGAAGATTTAATGTGGTGTTTTCTGTACACAAAAACCGCCAGCAAATTTTACTGGTTGCACTGATAGTGATATTTTGAGATTATTTCTTTATAAAAAATTAAAATAGTATTTTCAAGATCAGAGGGGTTTTTTTTTAGAGAACTCAGTCATACGTTAGGTGAAAGCAATACCGTATTAAAAGTGAGCTGCAGATATCAATATTAACCAGCAGTGTTTTTAAAAGTATTAATAGTCTCTAGAAGAAAATTAACTTCGAGACCACATGTACCATTTATTCATTTTCTAGGTAAAAGGGAACCAGTATACTCTAAGAAATATCTGATTCCTGGTTTACAATAGAGAGAATGGAATGATGGACAATGTAGCTTGTGTGCTGGAGCGGGGAGGTAGGGGTAACGGGGATGTCTGTCTTAGGCATGAAGGAGTTTCTGGAGGGATCATCACTCAAGCTGAGTTTAGAAGTAGAGATGGGATAAAGATGCAAGCTGCCATTGTAATATAAGCAAAAATCCAGAGATGACAAGAGCAGGGTTTATTGGAGGGACAAAAAGAGTGCCAAGATGTAAGGTGCCCTGGAACAGGAAACACGTAGTCTGTGCCCTAATAGGAATAGTGATTCTTTATTTGGCAACAACTGACTCTCTTCCCAACACTTACATGCCAGTTCAGGGATTAGCGTAATAAGACTGTAATCCAGGATGCCTGGTCTATAGCGGAAAGCTTGAGGCTGTGTTTGTCAATCCTTCAAAAATTGATTGAGTTTAGCTTTGTTTACATTGAGCTAGAAGCTGGTGCTTTTAGCTACTCATGTTTCTTTGGGTCCCAACGTTATGTGTGTTTGCTTGTTAAATATTTATTTTATTTGTTAAAAGCAGAGTGACAATAAGAGAGACAGTGACGAATCTACCTTCTACCATCCTACTGTTTGGTTCACTCCTCAAATGGCTGCAACAGCCAGTCCTGAACCAGCCAGAAGACCACACATAGGAACCTTCACTGAGCCTCTCACATGGGCACAGGAGTCCAAGTACTTGAGCCATTTTCCACTGCATTCTCAGGCACATTAACAGGGAGCCAGATTAGAGGTGTAAGAGCCAGGACTTTAACCAGAGCTTCTGTATGGTTTGCTAGCCAGCAGTGACTTAAGCCACCATACCATAGTGTCAGCCACTAGTCAAATAACTTGGAATTGGCCTGTGGTTGTGGAATGTATCGTCTACTTATATATTCTGACCAATCACTTGATTGTGACACAGGATCCTCCAGGATGAAAGACTTTCTCTCGAGCACAGAACTATTCATATATTATTATGAGTTGCTTGATCCAATCTTTCAGGATCTTTTTTCTAGTTTCCTGCAAGCCCTCGATATGGATATACCCATGTAAGGTGAAATCCAAGTAAGGAAGAAAAACTTTCTTACATTTCAGCTATTTCTACCTTGGATCAAAGTGTCAAAGGTAGGATCAAAGATCCAAGGTAGACATAGTTGGAATCCCTCATGATTCAGTCTTGGGAGAATTCCGACTTGGTAATGGTGCTTTAATTCCCATCCAGGACCAGCATGAGTAAAATAGGTTTATGACACATTTGATTTCAATTCTAAAGTGGTGAACTATGCCTGTAGCAGTTTCTATTTGGACCCAGAAATGATTAATTTCTTAGATGCACTGGCTGGGTGCTGCTGCTGCTGCCGCCTGCCTTGGCAAATAAGATGACAAATGTCTCCTCGAGGTGGTATATTCCGTAGTTACCACTCTTGGCCACAGCCGCACCCCCGTTTGCCTCCATCCATGAACGCTGAAACAGACCTTTTCAGGAAACTCCACAGCTTTAGAACCTCCATGCAAACCATTTAAAGATGATGTGAATTTCAGGGGAAAATCCACCTGCTTTTCCTCTCCACCAAAACCTTGTCAAATCTTTTTCCAGAGTGAGATTGTGGACAACAACATTGTTTGCATTTACTTGGTACATTAATCTGGAAAAATAGCACTAACCCTGGCAGCTCCTTTGTGTTAAGTCATTGCAATGGGACAGAAAAGAAAGTATCTAATGTCCTTGATTCAAGCATGATAAATTCTACTGGGAAAGAAAACTACGTACTCCAAGACCAACCGTGTGGTTCTTGAAGAACAGTGCTGTTTCTGTAGGGGTTCCACCGAGGACTAGGCCCTCTAGTTCTCTCTTTGCATTCCTGCACGTTGGATCATGTCCCTGCACAATCACCAGATATAGGTGTTTGCCCCTTCAGGGTCAGGAATCAACTCACACCTAAGCATTTGTTGATCTCAGTAACTTCCCAGAAGACTTCAGGAATTATTGAGGAGGGTTGGTATCACAAGGTTCCCCCATAAAGGCCTTTTGTTGGTACATCCTCTTCATTTTCTCTTTTCTGTCTTCCTTCCTCGAGCTCTGGAGAAAAGAATGAGTTAGTAAGACGGGAAAGGGAAGAAAGCCATCTGCCTTTCAGTGCTGCTGGAGCGCTCTGAAGGAGAGAATTGCAGGGACTATTTCAACAGCCATCATCACACTTCACATGTATGAACATAAAATGAGCACATGTCGCAGATTTTCTGCAACTCACCAACTGGTAAAAGAACCAGTAAAATGTTAAGAGTTCACATGAAAATTTTATCCTCTACTAGGAAAAAAAGAAAGATACTGATTTTTGTCCTAAGCAGAAAACATGTGCTCATTTTGGAAAGAAAATATGCATCCACATTTCCAGACCTTTACCATTAGAGGTGGACAAATTCACTTCCACTTCTACTCGCTGGTCAGAGACGAGCAGAGTTACACACCCTGACAGAGCAGGTGATGACATAGCTTCATGATTAACACTCAACTTGAAAAGACTTCCAATTAGACCTTTTGCCCATTGTAAGATTGTATTCATTTAGTCAGTGTGCTCCAACAAAATACCTTAGACTAGGGCATTTATTTTGAAAAAGAAAAACAGAAACACATTGTTTATAGCTTTGGAAGTTGGGACGTCCAAGATCAACAAGCCAAAAGGTGATGATGAGGGGGCCCCTTCCTCACAGATCACACCACTGACCCCTCCTCCTCTGCTCAGGAGAGCAGAACCTGATCACTCTCACACCGTATCATCACCGTGGGCGTCAGGTTTTAACATACATTTCTTAAATATTTTTTGACTGATTCGAAAGGTGAGAAACGAGAGGTAAAGAGTTATATTTGGGGTGAAGAAGAGAGAGAGCGAGTTCTCATCTGCATGCTCATTTCCCCATGGTAAAGCCAATAGTCAGGAATAGACTGCAAATCTTCTACATTACTGGCAGGAAACCAGTTACTTAAGTCCTTGCTGCTGCCTCCCATGCCTGCATTGACAGAGAGTTGGAGCCATGAGCTGGAGCTGGGTATCAAATCCAAATGTTCTGATATGGAACATGGGTGACGCCTTAATCATTAGGCTTAACACACTTACTGTTCAACTTTTGAATGTTGAAGGGACACAAATACTCAGATCCTACCTACAACAGACATAATGTTTCAGAGCTGTCCCACCTGCACAGCAATGAAGTTAGGAATTGATTCAGGAACTCCTGTTCAAACTTGACTGGGGAATTATAACATTTAGGCCCTTCCAGGTTACTCTGTGCATGGGCCAAACCTGTTCTCCCGGCACATAAAAGCAGCACTCAGGCACAAGTGTGGACAGGAAGCAGCACTCTGGGCAGGAGGTGGATAGCAAAGGATGTTGGAGGCAGAGAGGAAGCAGACAAACACTGAGTGTATCTTCTACATGGGTCTTGTGTATTTATTGGTGATTTGTGTTTTGTCTGTTTTACACGTCCCTGAAGATTATGTCTTAGTTTTCTAGCTTTGCTATTGTGTGATCTATTTTCTGGGGTCATAGTCAACACTTACTGAACATTTGATGAATGTCAGTCAGTGAGTATGGGCCACAGGCATGGCCTGTATGACACTTAGCAGGCCAGATCTAGAACAAGGGTCGCAGGGAACTCCTGCTCCTGGATACCACACAGCCAAGCTGTTAGAGTTGCTCACTCCATGGTCCATCACCACCCACCCCAGGTCACGCTCCTATGGAGAGAAGTATACAAAGCAGAGATTCTGCTTTCAACCCATTAAAAAGGACCAAAATACAGCATAAGGCTTTTCACCTGCTTCTTAATGACCAATCATGCGTCACGCTATAGATCCATGCTTTAATACACTAAAGCTCTTACACATGGAAGAGGAGGGTGATGTTTTATGTGGAGCCTAGAGTATACTTGTCCGGGACAGATTTTAGGAAGGTTTGTGCAAAAGCTAACTTGCAAGTAGGCATCACTGAACAGACCCAAGAGATGGGCTGGTTTTATTAAGTAGCCAGATGGCCTCCCAGAGTAGCCAGGAGTGCAGACAGGGCCCAGATGACAAGCGATGCAAGACCCTCCCCATGGGCATTTTCTGAGACAACGTGTTGACATTAGGCATGGAATAAAGCCATAACTACACTGTTCCAACAAATCGTCAAGAAAAGTGAGTGTTATTTACTGACCTTACCCAAATGGATTGTGCCAGAGAAAGTTAGTCCAGCTCTCTTTAAATCCAATTTCAGCAGGTTCCAACCCCCCTACACACAAATGAAAAATAACACTCCAAAATGAAATTCCAAATACAAAGTAGGGGGAACAGGCAGCTTGGAAATTTCCCCTTCATTTGAAATAGTTGAAAGATGTCTTGAAGTAATTTTTAGTACTGTCTGGCTGCTTAGAATCTATTCATTTTAAACAAGGTACTCATGAAGACATCACCCTTATTGGTCTGTTAAAGACTATACAATATTTGTGTGTATACATATATATTAGATAAATGAATTTTTATTGGTATCAATACTATGTATCAGTGACATCAAGTCATTTAGAAATATATATTTATATATAAATATAATATGTTTTATATAATATTTATATATAACACATGTAATATAATGTAATATAATACAATATTTACATGTATATAACAGTGTAGATCGCTTAAATCTTCCTCCTAAGAGGAAATAGTCAGGTTTGAACCTGATGATGCAAATATTATGCATATGCATAGGTTGCATAAATTTATTGTATTTTCTTTGACACTTGTGGATTCTCTAAAAAGAAAAGTGTCTGAGTACCTGAATATTTTTCTGCCAGCTAATTCATGCTTTGAAGCAAGCTAGAAACTGCACCTACCCCCTGAACAAAAGAAGATATGGCAGTAGGTAAGCTGCCCTGTCTCCTATTTCCAACCAAGGACCTAGACTTTGGGAAAGCTTAGAGATGGTCCAAGGAAGGTCAGTGTTATGGCATAGCGGGTAAAGGTGTCCCATCCCATATGGGCCCCGTTTCATGTCTGAGCCCTGCTCATGGCTTGGGAAAACCAGCGGAGGATGGCCAAGGGCTTCAACCCCTGCCATCTATGTGGGAGACTAAGCTAAGCTCCTGGCTCCGTTCTGCCCAAATCCTGAGTGTTGCAGCCATCTGCAGGGGAGAAGCAGCCATTGGAAGTCTCTCTTTCTCTATCCCTTTAAAACAGGTCATTACATCTTTAAAAAAGAAAGGGAAAAACATGATTCAAGATTTGCTAAAGGTAACTTTTTGAATGGCTAAGAGATAACAGATATTTGCCATTTTTTGGCAACAAAACTGTTTTTACCTTTCTGGAATTTATATATTGCTCTAGAGAACAGAAGAAGAGATGAGGCACAAACTTCCAAGAAACCATTTTGTGAAATTCAGAGACAAGCTTTCTGGTCAAGAACATATCCTAAGTAAGTAGGTAAACATATAAAGTAACTATGAAAATAGAAGGAGGAACTCAGTGAAAGGGACTGAGAAAATTATGGGAATTTGAAGGAAGCCAGCAATCCATCACTTGTCAAACGGAACCTTTGCAACAACTGCCACTTGCCGAGTACTCTGCCGGAGACACGCAGCTTCTCATCACTGCTCTGTGCACAACATCACCACATAGATGGCAAAATTAGTGAACAACTCCAAGGGTATCTAAAACCAAGACAGAAAATATCCTTAAGGTGGAGAAGGAGGATTTCCTGGATAAAGTGGGTTGGGAGCAACCCAAAAGATTGCTTTGCTTAGGTGCAGAGTTAGGCACAATTGGTGTTAAGTTTTTCGCCTGCTCTAAAAAGTCAAGCACCTTCATTTTTGAGAGGGTGGCCCCCTGGGAACAGCAGTGGGGCAGGTCCTGAAAAGCAGGAAAGCACCCAGTGAGTGGCAGGTGCTGGTCGAATGAGCACAGCAGGGCTTACTGTTCCAGCAGCAGAGCAGGAAATGAGGGGCCGGTCAGCTTGACCTCTCTGCTCCAAGATCACTGCCTGTCAGCCGCTGTGAGGAATCTCTTCCTTAAAGCTTGTCTTAGCCTACTGATTCTCCAGGTGTTTACACTTGACCTAATGCAACCTGTGCTGTGTGTTCAGGATGCAAGCCTAGGTCAGCAAAGGCTTGGGCTTGCAGTTTGAGCATGAGGTCGGATCTGCAGCACACTGGGGCAGGGCATCTGCCTTGATAAGACTAGTACAAATCAAGTGTGCAAAAGACACAACTCTCAGAGGGGAGAGAGGAGCCATGCCAGGCTTCCTGCGGTTTTCTGCCATTACCTGGACATAGCCCGTACAGCACAGCTAGTGCACACGGCAGCTGCATCCGCCCAGGAGCCCTCCGGCCTGACCCCTTGTCCTCCAGCCGCACCCGCACGGCGTTGCTGGCCTGGGAGCCCCACACCTGGCTTCCATTTCGGACTCCGCCGCAGACGCTTTGGCAGCTTCTACAGAAATTGTATAGCTGCGGGTTTTAAATTGTTGGGAAAAGTAAGGCCTGTGGCTTCCCGTGCCCGTGGGAACAGACAGATCATTTGGTTCCTCTTATTTTTTTTTTCTTTCTGAAATTGTCATCACCGTCTCCTCTTGTTTGGAATTTGACCCAGTGCTTTGGGGACAACCCAGAACTTAAAGAGGAAGACAATCATTTTGACTCCGTGACCCTGAATAGTTTTCTCTGTACGGAAATGGAGGACAGGGTGTTGGTTTTAAAGTCTCAAGCTAGGCGACAGCGGCCTTAGCAGTATCTATTTGCGTTCAGACATGGGTCTCACGGAAAGGGTCCCTTCTGAGCACAAACATTCTCTCCAGGGACTATATTCCATTCGAAGCCAGTCTAATTTAATTCTATAGAGAATTTAGTAGGGTTCCAGAAATGTAGATGATTCATAGTTACTGAACCAAGTGTAACTCAGTCAAGATGTGAAGATCCAGAGAAGAAAATTTTCAGCACAAATAAGAATAAAGTATACAATTCCCAGGAAGCTTTAGAGCCATAAGTAATTTAAAGAAACATGGCAGTGTAGAAGAGGCCTTGGCTGTATGTAAGCCCCTGGCCAATGGAAATAAGTTGCCTAAGGCTGCAACAGACTCCCTGCGTGTTTATGAAGGATCTCCAGCGAGTGCAGTCTTACTCAGCTATGGCACTAAGAGAAAAGTGAGAACAGGCAGGGACTGGCTTACAAGCGAGCAATCGTGTTAGCCAATTCCATGAAACACTCTGGAAACTAGGAATAAGTCTACTCCTCTTGAAAACTTCCATGCCGCATAATTAGGTGCCGAGAAGAAAAGAGAAGTATGTAAAATAACTAACTGATGTTTAGAACTAAGTAAAAGCTTGAGGGCCAAGGAGAAGAATACTAATGTCATATAGGGACTAGGTCCGGCTAAGGAGGTTTTACGAGATGTGCCCAGAACCTGCCTGGGCTAGTTACCATTTGTGATGCTTTGTAGAGACGCAATCTACGTTCATGACACAGCACAGTGTGACTCAGGTGCACTGAGCATCAGCACTCCATAGTGGCTATTGCTACCATTCTTGTGTACGATGAGGTCATTATACATACCATTTCCATCTCTGCTCTGTGCACTTGCTCCCCTAAGCTCAAGGCTGCCACAGAACTGAAACACCATAAATTGACATTCTGGGCAGACACAAAGCTGGCAGATCGTCCACCGGGCACTGCCGAGTCCTGTCTGAACATTGTTTCACCTGCAGCTTTTCTATCAGGCCCTATATCTGCAAGTGGCGTGGGGAATTGCAGTTGACAAAAGAAGGAAAACGAAGCGATATTGTCCGAGACCAGGGTTGCGCAGGCTACTCTGCTTACAGTCTCAAGTCTACCCTTCCTCTCTCTGCTTCGTAACACCACATCACCCGCTTTCTTTCTTACTTGGCTCCATCTCAGGTTCTGTTAACAGGGACCTAGAGATAGGTTTTGTTATTGTTTCTGGTATGTGACACCCAGTATGAAGATGTTCAAACATCCTCATGGAGTTCTCCACCAGCCCAGCTTGCAGAAACCAACTCTTGGGTCTAGAGCAACAGCCTAGTGGCTAAATTCTCACCTTGTATGCACCAGGATCCCATATGGGCACCAGTTTGTATCCTGGCTGCTCCACTTTCATTCTATCTCCCTGTTTGTGGCCTGGGAAAGCAGTAGAGTTTGGCCCAAGGCCTTGTGACCCTGCATCCATGTGGGAGACCCTGGAAGAAGCTCCTGGCTCCTGGCTTTGTATCAGCTCAGTTGTGGCCACTGTGGCCACTTGGGGAGTGAGCCGGAGGATGGAGGATCTTTCTTTTGTGTCTGCTTCTCCCTATATATCTGCTTTTGCAGAGAAAGAAAGAGAGAGAGAGAAAGAGAGAGAGAGAGAGAAGAAAGAAAGAAAGAAAGAAAGAAAGAAAGAAAGAAAGAAAGAAAGAAAGAAAGAAAGATAATGCTGTGTTGTCCCTTTGTCTCTCTGTGATAAACTCATGTGACATTTCATAAACAGAATGCTTGTAAGAGGAAACTGGCCAGCGAAGCTGAAAGTGCAGCATGGAAATGAAACACCAGACCTTTAGCAGTGAAATTCAAATACAAAAAATAAATGAAGGTGCAGAAAATACAGGAGCCCATGGGACTCTATGACTCAGGCTGTACAGCCAGAGGAATCTTGCGGCTACAAATTTAGTAGCTGAAGCGTGCAAAGGAGCTTTGTCATGAGTGATGAGGTTGGTTCTGCAGGAAGAGGCACTGGTAACAAGCATCACCTTAAAGAGGCTCAGGGAGATATTTCATGACAGGGAAAGCAAGAAATATAAAATGTTAAAAGGTGGTTCAACCTTAGGAAGGAATAGAACAATTTGGCAGGCACAGAAAAAAAAATGTTTGCTCAGGATTGTAAATTGTAAGACGAGAAGACCCACACTGCTGACATCATTCTTGCACAGGCTTTCCGACAGTCAGAAAACAAGCTGTGTTTCCAGTGCTTTCGGTTACAGCATGCTAAGAAGTGTTCATTTCACTTCCACATCCTCTCAGAAGAGACTTTCTAATGTGTTGAGAAATTCTAACGGTCACAGACCCAACGAAAATTTGCGTAGTGATAATTTAAGAACATTTGATGAGAATACAATTTGCAAAAGTTTTGAAGTCCCATACTTTCATTGATGTGGTCAATAATTCTTAATAGTAAATTTCACCTGTTGAGGGTGTAGATTATGGCCCCTGATTGGACCTGGATCAATAGATCAATCACAGACAATCTCTACCTCTTAGTGTGTTTTCCTACCTTTTTTTGCTGTGAATAAAGGAGTAGAAACATAGGGCAGAATTCAAGCTTTGTTAGTTTTCTGAACATATTTATTTTCTCACATAAAAATGAAATTGGTGGGCCCAGCGTGGTAGCCTAATGGCTAAGTTCCTCACCTTGAATGTGGCAGGATCCTATATGGGCACCAATTCTAATCCTGACAGCCCCGCTTCCCATCCAGCTCTTTGGTTGTGGGCTAGGAAAGCAGTCAAGGATGGACCAAAGCCTTGGGACCCTGCACCTGCATGGGAGACCTGGAAGAGGCTCTGGGCTCTTGACTGATTAATGCAGCTCCAGCCACTGTGGCCACTTGGGGAGTAAAACAGTGAATGGAATATCTTCCTTTCTGTCTCTCCTCCTCTCTGCATATCTGCCTTTCCAATAAAAATAAAATAAATCTTTTAAAAAATGAAGTTGAGGGCCCTGCGGTGTGGCCTAGTGGCTAAAGTCCTCATTTTCAATGCCGCGGGATCCCATATGGGCACCGGTTCTAATCCCGGCAGCTCCACTTCCCATCCAGCTCCCTGCTTGTGGCCTGGGAAAGCAGTCAAGGATGGCCCAAAGCATTGGGACCCTGCACCCACATGGGAGGCCCGGAGGAGGTTCCAGGCTCCTGGCATCGGATTGGCGTGCACCAGCCCGTTGCGGCTCACTTGGGGAGTGAAACATCAGATGGAAGATCTTCCTCTCTGTCTCTCCTCCTCTCTGTCTATCCGCCTTTCCAATAATAATAAATCTTTGAAAAAAAATGAAGTTGATAATAAAACTATTGTAAAAGTTTCTTGTAAAAATACTCAATGACACATATATGTGAAGTTACACACTGGAATAGGGTGAGCAATGGCCTTCAAAGATGGTAACATTTTCATCTTTGGAGTGTGTAAGTGGTACCTTACATGATAAGAGAGACACTGCACGAGAGACGATGGTCAAGTGTGAGATGGGGGATTATTCTGGATTATCTGGGTAGGTTTCAAATGCAAACGCAACTGTCCTTACAAGAGGTAACCGC
Organism: Ochotona princeps; assembly: GCF_030435755.1. Lineage (NCBI taxonomy): Eukaryota > Metazoa > Chordata > Mammalia > Lagomorpha > Ochotonidae > Ochotona > Ochotona princeps. The sequence continues at coordinate 24,392,830 of NC_080859.1, read as the reverse complement.
ATACCCGGGTGCAGAAAACAGAGAAGGTTGTGTGAAGAGAGAATCAGAGAGTGGAATATTATGCTTGGAAGGTGGGGAAAGTGTTTGGTCCCTAGACTGCCTGTGCCGTCCCCAGAGGGAAGCAGCCCAGCCTTGACCATGTCTCAGTAAAACCAAATCTGTAGTTCTGCCTGAAGACTGACCGAAGAATGGATTCATCATCATTGAAGCCACTGATTCGTCATAGCAACAGCTAGAACTAACAGAGCTGCAGGGTGAGGATCTAAATGCTCTCTTTGGTGAAAATTACGAATGCAGCCCCTTTCCATGGAGTCTTTTCTGCGGATCCCCACCTGATTGAAATCAAACCCTTTAGGAACATACACTGGAGAAACACAGCTGCCTCGTTCCCCATTTGCCAAACAGAACCAAGGAAGACAACGCCCATGCTCTTCGGTATGCTATGCTTCTTCCAAACCTGAAGAGCTCTGCTAGGGTGCAGCAAGGTAGACGCCAGCCAGTGGAGCCTTTCCTCTCAGTTCCGTTTCGGTGTCCTGCACCTAAGCGAGGAGTGCCCTTGGGAACTCTGTTTTGTCACTGTCTGAGACCCATTTCCAGAGGAGAGTGAGTCGGCATTGTATTACGTAAGCCACACTTTGGGATCCAGCTTCTGTGATGAGCTTCTATGATGAGCTTCTGTGATGAGCTTCTGTGACTTTTAGTTAAGACATCAAAATGGCATCTTTGTATTACAAGTGAGCAGGTTATGCATTTGCCTAATTGACCCATGAAACATCAATTCCCAGCTTTTGTCCAGAAGCCTAATTGATGCCATTTAATTGTTTAGTTGTTGTAGTTTCTGATTGGCATACAGACACTTTCAAAGAATTACCCAGAAAAGCAAGCAAGAAAACAGGTCCATTCACAATGGAATTCCAGCTTTCTGCTCTGCAGACGCTGCGAAGCCACAGTGGGTGGCTTGTGTGCTTCAGTCCCTGCACCCATGTGGGGGACCTGGGTGGAGTACTTACCTTCCAGCTTTATCCCTATCCCCTAAACTGCTGAATTGCTCTGCGGGAGGACTCATTTTTAAATTCCAGAGGTATTTTTCATAGAAATGAAAACAAGCATTCCTAAAATTTGCATGGAACCAAACAATAGCCAGGATAACCAAAGCAATCTTGAGCAAAAGCAAAACAAAACAAGGAAAAAAAGAAAACCTTGAATTAAAAACATGCTACAAAACTACAATAAGCAAAACACTGTGGCATAGACATCAAATCAGACTTATAGCTAAATGCAGTAGAAAATGCAGAAATAAACACCTGTGGTCAATTGATTTTGGCAAAACTGTCAAGAACATCAAAGAGGGATTGGTAATCTCTTCCATAAGCAAAGTTGGATATTTGCTTGCAGACTAGTAAAAATAGTGAAACCCTTACATTACATCTTAAACAAGAGTAAACTCAAAATTATTTCGAGATTATAATCTGAAAAGTTAAATAATAAAATCACAAGAATAAAATGCGGTGGAAAAACTCAGTGGCATTGCTCTGAGAAATGAATTTTTATATGACCCAAAAAGCTCACGCAGTAAAAACAAAAGCAAAAAATTGGACTGTAGCTTTAAAAAAAAAAAAGTACAGCAAAAGAAATAGCTAAGAGAATGAATGCAATCTACTGCATGAGAGAAACTATTTGCAAACCTTAATATTTCGAATGGTTAATATTAATCTAGAAAGAACTCAATTAACTTAGCAGAAAGAAAGTAAATAAACTGATTCAGAAACTGGCAAAGTATTTAAATATTTTTCTAAAGTAGTTTAAAAATTGCCAACAGGTTTGTGAAGTGCCCAATACCGTTAGTCACCAGAGAGATTCAAATCAAAAGCACAGTGAGTTTTCACTTTACACCTGTTAGGATGGATATTATCAAAGAGCCAATGTGTAACAAGTGTTAATGAGAGTGTAGAGCAAAAGAAAATCCTGAAATCCACTAGCAGGAAAGCAAACTACTCCAGCCATTATGGAAAACAGTGTGAAAACTCGCAATAGAGTAAACACAGAACTACCTTACAATCCAGATGGCTTTCTTCTGTTAATCTATATCAATGAAATCAATAGCCCGGAGCAATACTTTCACTTTTATGTTTATTACAGTATCATTTTCAATAGCCTAAATGTGAGATCACCTAAGCACTATAGAGGGATGGCTACACGCTGTATTGACTTCACTGGACATAGCTACATTCTCATAAGTGTAATGGAACGTTGCGTAGCCTTACAAAGCAAGGAAATTTTTATCATTTTTGACAGCACGGATGGACCTGAAAGACATACTACTGTGTAAAAGTTGGGCATGGAAATGCAGATACTGCATCATCATCTCATTGATAAACAGAATCTAAAACTGTCCGACTCCTAGACACAGAAAGTAGAACGATGGCTTCTAGAGGTGGGAGGAGATATTCATCCATTTTCGGTTAGACAGAAGAGGTAAGTTCTGGAGCGCAAACAGAGCATGGTGGCTGTAGTCAAAAGTGTATTAACACTTGCAGTTCTCTGGAGTAGATCTTAAATGTTCTTATACCACAATGTAAAAAACAATAACTGTGAAGTGAAGGATATGTTCACATGGTGAAAATATAATATTGCAATGTGTACTATAAACATATCAGTCAACTATACCACAGGAAAGCATCAACAGAGAATGAAAACATCTAGATGGTGCTAATACTAGCTAGTATGCAGTTCCAGCAAACTGTGCAAAGATTAGCTTTGAGTGATTGGGAAAATAAAACAATGCCAAAAAATAAGAAAAACAACCGTTTACTGTTAATACAATAGCAGTCATTTTTAATGTTGTTATTGTGAAGGAGGCTGTATGTTGAATCAAAATCCATGCAGTGTACATTTTCAGCAGAGAAGTCTCCCTGTGGGAAAGGGTGGGAGGTGTGGAAGGAGAAAAGACAGATAAAATCCCGGCTAGGTCACTGCCTAAGTGACTTACCTGCTTGGTTTCAACTTATTAACTCAAAGTTGAGAATACTAATAAAAAAAATCCATACATCACAGGGAGTTCTGTGAACCATGAGTGAGCTTCTGTTTGCGGCAGCAGTTTGTAAACTGTGCAGTTTTGGGAACTTGTTGGCTGTCAAACACTGGGACTCTTGGAGGGTTTCAAAGAGTCCGATTGGATTGCATCTGACTCATTCAAGAATTTCAAAAATACAAAAATATAGTTTCACTCTATCCTTCTGAGTCCTTGTTTTCTGAAGCATCCACATCACCCGGATACAATACAGTGCTTGTGTGAGGGTATCTGAAAGCACCTGGTCCCTTGGAGATACACAATGATGTTTTTGGTGTCTGAACCTGATTTCCCCCTCTGCCCTGCTTTATCTCCTGCATTCAAGTATCCAGGTCCCATATGGATTAAATCAACATTAACCAGATCCTCACTGAATTGCATAAATGATGTGTGTGGTGTCTTTTGCCCACGCACGTGCATACTGAATAGATAAGAAAACCATGGGCATGCCCACATACCCATGCTCTGAACTGGGGTCCAGCCAGAAGATAGTCTGCTACCTTTACAGCAAAGCTTGGGCCAAAAGGGAGAGGATAAACAGGTGCCATCCCAGCTCTCCCAGATAGATTGGCCCAGAGGCTATCCTTATGCCAAACTGATGACTTGCAGGACAAATTTCTGCAGTGCCACCCTGACTGGTTATTTATTTATTTATTTTATTTATTTTTTTGAGATCCCATTTTAGTCCCTAAGCTGTCGCTTGGGAAATACCACAGTGGAGAGCTGTGACTAAATGGGCATAGTTAAGCCTCTTGGCGCCCATGTCTCTAAAGTTCGACCAAATAGAGACAGGCTGACATTTTGTACACAGTCATGTAAAGCAGACACACATACAAAATGCATTATTTTTTGCCAAAAGTTTTTTTTTTTTAAAAAAATACAACTGTGACAAGTCCATCAAGTAAATCCAGAGTTTGGAACACACTATGACTTACTTCTTGAACTCTTCAAAAGAGCCAATTTTAAAATAAAATTAAAAACAAAAAAACCCTAGGATTTGAGATATTTTCATTCGATGTCTGAAAATACAAATGTATTTACCTTAACTGGATATTATATGGTGTTCATCTGTAACAAAAATATTGCATTGCCCAAAAAACATGCAAATAATTTCTATATGCCTTAATTTTTTAACGAAAATAATGGTTTTTTGAGAGTTAGTGTCATGAAAGGCAAATAAAAAAAGCAAAAATGAAAGGGAGTTTCCATCATTATATGATACTGAAGACACATACATTCCAAATACTGTTAACTGGATTGGATCCTAGATTAAAGGAGAGAGAGAGAGAGAGAGAGAGAGAGAGAGAGAGAGAGAGAGAGATTGCTGCAAAGATCATCCTGGGGAATAATGGGAGGAATTTAAACATATAGTGTGCTAACACAGGTTAAGCCACGGCTCGGGACACTTGCACCTCATTTCAGACTAACTCAGTCCCTGACTTCGCCACTAACAATACAGCTCCCTGTGGATGCACCTGTCAAGTGACGGAAGCAGCTGGGACCCCACCACCCACATGAGGAGGGTAGATGATGTTTTATTGCCACCAGCTTTGGCCTTGCCCAGCCCTGGTCACTATGGACTCAGGGAATGAGTGAGCGTGTGAACCATGTCTCTGTCTCTCCCCTCGCTATCACTCTGCCATGCTAATGGATTACATTAATTTTGACAATTCAAGACAGTGATAATTTACTTCACCTAGACACAACTTTTAAATCAGATTTTGAATTCTCTTGTCTATCATTTATCAATAAAATAATACTGTCAGCAATTAAAATAGGCTTGATAGTTCCTTACATCATAAGGCATTTTAGTGTTCAAAGAATGTTAACAAATTTATTTCATTAGCCACTGACCACTAAGGCAGTGTTTCTTTTTCTTTTTCTTTTTTTTTTTAAGATTTATTCATTTTATTACAGTCAGATATACAGAGAGGAGGAGAGACAAAGAGGAAGATCTTCTGTCCGATGATGCACTCCCCAAGTGAGCCGCAATGGGCCGGTGCGCTGATCCGAAGCCGGGAACCTGGAACCTCTTCTGGGTCTCCCACGTGGGTGCAGGGTCCCAATGCATTTGGCCATCCTCGACTGCTTTCCCAGGCCACAAGCAGGGAGCTGGATGGGAAGTGGAGCTGCTGGGATTAGAACCGGCGCCCATATGGGATCCCGGGGCTTTCAAGGCGAGGACTTTAGCCACTAGGCCACGCCACCGGGCCCAAGGCAGTGTTTCTTTAAAGATTTATGTTTTCATTTTTTTTAATTTTTTTATCGGAAAGGCAGATATACAGAGAGGAGGACAGAGAGGAAGATCTTCCGTCCGATGATTCATTCCCCACGCGGCCACAATGGCCAGAGCTGAGCCAATCAAAGCCAGGAACCAGAAGACTCCTCTGGGTCTCCCACGCAGTTGTAGGGTCCCAAGGCATTGGGCCATCCTCGACTGCTTTCCTAGGCCACAAGCAGGGAGCTGGATGGGAAGTGGGGCTGCTGGGATTAGAACTGGTGACTATATGGGATCCCGGGGTGTGCATGGAGAGAACTTCAGCCACTAGGCTACCACACCGGGCCCCCAAGGCAGTTTTTATAGTTGAGCTCGGTTGCCCAGCACATACAGTCCCCTTCCGCTTGTTTCCTGATGCGACCATCATTTTGGTTTTCTCAGACACTCAGCCATTCGTCCCGGAGTCTGACTGTGGCTCCACATAAGTCCTGACTCCCTGGCATTGCGTTGCGCTCCTACCTCCCCCAGATTCTAGAAATTTCTAATTCACAGGTACACATTGTCTATCTTGTTGCATCTATGTAAGGGAGATGGCTCTGTCTCTGCTCAAACAAGATTCCTGACCCAAACTAGTGACTAGTGGATGTGTTTGCTATCAGCAAAACAAACAAAAAAAATTTGCAAGTTCAGTAAGCATTGCATTGACTGCAGAATGCGATCTTTTTCTGACAACAAGGACTTTTTCTTTAACAATTCAGTATGCACTTTTTGGGGAGAACAGTTTTCTTGGCTTATCCACAGCTATGTTTCAGGACTGTGGAGGCCTACAGTGTCAGAGAGGTCTTGCCTCCAGTTTTTCTTACTATTTGCACAGCTTGGAGAGACTTAGGTGAAGGTGGCACCAAAAATGCTTTCTATACGGAGGTGTGACTGGTGACTCGGGGCATTGCTTACTGGCGGCTGCTCTCACGCAAGACACGCACAATAGGGGGATTGTCTTAACAAAGAGCAACGAAAGGCGCTGTGACCTTAAGCTTGCATCAAAAAGCGTAAGTGAATGTGTGTGCAGAATTTCTGTACCATGTAAATATTAGCTCAAAAAAGAAAACAAAAAATGTTCGGTTCGCTGAATTGCCTATTAGGTAATAATTATCCAAGGCGAGGTGTGGGATCAATAATATCTGAACTCCAGAAGTCTCTAGATCTGTCCAAAGAGTCCGATGACTCCAAGAATAGTGTGTTGTAGACTCTGACCCAAGATCTGAAATAACGAGCTCACACATGGGGTGACAGGAAAGCAATGGCAGGAAGCCCTGTCATGCTCTGAGTGGAGCATGTTGCCATCACAAGACCCCTGTCCCCAGGTCATGCTAACAGACCTGTCCCACACCTGACCCACAAAGAACTATCTGCTGGTAGGTAGGGCCTCCAGCCTGTAGTTGTGCTAATATTGACACCTCAGACAAATCCCTCAGAAAATGCATGAGAAATGGAATCAAAGTATTATTTTGTTGCAAAAAGAAAATCTTTGGAATCTCTGCACAGCTTTTTCAGTATCTGCATTTTTATAATATTTTTGAAGACTCCCTCGTTTATCTGAACCTAAACTGGTTTGCACCAAACTTAATTTTAACTCCACTCTTCCTGAAATTTTAGAAGTACCACAGTATCAGTGGTTAATGATTATTGAATATTTCCTATAGATCAGGACTAAGAGATTATATTCAGACTTCCTCTAACCTTCCCCCAGCCCACAGAGGCAGACACTGTCATTCTGTTTATTCAGCACAGAGGAAGCTTGGGATTCAAACAGCAAAGCCACCTGCTCAAGCTCACGCAGAAGAGAAGAGGAAAAGCCGGAATTCGAACCTATCTCATCTGATTCTAGAGCCTTTTCTTTTCAACATTCAAGCTTGACCTTTCAAACAAGAGATAGAAGCCTACTCATCCTATATTTGCTAATATCTCCCTTTGCCCAGATCTTCAGAATTTCAAAAGTTATTTGAAAGGATGATTTCAATTGGCCAACACAGTGGTGTTACCCACCTGCTTCTATAAGGGGAAACTCATGGTCGGCTGTCCTCCCAGAGCTGATGAAGGTGGTCCTTTCTGCCCAACCCACACTGCAGTGATCGGATTTCGCCTCAATCTTGATCCTCAGAAAAGAGAGGTTAAACACCACACAGCGAGTTGCCTCTCCTACAGGTGTCCCATGTGTCATCTGCCTCAGGCTTGAATTCATCGGATGGTTTTTGCCAAGCTGATTTTCTGGTCATTTCCATCCTTCTGAACTTGAGGGCTTCTGTCTGGAAAGGGTTCAACCCTGATCAGCTGTATTCTTAATCAGAAGCGTATAGGGAGTACATTACAAAAAAGTGCAACTCACGTTAGCCATAGTTTTTTCATATTTTTCTTATTACTCTCTGCCCCAAATAAAGGTGATTTATTTTGCTGTTGTACAAAAGATTTTTAAATCAGTTATTTGTTATTTTTTTGTTTCACACCAAGTTTGATGTAAGCCTTCCCACCAAAGGCTTATGGACTGCACTCAGCCAAGAGCTCAACAAACCGAAAGTGAACAAGCCGTAGTCCAGCAGACAAATAGCCCACAGCTGCACAAAAGCATCAAAAAAAAAATGTTCACTGCCCTCCCAGAAAGGGAATTTTTAAATGATGACCAAAAAAAATCATTAAAACTAATGTATAATCCCTCTAAGTTTGCTTGACTTTTAAAAGTTTTAAAACAAACTTTGACAAAACAGGCTCTCTCTCACAAAACTGGTGTATTCCCCAACAGATTTTTGACTCTCCTTTTACACAGAAAATAGTTTCATGTTGATAGATGTCAGCCAAACCAAAGAATGACTCTTTGAAAGACCTGCATGGCTTTGGAATAGCTGTGACTAGAATCAAATGAAGGACTCCTAAGACCCGATGAGGTCACGCACATCGTGAAAAGGAGTGTGATTTTATCACACATCCCAAAGCTATCTCTGAAAAGGACATTAGGGATTGCTGTGGAACTAACTAGAATGGACAAGTAGAAACTTGAACTGCTTTATTGGGTACAGGTGGACAGCGCTGGATGCATGACACGCAGGAACACACATCAGTTAAACATTAACTATGATGGGTGCTTTCAGATATATAAATCCTCCCCTTGGTTTGTGAACTAATACAGGTTATTCCAACTTTATAGGTGAGAAAGCCAAGGTGCTAAGTGGTAGAGCCTTGTCCAAGATAATCCAGCCAGGAAGTGAGGACTTCAGGCTAGAAAACTCCCCTGTCTGGGGCTCTTCTCAAATGCACCAAGGAGTGCGTGCTTTATGAAGATCTGATGAGGTCTGCACACCAGTCATCGGGTAATTGCCATCACAGTGCCTATGAGAAAGCAGCAGCTCATGTCATGCAGGGCCTTGGTGGGAAGCACCAGGCTCCATCAGCAGCCAGAAGGAGTGAGTGTTCGTGGTGATTTTTGTGGGAAGAAATGGGTGAGGCAGGAATGGGTTAACAGGCTGACTTACTTCAGAATCAGGAAGTTTGAACTGGTTGCACAGGTTCCTGGTGAGCAGTGAGGTCTCCGGTCTTCCAGTACCCAAGTCTTGGGTTTCAGGGCGGAAAGAGAGAGAAAGAGAAAGAGAGAGAAAGAGAGTCCTGGATGACCAGAGTCTGATTTAAGAAGGGGAAAAAATGGCACAAGAAGATATATTTCAGGATGAACTGGTTTTTTTTTTAACATGAAAGACAAACAAGCAGTTCATTTGCTAATCGTAGGAATGAGCTAATTCTGAAAGAAATAGGTCCCAAGATGTCAAAGCATAGCAAAATATAGATAACTTTCAAAACCATAATCCATGCATAGATAACATTTGTAATTTCTATCCCCTGGATTAGCAGTACCTAATGACTTAATTTCTAGGATCTGAAGATGTCACAGTTAAAAACTAACCTGAATTGGCATTTTGGGCTTTTCCAAGAACTTGCATGTTCATTCTTATACTTCAGTGTTTTAGGTCCGTCCTTCAAGCAAAACCTTTCTATCTTCAGCTCTAAGTTTTACTGACTTCTCCACTGTTAAATGCACATCTTTCCTGCCTTCGAAACAACCTCCTACATTGTACTGCAGCTGGCTAATGACATGATCATTACAGAAGCTATGTGTCTCTACAGCTCTCAGTTTTCCACTCCAACTTGTTGGATTTGATTATTTAAGAGTGTGAATTTCTCTTATCTTTGCCTTCTACATTTTTGGATGAATTGAGCTTCCAGGGGAACATCTCCTTGTTTATGTCTATGCATGCATAATTGCTAGCAGTAATAAAAAATAATTGCGTTTCCTTGAACATTTCCTGCCCCTCTGGAATTGCGCTCATTCTTTCATATTCATTTTCTGACTTGATCCTTGCAAGGACTCTAAGAGATAATGTTGTGAGTCTTGCTTTTCAGAAGAAGAAACAAAAGCAGGGAGGATGAATTGTCAGGACAAATTTAGATTTATCAAGGTCAAACCCCAGGGCCACCGGTAATGCTTTTCTCCCACTAACTCCACTGTCTTGTCCACTGTATATCATTTTCCCTTCTGCAAGGAAAGGACACTTATTACTTCTATCTGCCAGGGCTCAAACTGAACATGTTCTTTATTGAATCCGTGGAATTCAGGGATAGATAAATATTTAAAAAAAGAGAGAAAGGGAGAAGAACTGGAATGGGTAGAAACGAAGTGGAATGATAACCTTAGGGGCATTAGAACATCTGATAAGGGATTCAGTGAAAAGTGAGAAGCAGGGTCCCAGCGTGGTAGCCTCATGGCTAAAGTTGCCACCTTGCATGTACCAGGATCCCATATGGGTGCCGGTTCTAATCCTGGCAGCCCTGCTTCCCATCCAGTTCCCTGCCTGTGCCTGGGAAAGTAGTCGAGACCGCCCAAAGCCTTGGGACCCCGTTCCCATCTGTGTGGGAGACTTGGTGTAGCTCCTGTCTCCTGGCTTCAGATCGGCTCAGCTTCGGCCATTGAAACCACTTGGGGATTGAACGAACGGATGGAAGATGTTTCTGTCTCTTCTTCCCTGTAAATATGACTTTCCAATAAAAATCTTTTTTAAAAAATCTTGAAAGAAAGGAATAACCAAAGAAAGAAAAGTGGGAGGCCGGACAGAACTGGATGACAGAGGCGAAAGGAAAAGGCTAGAGGTCTAGAAGCTGGATTGGGGCCAGGACAGAGCCAGCCGCTGGACCAAATAGATGCGGAGGCCGAGAGCTGCTCATGCAGAGTTCAGTATTGGCTCTGCCAAAAGTCGTGGAGTTTCCTAACGCGTGTGAGAGACTGCGTCTCAGGAAAGGACTAGCTATTCCAGCATCAAGAGTGTAGAGTAGTGAAGGCTTTCAGTTACAGAAATGTCTACACACTTGATCACTAGTCTTAACATTCCATCATTAATGTCATCATTAATGTTAGAGCACTAAACCAAATCTCAGCCCCATGTGCTGTGCAAAAAAGTGCCAGGAAAATACTTGTGGATGCAATCTAACGTATGAGTACTAAAAGATCACAAACACACACACTCACAACACAAGCATGCACAGACAAGTTCCTAAACAAAGCCCTTCTTTTTCCTGAAGTTGCCCTTCCCACCCTAACACAGATATTTTCTAAAGGATCTGAGTCAAATGTTAACAGTTAGTAGGAGTAAGAATTTACCTATTAGCCCCAAGCCTTGCATAAGGCTAGGAGAATAAGATCTGAAGAACGTAAAACCATAGGGCAGGTAAAGTACAATAGGAAATTTCATCCTAAAACGCCTAGGAAAGCTGGTTAGCCTAAGAAATCAGAAACTAGGGAGGCCAAGCAGAAAGCAAGGGAGGTTGAGAAGATTGTCCAAGGCTCCTCAGCCATTTCACGGTGGGGTGAGAAAGAAAACCCAGAACTCTGTGACTGCATGGCCCTTGTTCAGAGAGATGTGTCCTTCCTGAGTCTCCCCAGAGGCCAGCCAAGGCTTACAGAAGGGAAGCACAGCTGCGAAGTGGATCTTTCCACACAAGCCCTTTTCTCACTCTGCCTCTTCAGTCCCGATGCAAGAAGGTTATCCGATAGCTCTCCACGGAGCCAACAGTCAGTGTCTCTGTTTTGGGAGTGCTAAATGCTTTCCTTCATGTCCCAATGGCTTTTCTATTAAAAAAGCAACAAGAAAAGCTTTTTAAGTTCCAGAACTGACCGCAGGAGACTCATGCATGCCATTTTGAACTGTGACTGTTGAGAAACAAATGTCTGTTTCTATTTCTAAGTATTCCATCCGCTCAGGAAGATATTTAAGAAACAAGAACGGGGCTTTTCAAACATACTTCTTCCTGCAGTGTGGAGGAAAAGCCAACTGGACTGAATAGTCCAAAAGAACTGAGCGGATTGACGTCTATAAGGCAGCAGATGCTCTTAGAATCACAAGGACTTCTCAGCGTCCACCATTGTCGTGAATTCACTGTCAGGACCCTTAACTGAAGTAGGTCAGCCTCCTATGAGAATATGCAATTTACATCTATAGGCATTTTTTATTGGCCATCCCTACTGTGCCACATCACACCATAGTATGGCATTTGGAATTAAACCTGATTAATTATGTCTAGTCTTTGAGACAGTGTTCTATTCACCCTCCGTAAGGGCTTTATGTGGGGAACAACAGAAATGTTGCCAGAACAAATTCTGGAAAACAGAAAATGAATGTAGGAGATAGTCTGGAACGCAAAGCTGATTGCAAGTCTGAAGATGAGTAAGCCTTCTTAGGGGTCTCAATAACAAAACTGTTCATAATCTGAACACTGATTCCAAGTTGGATGCATTGAAGCTAGTTGCTAATACATATTTGGGAAACCAATGGCATGGGCTGGTTACTCTTTGTTTTGTTTTAAAGCTTAAGTGATACCTTTTTCCTACGTGTAAACTTGAAAGGTTGAAAAAGAAATCTTTCTTCATCACCATGGAAGATTACAAGCCGTGCTTTTTTTCCCCCAGGGTAACTCAGGAAAAAATGGAATTTAAACCCAACTTCAATGATGCAGTCTTTGATTATGATGTTGAGATCTAGAAGAAGGGTTAAGTATTGGAAAAATTTATATAAAGTCTGACGTTCATGAATACATTTTTATAACCTGAGATTCATCAAGGCTCCCAAACTCAAGCTATCTGCAACTTTCCTTTTTATCTCATTGGGTGACCTTAAAAACCCTAGTGTCTCCATTTTTCTCTCTACAAATATTTGTATAACCGCCAGCCTTGAGACCGGAGAGTTTGACTAGTTCAACAAAGGCCATCGCTGCACAAAAACTCCCATGAAGAACAGCAGTGGGACTGGGAAGTTAGAAAGCAAACCACAGACTGCAGGTGGCCTGAGTTGTCTTCCATTTCACTCTTCAATTTTAACCATTTCGTAGCTTCGCCTCCTGTCTTCTGCAGATCCAGAGTGGTGGGCGTAGGTTAGCACAGTAGCTCGGCAGTGATAGGCTGAAGGAAGGAGGTCGGTTCAAAGCAAGTTGAACCAGCTACAAAACACCTTGCACTGTCCCCAAAGCTAATGATAACCCCTGATTACTAACACCAAGTCAGCCGGGCTCAGCTTTGGCCATTGTGGCCATGTGGGCAGCAAATTAGCAGATGGAAGATCCTCTCTTTCTCTCTGTAAATCTTTCAAATAAAAACAAATAAACCTTTTTTTAAAAAAAGCAAGAATGGAAGTCGAAGACAGATGAAAAAGCAGCCATGAATGCAGCCCTGGGAACCAAGGTAGCAAATGAGTCCGATCCTAACTTCCTATCTGTTCGGCAGATGCTTTCCTGAGAGACTTTTTTTTTTTTTTTAACATTTTAACATTTTATTTAAAAATATTTATCTATTTGACAGAGTGACAGGAAGAAAGAGAGTTATCCATCATCCTCTGGTTTCTTCCTCCAAATGGCTGTCATAGCCGGGCCATTTTGAGGCTCCAGAGGTCCTTCCTGGTCTCTCCCATGCATGGCGAGGGCTCCAGTACATGGGCCACCTGTCACTGCTCTCCCAGGCACAGCGGAAGAAAGCCAAGGAGCAGGGACTTGAGCTGCCCCTCTGATAGCTGGCATTGCAAGTTGCAGGGTGAATCCACGATGCTGCAGTACTAGCAACCCTTTCTGAAGGGTTGTGAGATTGGTCCCACACCCAGTGGGTAAGTAAGCTACCGTCAGTTAGTGACAGCGCCTGATCTATTCTCAAATGACATTGTATGATAGATGTTACCATTTCATAGCAGATGAAACTGGAAGTCAAAGTGCTGGACATTTTCTGATGGGATGCCTGGAGAGTGCCAGAGCTAGGATTTGAGCTGAAGTCTACACTGCTCCAAGCCTACACAGCACCTGCTGAGCAGCGCTCCCTACCTGCTGATGAGCTGTGGATGAGGGGCGAAGTCCTGTCCATCCCTAAGTCTCAGGGTGGCAATCTCAGCAATACTCACATCACAGGATTGTCATAAGGATTTCGACAGAGAATTTTCTAGTTAAACAGTCACGAACTCCTAACTTCAGATGGTACTTTTATGGTGCCGGCTGATAATGTAAGAGATTGTCCTCTTTGTACTTCTTGTGCCTGGGGAATATTGCAGTCTGCAAATGATTCATTTTAGGCCACTAAGGCCAAATTTCTATAAATCAGTCCATTTTGAGGATTTGATTGCCTTCAACGGGTGCTGCAGAGTCACTTTTGCGCAATTTCTCCTATTCAACGCTTCCCAGAGTACTCTGCGAGGGAACAGTCTTTCTCCATTGGCAGCCTTCTGGAGTGCAGTTCCTTGCAATAACTAATGTCCCTCTAGGGGCCTTAATAGATTGCTGAAATTTTGAACTTTAATATTGCAATAACATTGGTTTTGCCTTAATATGCTGTGAAAAAAGTTTTACAAAAATAAGCCACATTTTCTATGCATAGTTTCACATCCAAAGTATCTCTGCATATGCGCCTTTCTGGAAGCTTTTTTCCATCCTTGAAATCATAAAAATGTTCAAAACTAAGGGGAAAATGTGGAACCAATTTTATGGCAATCATTATTAGAATCATCTTGCTTTATGCATCTGTCAATGAAATATGTTTCAAAAGTGCCAGTGGGAAATGCTGTACAGGTTATTAGCTCAAAGGAATTACCCAGTGGCAGGTCATGTTACTGGATATTCTGATGCCCCCCCCCTACCACTGACCACTTATTGTGGCACCTTTATTTTTATTCAAAATTATATATAAGCTGAGAAAAATTGTGTATGTGAATTGCTGCTTTCTCAGTTTTAAGCAGAGCAATGTATCACTCAAGTTGCATTCTCAAAGGTGGGATATAAAATACAGCCATCATGCCCATCAAAATGCTACCAATTCACAACCATGACGGTTTGATGGTGAACTGTTCTCACCTTGGTGGAAAATAGTTTTCTGGTTTCTCATAATGGTTTCAGTCTATGGATCTGAGACTGAAACGAACATTTAAACCACAGTAATCACACTGCCGCTATTTGGTCCCCTGGGCATCTGTGTGTTGAGTTTATTAGCCCATGTTGATGGTTCTGTGTTTAGAGAGTTGACTATTGATTGTTACATAGTATGGATCTGAGGAGCTGGACCAGAGCTCACCAAATCTATACACTGCTTCTCTTTCCTGAATAGACAGTGCTATCTCATGGCATAATCAGTTGAGTACCAGGGGTTGGAGAATGTCAGGAAGAAACTGGGTTGAGACCCTCTCACTTCTCTCAGGGGAGACTCTTTTTGATACTTTCATGATACTTTTGTTGAGACTTTTATAAAGTTTGTTGATTAGAAAGAACGCATGCCATCAGATACCATACAGAATGCCTGAGAAGTGGAATCACAATCAATTTAGATTAACCCCATGTTTTCCTCATTACTTTATAGCATTTGACTAGACTGGTGGTGGTAGTAATAGCAAATGGCTAAAGACAAGTCCAGGCTGTTGTAGCAGGGGTACCTGAGTGGGAGTCAGGAGGCCTCATTTCTTTTCCTGGCTCAGAGGTTTGTCATAAATCTTTGCTTCAAGTCTCAGTTTTCTATAGTAAAAGATGACTGAACTGAATGACTCTCAGATGTCCCTTCAATTTTAAACATCCTAGAATCTGATGAAACCAGTCCAGAATGTTGTGTAAGGGCGCCAACTTCCCCCTGAGCCGGGATCCCTCTGGCTGTGTGTGCTTCGTGCCGTCTCTCCTGTGCTGGGCACATCAAGGGCATTCTACCCCAGCATGGGCCTCTGATCCGTATCTCCACCTTGGTGCACTGCAACCTGATGGAGAACCACCAGGGCCTTTCTCGAACCTCCTCCGTTCTACACTCAGGTGAAGAGACATTCTGTAAGCATTTGTTACGTACATTCTGGAAGCTACACACCAGGAGCCTTTCAGAACATTCACTTGCAATGAAAGCATTCTGGGTACTCACAGAAACAACATAACTAGGAATCCCAGACTTTCAAGCTGGATGGAGCAGGTTTTAATAGGCACCTTTCAGGAGGTCTGTGAAGTGTGTGTGTGTGTGTGTGTGTGTGTGTGTGTGTGTGTGTGTATACACCCCCCTCAAATGCCTGGAATGAGGCTGTTCAGGACTCATGTACACTCTTCATGACAGGTCTTGGCAGTGCTCATGCAGAGGACATGGAAGGTGGACATTCCTGAGGGACAGTGCTCGTCCCTGACACCTCTTCTTTGCCTGCCCTTTGTCTTAGTAACATTTAGTGGGCAGATGTAGTGATTCCAAAATCCTACTGGCTTTTTCTTCTCTTTAAATACTTTACATCCTTGGAGAGCTATTCTAGGACTTTCTTTAAAAACGCCACCAAACACAGTACAGAAAAATCTAAAGTGAATTCCAATATTCCACAGGTCTATTTTTTTTAAAACTGGAGATTGTATTTCAATGTCTTAGCTGATCAAAAGAATTTAAAATGCAAATCCCTTTGAATTTAATTGTTGAATAATTCCTCCAATACCCCTATATTTTGAAAGTTGTAGTGTGGCAAACGATAAATGTATTTTAAAGAAAGAATCAACGGCTGACAAATCCCCCCCCGAATTCCATGAATAAAATAAACAATATAAAAATGATTACTTAAACCTTTCTAGAAAATATAAATTAATGCGCTGTGACAAAACTTAGGTCAGCAACTGAGAATGAAGACCAACAAATGTGGTAGGGACACACAAGTCAGGAGGGAATCTTCAAGAATTCATGGCCACTTCCCATTTCCTAATACTGTTTGGAAGCAATAAATTCCTTCATTATCTTGATTATCGTAATGATTTTTTCGTGGATACATAGGATTAAACTTACCAGTTATACACCTGAAACATATGCAGGTTCTAATGTCAATCAAAAAGCACCCTGCCAACAAGAAATGTTCAAAGTTCTGGAATTAATGAAAAAAAAAAAAAAAAAACTCTGAAAGGTGTTACCAGAAAAGCCCGGTGAGTTCTTTTCTCAGCTTCGTATAGAAATAAAAAGCCAGGAATCCGTTGCAGAAAGAAAAGTTAATTTGCGAAGGGACCAGATGAGCGGGGAAAGATGAGGAAGGAGAGAACAGCTCCCGAGAGAAATCCGACAGGTGGGCACCTCCTGAAACAAAAGAGGAAGACACCAAAGGGGTCTTTGCAAGTGTCTTGGGCTTTTAAGCCTTCCCTGATCCCTCCTCATTGGGTGGGAAGCTACAGGTAAGATGTTCTCCATTGGTGGTCTCATAACCAGTTAGGAAAATAGATGGGCAATGCTTGTATGCCCACCTGAAGGTGTGGCCAGGACTTCAGCAGACCTGGATGGTCTCAAAAGGTTGACCGTGAAATAAGGAGAATTAAGTGAACATATGGTAGAAACAAAGTTAACCACAATGATAAGAAATATATATAATACAGGAAACATTAAAAAATCATGAAGTGTTAGGGCCCAGTGCAATGGCCAGTGGATAAATCTTTGCCTTACATGTGCCGGGATCCCATTGGGCACCAGTTTGTGTCCTGGCTGCTCCACTTCCCATCCAGCCCCCTGCCTGTGGTCTGGGAAAGCAGCAGAGGACAGCCCAAAGTGTTGGAACCCTGCACCCACATGGAAGACCCTGAAGAAGCCCCTGGCTCCTGGCTTCGGATTGGCTCAGCTCTGGCTGTTATGACCCTTGGGGGAGTGAACCAGTGTATGGGAGATCTTTCCCTCTGTCTCTCCTCTCTGAAAATCTACCTTTCCAATAAAGAAAAAGATCTTTAAGAAAAAGAAATTATTTAATTGCCAAGTGAATAAAACGTTTTATAGTAATATGTGTGAAAGCACATCAAATAACTTTTTAGAAAACTTTGTAAGAGTTACAAAATATTAGTAGATAACTTCACTACCTCAGTGATTATTAAATACACACTTATTACTTAAAAAATTTTTTTTCACCTCCAACCCAAAAGGACCTAGACCCAGATTGTTTCAAAGACTTCAGGGAGGAAATCATTACTCTTAACTTTTTCCAGAGAACAGAAAAATACAGGAAGCTCACTTTATGAGTTTCACTATTTCAAATTACACAGAAAGATAAAATAGAGATAAATCTCACTGATGAACTCAGCTCAAAATTCTACAAGAAATAATAGCAAAATGAATTGCTGTAATAAAAATAAAGATGCCATAACTAGAACAAGATTTATGCAGAATTCTAATCCACTACTTTAAAAAAATTAGTGGAAAAATACCTTAGGATTAATTCAACAGCAATCATCACACTTGCTACTAAAATTCAGGAGCTGACATTGTGACACAGCATGTTAAGCCACTGCTGGGCATGCCCAGGTCCCATAAAGAACATTAGTTGGGGTTCCACCTACTTTACTCTCAGTACAACTTCCTACTAATGCAACTGGAAAAGAAGTAGGTGATGGCTCAAGTACTTGGGTTCCTGCAGAGACCCGGATGGAGCTGCAGGCTCACAACTTTGACCTGACTCGGGCCTGGCGGTTGTGGCCATTTGAGGAGTAAACCAGCAGATGAAACTTCTCATCTCTCCTCTCCCTCTCCTCTCTCTTGCTCTCTTTCTGCATTCCAAACAGACAATAAACGTTTTAGAAACTCAGTATATATGCACGATAAAATATTCTTAAGAAATCATACAAAGACCTCCTTCGGGGCTACCACTCCCATTGGACAGCACGAACACTAGGACAGGGGCAGGGTGGCTGGACAGAAGGGCACCTGCCAGTAGGTGTGTGGGCTGGATAGTAGGTTGGTTGGGTTGAGCAGGGCTTCAATGCCCATCGACACGTGTGAGAGCTAAACAGGATGTGGGACAGACTTGACAAGCCTGCGGTGGGTACTGCCAACCATGGGAACCAAGGTAGGGGGCAGAACTGGTGGGGGTTATGGGGAGTCGCCCTAACTAGGCTGCAGCTCCAGCTGGTTTGCGTGAGGACCAAGTATGAAGTGGGCAGGATCGAACTGGACTACAACACCCGCTGGTTCACGAGGAAGACAGGGCTGGAAACAACGAACCCAGCAATCCCTACGACTACCATGAGCATAAGCTGATTGGTGTGACGGATGGTGTCGGACTTGGGATCATCTCAGTCAAAGTTTCTTTGGAGATCCCTCCAACTGAACTGCTGATCTTAGAACCCCAACCATGAAGAGACTGTCAGCCAGTGGATTCTGAATAGGGTTCATTGTGATTGGAACTGAGATATTGGCAGCAATCCAGAACTGATGAACAATCAAAACTGTATGAGCAGGACCCTCAGAGCGCGCCTCCCGTTGGGGATCTGGGATGGGTGGGAGGTTGGGTGGGGCTTTTCCCTTTAATTTTTTCCCTGACCCCAGATACAGGGTAAAATGATATTGCTGTGGAAACAATGGTATTACCCACTTTCACCCTGTAGCCCTTGACACTTTGTTCCCTAATAAACTAAGTAAGATCATTAAAAAAAAAGAAAGAAAAGAAATCATACAAAGAAGGGCAAGGGAATCCATAGCTAACTTTACTTGCTGAATTTCAAAACTTCAGATGCCCTGACATTCCACGTAGACCAAAGCTAAACATGCCTGCTGGCTTCCTGGTTGCTCAGGAGCTGCTGCAGATTCCAGAATACTGAGTGACACACAATCAAAACGAAGCTTTAAAATTCAACAAAGTACATAACAGGCTGAACCTGTGGCTGCAACTTCGGCATCACGTATCGGTTCTGGTTCAAGTCCAGGCTGCCCCACGCCAGTTCCTTGCTAATGGCCTATGACAGTCAGTGGAAGATGGCCCCAGTGCTTGGTCCTGATGCAGCCTTGGCCGCTGAGGCCATCTGGGGAGTGAATCAGCAGGTGGATGATTCTCTTCATGTCTCTCCTTCCCTGTAACTGCCTTTCAAACAATATTAAAAAAAAAATCTTAAAGTTTTAAAGACAAGCAAGCTGTCATATCTGAAATACATGTACATCAAAAATCAGAGTGACAAATTTTTATAACAAATAAGAGACCTTGAAAAGTCTGTAAATGTATCAACAAATGAAAGCAAAACAGCATTCCAATGTACCCGAAATAACCTCAGACAAAAATGTAGCAGAAGTGATAACAAGCAAAAGGAGGTGCCAAGGAAAAACTATGAAAAAGTGTTTGTCAGGACTATTTTGTAGAAAACTATAAGCTTTAAAGATATACAAGCCTGCCTTACTGAAGTGATATATTAGAATTCAATATCCAATAGGGATATTGGAGATACCATGTTTTCCTAAGCTCATCTATGTATTTAATGCAATGTCAATTAAAATTTTTAAATTAGGTTTCCACAAAACTAGGGGCTTAACTAATATGGGAGATAGCCTATGTACTTTTCAAAACTAATAACAAGCAACAAAGATTTGCCCTTCTAGTTCATTCTGATCTGTCATAGAGGTATAATAATTAGGTTAATATTACTCTGGCACAGAGGTAGTCAAATCAGTGGATGAGAAAGAGATCACATAGCGAGAGCTGAGCTCCATATATTCTCCATCAGTGGCTGCTATGATTTGAATGTGTCTCTCAGATTTCACATGTTGGAAACGTACGCCTCAGTGCAGCAGTGTGGAGAAATCTGACACTTGTTTTCTTACATTTAATTTATTTATTTGAAAGGCTGAGTTGCAAAGCAAGAATGGGAGGGAGATGCAGGTAGAGAAAACTTTCTGGTTCACTCTCTAGATGGCTACAGTTGGCTGGTGGTTGGCTGGGCTGAAGCCAGGAACTAGCAGATTTATCTGGGTCTCCCATGGGAGAGTACAATGGCCAAACACCTGAGTCATCCTCCTGTGCCCTTCCTAGGCACAGCAGTAGGGAGCTGGATTGCAAGCGGAGTAGCTGGGATCCCAAGCAGTGCCCATCCAAGCTTGCCCATGTTGGAGGCTGTGGCCTCATCAAATGCACCAACAGGTTGAAGCCCAGAGAGATGGGACACTGAAGCAACAGTATCGGATTCCCGATCAAAGGAAAGACTCTTCCTCTACCTGCTTCCATCTGTCTCCTGCCCTTTCACCTTCCGCTGTGGGGTGACTCATGGAGCAGATCTTTCACAGCAGGCAGAACAAGCCCTGGCGCTTCTCAGCCCCTACAACTCTGCATCAATACATCGTTGCTCCTTAGAGATTATCTAGTTGTAGGCATTATGGCAAGCAAAAAGGAGATGCGAAACAATGACCTGAATGGAGAATTTGAGGATGTTGAAGAAATGGAAGGGTACATTTCCTTGGGTACAGATGAGGAATCCTTTCCCCAGCTCCTTTCAGCCAAGACAACTAGCAAAAGGTAGAATTTTCCAAGAATGTCAAAGAAAGGCAGAAAGTTTTAAATCGAAGAACAGGAGAAGTCTGATGTATAGCAGACCAGGTGAGGAAAAACATGAAAACAGAGAAGAGGGAATTCAGGTGACAGGAGCAGGGAGTGGAATAGTTTGAAAGGGTGCACAGCCCAACACAGAGCAGGGATTTGGGCAATAGAAGGAAGGCAGGTTGACACCTCTGTCCTACCACACACTGGGTATTCAATTTGCCCCAATATTCCATTGTATTTCAGCCTAAGCTGCTTCTGCTTCACAGAGACAGTGGCAACTTCATTGTGTTGTGGGGTTTGCATGAGCTCATATGTGCAGTGCTCCTAGCTCAGAGACTGCCCCATTAAAGGATTCCATGGAGGCTCCATGGCAGCTTGCTGGGGGCAGAAAAGCTCGGAGAACTTAAAGAAAAGCTGACCCTGGCCAGTGTTGCTCAGGGCTGCTATTCAGGATGCTGAATGCCAAGGAAATCGAGATTTCAAAGCATTTAACTTCTGTTACCTTTATGATTTTCCATTCAAAAACATTTTGCTGTTACTCATAGAGCTTCAAGTCCCCCTAGCATAGAGGCCTTCAGCTTTCTGTAACTGCCAGGCTAAGGGGAGTGACATCAGGCTAAAAGGCGTTGAGTTCAACAGTAGCATTCCAAACTCCATGTGAGGACATAACAGGAGGTTTTCAAACTCAGTCACACACAAAAGACCAAAGATGGGACTCTTTACTGTCTTTTTAGAACTATGTAGAAAAGTAAAACAATCTACATAGGCAGAGGAACAGATAAACCAAAGATTTAAGCCGGACTCTCCAGCACAAGAGCAAGTGAAAGCAATCATTGATTAAGATAATTTTTAACCTTCAAGTGGACCAGAACTGGAGTGCTTACACCATTGAGAATCAAGGAACTTAATTTTAATTATGATCCCCAGGAATAGGTAAAACTGCACGTTACTTAATGGGATTTATTTCATTGTGGATAACTTTCATGATCAAGATAATCTCTCCTACTAACGTAAGCCTTTCCCCCAAACAGGTAGAGACCACATAGAATTAGACAACAAAAAGCCAGCACACTTATAACCCCGGCTTTAAGATAATCTTCCTGTTATGAAGAGGATAAGATAGCATCCTCATCTTGTTTATACCCGGTACAGTCCCTATGTTCAGTAAGAAAAAATTCCCACTGCTATGTGAGATTTGCTTTGTTTTCAGTCCCACTCCACTAGCTCTGTAAGGAAAGGGACATTCCTCCCTGTTTTATTTGCCATTCTATTCCCAGGGTCCCCAAGGAGTAGCCAATGCACATCAGACATTCGATACATGCTTACTGAAATCACAAATTAAACTCATGCATTACCATCTAATCATTCTGCCTGCCACTCTTATATGCCATTTCCATATATCCTCATCTCTGAAGACAGAGTACTCTTGATAAAATGTGAGTCTTTCAAACTTTGCAAAGGATATATAAAGTCCTTACTCTTCAGTGGGCTACTTGAGGGCTTCTGGGATTTGGCACCTGCTTTGGCCCCAGGTCACCTGCTGTAGCCTTGCCCTTAGCATCAGAGCTGTTGATACCTCCTCTTGTCCAGAAGATGCTGCTGCTCAGCTCCCTCTTGTTTGGACAAACTTTCATTTGCCCTTCAAGACTTGGAATGATTGTCACTCCTTCTGGGAATTTTTTCAAAATAACCCCCAATCTGAGTTATTTACTTAGGCAGCTAAAGCCTCAGCAGTGTTTTTTTTTTTAATCAACATGTTTGTAATGGATCAAGATAATAGATTTGTATACTTGTGCTGTATTCACCATAGTTATTCTAGGTTAGTACCTTATGCCATTCAGGCTGGCACAAAACATCTTATACACTGGGTGACTTATAAACAACAGAAGTTTCTTCTAGTTTGGGAGGCTGGAAAGCCTCAGATCAAAGGACTAGTTTCATGCATCAAGAACTGATGCCGCATGGCCAATCTTCACTAGCCAACAGTCCTTTTCCATTTTGATAAAAATATGTAACATAGAATTTACCATTTCAATCATTTTAACTATTCAATCCAATGGCAGTAAGTCCAGTCACAATATTGCATAATAGTCAGTGCTTCCCATCTCCAGGGCATTTTCATTTCCCCAAAAAGAAATATTGAACCATTAAAAAGTAGCTCCCCTCAAGAATCAAGAAGCTGAAATAGGGTAAGGACATGTTTAAATGGATGGAGAAGCATTAGCCAGTATGAAGCAGAGAGGGAACATTCCAGGAAATAAGAGAGGACAGAAAAACAGCAGAGGGGTACCCGGAGACTGACAGACACAGGAAAGCAGCAATAACAATGGTGGTGTTGCAGTGACTGATACCCCAGTGGCATTCAGCAAACAGCCATCTGAAGTCCACTGGCAGCCTGAACTCCACCAGCAACAAGGTGGGAAGGGACTTTCACTGGGAGCTCGGGAGGCGAATCCAAAGAATTGTCCATCCTGCTGGTCGGTTTGCTTTGACCAGGAGCAGAGACAGAGTGGCAGATCCCAGACAGGCAGTGTGGGAACAGAGTGGATTTCATAGCCCAGTCCACCTCCTAGAGATGAATCGGGCACCATTTTGCATAAGGAGGCAAAGGCAAGGGAAAGGACTGAGTATAGACTGAGCTGGGAGTGAACTCATTTCCGACTCAGTGAACTGCAACAACATAGCATCCTACAGGTTCCACCCAAGGCAGGTAAAGCACCCAGACCTGATGACCAGCAGATCAAGAACTGTAGTAGTGGCATGTCGGGTGCCATTTTGTACAATGTGGCAAAAGTTTTAGGAATGCAGGGACGACTCTGAGTTGTGCATGTGCTGAGCTCCCGAGAATTCACTGAGCTCAGTGCATTGCACTGGTCCCACAGGAAAATAATACCGACTTTGGCATCATAGGGGTCAAAATAGGTCCATGTTGGCCTAATGGCCAACAGGTTCCTGCAAAATTACCACCAATAACCTAGCTGTACAACTCCTGGTGTCTCCCTAATCCTGGGACCTGCTCCAATTAGAAGTGGGAGAAAAGTTGTAGAGACAACGGTGTAGCCGCAACACAGTGTCACAGGAGGTGGAGACTGGTGAGCCAGGAGCTGGGGCTACAGAGACCATGGTGGAAATACAACATAAGAACTCAGACGTGGAACTCGCTGGAGGGAGTGGCACAACTGACTGCAAACAAAAAGCCATGTGCCAACTGCAATAAGTAAAATTGAATTGTAGACCTGTGGATGAAACAGCCCTGGAAACCTGCCCAAGGAGAAGACTCTGCTAACCAGAAGTACAATGACCAAGAGCAAAAGAGTCAAAGGCACACTGAATATTACTGAAGATTTCCCTGCAAAGGAACAAAACCCTATGTCAACCTCCAAGTTAACTGAGGAAAAAATAGAGAAAATGGGAGATACAGAATTCAAAACACTTGTTATAAAGCCAACAAGAATCATGTAACGCAGGAATTCAAGGAGTTTAAGAAATATGTCACACTGGAAATGAATCAAATGAAAGCTGATATCTTATAAATGAAGAATACAGTGGAGCAAACTAAAAGTACAATGGAGAGTTTCCAAAATAGAACAAAACAAGCAGAAAAAAAGAATCTCAGAATTGGAAGATATTTCCTGTCACCAGGAGGAAACAAACAAAAATCTGGAAGCAGAGCTGGATCAGGCCAAAAAAAGTATTCAAGAATTGAAAGACACTATTAAAAGGGAGTCCCAGAAGGTGCAAAGAGAGAAAGTTGGATTAAAGGTGCATTCAATTAAATAAAAGGGAAAGTTTCCCTAATCTGGAGAAAGAATTGGGAAACCAATCCAGGAGTGGCACAGAACTCCCAATAGGGTTGACCAAAACCTATCTTCACCATGACACATGATAATCAAGCTCTCTTAAATGTGCACTTGAAAAAAATCAATTGACATATAAAGAAATGCCAAACCTACAAGAGACCTTTCACAGGAAACTCTACAGACCAGAAGAGAATGGAGAGACACATTCCAGATTCTAAAAGCAAAATATTGTCAGCCCAGGATAACATATCCAGCAAAGCTTTCTTTTGTCTTTGAAAATGAAATAAAATTCGTCTAGAGCAAATAAAATTTAACAGGATTTGCCTCTTTCATACCTGCCCTACAAAGCATACTTCAAGATGTTGTCTTGACAGAGAAGAGGAATAGCACCCACCAAAACCAAAAGTAAATACAAAGAACAGCCCAATAAAATAACAACATAAGACTAAATCAATCAACAACCCATTACTAAAATGACAGGATCAAATTACCACCCATACATATTAACCCTGAATGTAAATGGCTTAAGCTCAGTCAAACGTCATAGATTAATAGACTGGATTAAAAAACAAAACCCATCTATTTGTTGTCTAGAAGAGACACATTTCACCAACAAAAATCAGCAGAAACTATATCTCATGGATTTTGATGTTGTTGTTAGTTTCATCTCTTGAAAACACTTTCTTCTGATTAAATTCTTCAATGACTCATAGATCATATAGTAGCATCATTTTCTTCAAAATTTTCTTTTTCATTTCTTCAGCTACACGGTAGTCATTTAGTAGCGTGTTATTTAACTTCATGATGCTGTTTATTTCCTTTTTTTGCCTGTTGTTGATTTTGTTTTGCGACTTTTCATTTAAGGGGATGTATACTAGCTGTGTAATGGAGACTGTCATATCTAGTAACATGTTATTTAACTTCATGGCATTGTAATTTTTATCTTACTTTCCATTGTTGATTTTGTATTGCAGCTTTTCATTTATGGGAATGTACAGTAACTGTGAAATGGAGACTAACATATCCAAATGTGAGGATGCAGTGAAGTATGCATCTCTACTTTCAGACTAAAGATAGACTCCCAATGAAACTGTTTACTATATGACAATAGGATTCTGGACTCTCTGCCGTTGTCCATGCCTACAATAATGGACACATGACTGTGTATAATCCTTGAGTAATGATATAGGGGAACTCAGTGAGGGGTGGGGAATTGGGAAGGGATAATGGATATTCCAGGGGCCTATGGAACTGTATCAAAAAATGTTGATGATGATGATAAAATATTAAAACATTTTTTTTTCATTAGCTTCCACTTCCCACTGTCCCCAAAGCCGGACTACCATGACAGTACTTTGTGTCTCTTTGAATACCCTAAATTCCACATAAAGGAAATCACATGATATGGTCTTTATAATGTGACTGATTTTCCATCATGTAGTGTCTCCATGATTCATCCTCGTTACTGGGAGACTTAGACGTACAATCTTTTTAAACACTGAACAGCCTATGACACATACATGCCATTTTGTTTACACTCTTTTTTAAGGTTGAATAGGAATGCATTGTACATATATGTGACATTTTGCTTATAGATTTTTCTCCTCAAGGATAACTGGTTGTTTCCACCTTATTATGTATAATGCTGTTTTGAAGACTGATGCACAGTTGCCTGTTCAAATCCTTGAATTCCATTCATTTGGGATATATACCTAGGAATACAATTGTTAAACAGTATAATTATATTTCTAACTTTTTGAGAAACTATAATACTGTTTCGGGAATATCTTTTATGTTCACCAGTAATTTAATAAAGAATTCTAATTTCTTCACATCATAACCATAACTTATTTGCCATTTTAATAATACCTGACCTGTGAAGGGAGAAGCCAGTAGCATTTTTATAGCATACCAATTTATATTTGGGTTCTATTTTTATATTTTCAATTTTACAAGGAAATTTGTGTCTAATATTTCCTATATCATATTTTTAGCTTCATTGAGCAAAACATGATCTCCAGTTTATAAATAAAGAAATTAAGACTTAGCCAGCATGGTTAAGTGAATTGTCCTAGGTGACTCACCTCGTAAATGGAAAAGCTGAAAACCATTCTACTCTCCGATTTTCCTTTGTGAAAGCTTGAACAACTAGGAAGAAAAGTAATAATTTAAGTGGCCATTAAACTCAGTTAGGGGGCTGGCATATTAGCTCAATTGGCTAATCCTTCACCTTCAAGAGCCGGTATCCCCTTATGGGCATGAGTTCATGTACTGGCAGCTCCACTTCCAATTCAGCTCCCTGCTTGTGGCCTGGGAAAATAGTGGAGGATGGACCAAAGCCTTAGGACTCTGCAACCATGTGGGAAACCTCAAGGGAACTTCTGGCTCCTGGCTCTGAATCAGCTCAGCTCAAGTCTGGCTATTGTGGCCTTTTTGAGGAATGAACCAGCCAACAGATAGGAGGGCTTTCTCTCTATCTTGCCTTCTTTCTGTAAAATTGTCTTTCAAATAAAAATAAATAGATCTTTAAAGAAAAACCCAGTGAGGTCAGCTTGATACTAGCTCAGACACAGCCAGAATTCATTTCTATATTAAGTCACAACTCATTATTAATAAATCTACTTTCTCTACCATGGGCAGGAAACTGAGCTAACTCATTCTTGTTTTTTTTCCCAAAGTATGCAAAAATACCAAAGATCTATATTCCAAAAATTTCCAAAGCTGAAAAACTTCTCAAAGCATTAGGAAGCTCAAGGGCCTGTGCTGCTGTGTATCAAACCCGTGACTCCAAATTCCATAGCAGTAAATTCTTCCCTGGGATCGGCATTATGGCTCCATAGGTTAAGCTCTCACTTGTGACACTGATGTTCCCTATCAGACTCCTCGTTCAAGTCCTAGCTGCTCCATTTTGGACCTAGCTTCCTGCTAATGCTCCTGGGAAAACAGAGAAAGATGGTGCTTAAGCCTCTGACAGCCAGGATAAAGTTCCTGGCTTGTGCTTCTGCCTGGCCCAGATGTGGGAAATGTATCTCAGTAGGCAAGGCCTCCACCTCCTCCCTGTAATTTTATCTTCCAAGTAAATAAATCAATCTTTTAAAGAAAAGGATTGAAGAGCTGTCCAGCAAATTAGGAGCTTTATTAAGCCCCAAAGCTTTCTGAAGTTTCCACATCTTGGACTCTACTTTCTGTCAGTCAATCCACCCACAAATAATATTTGCAGAAACCTCACTAAGAGTAGGAGATATTCTACCAAGCAAACAGAGGTTTTCTCTCTCATCCAGAAGAAAAGTAGAACTAATTTCAGGAGACAGAAGATACAGTCATGATGGAAATATATGCTCACCTTTTACACTGCACAAATACAACTGCAAAAGGGAAAAAAGTCATGTGAGTCTTCTCATGGAATAACATAGTCAGCCAGGGCAGTAAGTGATGTGGAGTTAAGCCTCAACCAAGAGTCCCAGCCTTGATTTTGCTCTGACAGTATGTGAACTTAAACTTCCCTGAATAGTTTTAGAATTCCAGTTCTTCTTTCAAAGTGGAACATTTGGTCAAGACCATTTCTCTCCAAAATTTGCAAAGCCTGGAGACCCTCTTTTCTCCTCCCAAATGAACCCCAATATGAAGTTTAATCAAAGGCTTTCTCTGTGTCCCCTCAGAAGTCCCTTGAGCTATATATCAAGGACACAATTTGAGAACCTCTAGCCTGCACCTTTCATTGAGGATATCTTGCTGCAGTAAAGTAGTGTGAGTCTACGAATCCCAGCATACAGATGGTTTAATGTGGGAAATATATTTAGTTCTTCTGAGGTTTGGAATCAAGTCCAATTTATAAATCAATAGTGTTCTAGCAGAAGCAAAGACATATTTTTCTAGTATACAAGATGGAGATCAATAATCCATTAGATGAGTAAACTGGGTCGTTCTTAACTCAAACTTGAAATATTCATAGACATTTATTAACCAACTTCCAGAGGACAAGTGCTGTGTACACTAGGCACTGGGATTTGAGCCCTCGAAGAGTACTTGATTTAAATATTCTGCTTTTGGAACCAGCATGCATGCGGGCACCCGGGCAGCTTAACCCCAGAGGCAGGGCAACCTGGATGCCATAGGGCTGCCCAGCTTTGCTCTCTAGGGGCATGGAGGTGTGAACTTGCTGGGTGTCTGGGGATAGCACAGGAGGTGGTGTGCACATCCTGATGGCTCATGTCCATGTTAGGAATGACATCCAAGGGACTTCCATCGACAAGTCCACTATACTTGCAGGTAGACGAAGGGGCTGAGACTGAGCAGTTTGGAGGGGTACACAAGAGGACATTTAAGGATCAGATCAAAGCACCAGTACACATAGGAGACCTGAGCTAGGCTGCTTAACATCTACCCCCACCAAATACCGCTCACTGATGCTCAGGAAAGCTGGGACTGGGAACCTACCTGGCAGGTCTAGACCACAGTATCGGCCAGTGAGACAGAACCCCTGTTCTAGATAGGTAATGTTGCACTGGGCCAGGACACTAACCAGCACATGAGAGGATCAGGTCTGGGGGCAAGTCTGTTGGGGGTAGGTGGACCCACCCCTGTAGAACTGCAGTTTCTGCTGGCTTACTTAACAGCTTGGGGTGGTGAGGGGCTTGGCTAGACATGACCATGGAACCCTCCAACACTCATGGGTACTGGAGTTGGGTCCAGGCTGGTCCAGGCTGCAGCACCAGCAGGCACGCCCAAGAGAGGGATGTGGGGCAGGCCAGGCCACAACATCCACCAGTTTATACATATGATGGGATGGAGGGGGCAGACTATATTAGGTAAGGGCTTAGCACTTGCTGGAACATGTTAGATATGGGTCTCAGAGTGGACAGGATGGGGGAATTTGGGAAACTACCCTGGTGGGCCTCAGCTCCTGCCAGTGAGCATGTGATTCAGGCCTGGGTATTGGTGAGTTTCGGCAGTTGGTTCTGGAGGTGTGGATGGGGCAGACTATGTAGGGCCAAATCAACTTTAGCTTACTTGCAAGCACAAGAGCCAGGCTGGAGTGCAGGGCATGCCAGGCTAGGCTATCATACCTACCAGTTTGCAAGAGTTAGGGATGGGAGCAGACTAGGTAGGGCTATGCTGCAGCACCTGTCAGTGAGTTGGGAATAGAAGCAGGTTATGCCAGGCTGGCTCCAACATTTTGACAGCCAAGCTTCAGACAGGTGAAGGGCTGTGCCAAGCTGTGTCAGAACAACCATGACATATGCAAGATCTGTGGCTGAGAATAGGCCTGTTTGGAGAACTAAGGCAACCCTGGCTGGGTTGTGGCGCCCACTGGTGAATGTGAGGACCGGGATGGAGGTGACGATCTAAGCTAGACATGACATCAGTGTCCCTCAGCATGGGTGTGGACTGGATCTGGAGTGGACCAGACTGGGCTTGACTCCAGCACCCACTGGTACTCATGAGAGTCAGAGTAGCTGTAAAATGGACTGGACTAGATCTTTGTTCCACACAAAAGCTGCATCAGGACATGGAGCAGGTATGGCTGGGCTATAGCACCCAACAGAAAGAACAGGAATGGGTGTGGGCCAGTTAGGCAAGGACAGGAGGTAGACAAAATCATCCTAGACCAAGCACCCATCGGTGTGCACAAGATCTGCCATAGGAGGAGACCTGAAAGAGAAGATTGGTAAACTCCTTTGTCAAGATGCAGTCCCTGCAGGTGAGTACAAGAACTAAGGTGGGGAGCAGCTCAGGCCAAGCCAGGTTACAGTACCTGCCAACACATGTGGGTCAGGACTAGGGACAGGCCAGGCTGGTCCAGTTCATTACATCCACTGGCAGATCTGAGAACCAGGACAGGGTGCAAGATGGGCTGGGGCAGTTTGCAGCATGAGCAAGTTCACATTAGAGATGGGACTGGGGGATTGGGAGGGCCATGTTGGGCAGTAGCACCTACCAGCATGAGCTGGAACTGGGGCAAACCAGGCTAAGAACACAAGTTGGCATATGCTGAGGTGAGATCGGCCATCCAGACTGGGCCGCAACACCCACCAGCACATGCATGACCCAGAGGGAGAGGTGCAAGCCTGGTAGGAAAGATGTGGGGACCCCCTTGCTGGATCACTCTTCCTACTGGTGGGTGTGAGAGCTGGGGCTAAATGCACATCAGACCAGGCAAATTTGGAGAACCAGTTGGCCTGCATGTGAACTGGGTTATAGGAGGAGCCAGGATGAGCTAACTGATTGTATCCACCAGTGCATGCATGAACCAGAGTAAGTGCAGGCTGGTTGGACTTTGCCACAGCATTAGCAGGCAAGTGCTGGGACTTAGCGCAAACTGTCGCGCTACACTACAGAGTCACTTTAAGAGTGCAAAATCTGTGAATGCGAATGGGCCCCGTAGGGAAACTGGGCACTTCTCTGATGGGCTGCAGCTCCCACTGGGAGTGGGCCTGGCTAGACAGGCAGTGGCTCCTACTGGCATGAGTGAGAGTTGGAGGGTAGAGTAGGTTGGATTGAGTTAGGTTTCAATGTCCAATGATGTGTATGAGAGCTGAAAGAGAGGTGGGGCAGATTGGACCAGTCCACTGCACATGCTGAGAGACACAGAAAGCAGTGGGGTTCTCTGACTGGGTTGTAATTCCTCATTGTGTATGTTGAATGGGGAGGTATGGGCAGGGCTGTAGCACCCATTGGTTTGTTTAAGAAACTGGACTGAAAGTAGATCTGACCTAGCAATTGCAACTATCAGTATGTGTGTAGGCTGATGTGGGTGACAGAATGAGCTGGACCTCATACTGGAAGGAGCACACAGGAATCAGGTCTGGGATCACCTCAAGCAAGATTTCTTTGAGGGCCCCCCCTAACTAAACCACTGGAATCAAAAGTCCAACCACATGGAGAATGGCAGGATCTCACAGTGGAGTGTGTGTGTCTGGACGGGACCACCTCAGTTACCGAAGACAGTGCAGTACATTGGGGACATGCTCTACATTGGGGATCCCTGGATGACATCAGTGGCCATTCCCCACCCCTGGGTACCAAGGTAGTTGGGATGCTGGGTGCAGCTTCTCCCCTTATCTGCCACCTTCCACCAGATAGAAAAGAAGAGAAGGAAAGTGTGGAAATAGTGGCCTCACCTGCTTTCCCCTAGTCCTCAACCAGTCCCACCCTAATCAACTGTGTAAACATCACCAAAAATAAAACAGAAAAAAACGAGAACTTCACAAAGCTAAAAATAATAGCAAATAAATTTTCTTCATTTTGACAATCTCCCAAAAGTGTAGGTAAGATTGGGTGAAGTAAGTCAATCCTAAAAGACGAAGATCATATATTCTTTCTGATATAAGGCAGCATTCAAAATAAATAGACACATAAGTAAACATTTATATACTTACACTATCATAGATGAACTCTGTAATGAAGATTGGCATACTGGGAAGTGAAGATAATTTGTGTGTAGGCATCTCTGCTCCCTAAAAAGGGAGGATTCCCGGTGAAACAGTTAAATAAACCTCAACAATATGGTTCTAGATTATTTTTTACCTTTGTCTATACCTACAAAGCCATGATGCACTTAACAGTCTACTATTTAAGCGCATCCCCTTTGGGCACTGGTCGATGTCCCAGCTTCTCTACTTCTGATCGAACTCCCTGATGGGGCACAATAAGATGGCCCAAGTCCTGGGGTTCCTGCACTCCCATGTGAGATTCTGATAAAGCCCTAGACTCCTGGTTTCAGCCTGATCCCGCTGTCACTATCGTAACCATCTGGAGGGGGAACCAGGAATGAAATGACTCTCTCTCTCTGTAACTCTGACATTGAAATACATAAACCTTTTAAAAATAATATACTATGAGCCACAGATGAAAAATTACCTAATAGTGACATTTAAAAACCAAAGGTAAAAGTTTTATAAATTTATTACAATACACGCAGAATATTTCAGC